>NW_015090794.1:2651008-2721556 GCF_001431845.1 Calidris pugnax
AGGACATTAAGAAAAGTGTTAAAAACTCCACGGCAAGGTCAGAGCTGTAGAGAGAACCGGGGAGGGAGAAAGGAAGGAAAGCACTGCAGGGTCAGCTCTTGTTATTCCTGCCTCCTGCGAGCTGTCAGCCCTCCAGGTGCCCAGCCCCAAGGGTCACTGCACTGACCCAGCGGAGTGTTCACTGCCTGGCTGCTCCCACAGCAGCTTGTCCTTGCTTTGTGGGCTCAGGACATCCCTCTGCCAGCCCGTCCCTGGGAGCAGGCTGCCAGAAGGAGCATGCAAGCACCAGAGGGCACCAGCAGCCCAGCCCTGCTCACCCACCAGCTTCTCTCCTGGGAGCCTCTCCCACCGCCACTGGAGGTCTCTGCTGTCACTTACCTGGGCAAAAAAGAGGCGGGGAAGAAGCTGTTTTAACCAAGTTGGAAGATTTCATAAAACAGCATTAGTTCTTGTGGAAACTTTGCTGGAAAATAAGCGAGACAAAAGTTAGTGATTTCTGTTATTTTTTTTTTCAGTCGAATCTTCTTGTACTTCTGATTTCAATCCAATTGGGAAAAAAACCCACCTTTTGAATTGTGACTCTTCCTCACAGACAGAAATGTGAAGCCCTCACTATTTCCCTCTAGACAGATGACCACAGCCACTGACAGGCCACCATTCCCGTGTCCCCTGTCCCTGCTGTATGATACAGCAAGTTCTCTCCTTCCTATGAGTATCTGCTGGTGACTTCTCAAATGGACAAAAGTAAAAGTCTGCCTCCATGGCCATCTTCATGCAAGAGCAATGGCTATAGACAAAAACAAATGGGATGGACTGATGTTACTGCCAAAGCTGACTTAAACCTAGACATGGAAAGTAACGTCTGCAACAGTTATTTCCAAAAAGATATAACTGTTACCAAAAAAAAAAAAAAAGGAGTCTAACTATTGCTGACTTAGCCCCCTTAATACTATGATTCTTCAGTCTCTACTGTAAATCTTTCCATGGTCTGCAACAGCTATTTCCAAAAAAGATATAACTGTTACCAAAAAAAGAGGAGTCTGCTGACTTAGCCCCCTTAATACTATGATTCTTCAGTCTGTACTGTAAATCTTTCCATGGTACTTGCTTATCCTCTAGATCTATGTACTTACACCATACATCTCACAACACATTGCCCTTTGACTTGCCAAGAAAAAGTCCTTCTCCACCCCTAGAATCAAACATTGCTTGGGAAGAGTCTCCGACTGTCTTGAGAATGTGGTCTAAGAAAAAGTCACAATTAGCAAATCGGACATTGACCAATTAATCACAAAACTTAGGAAACACCAGTTTGGATGAGTTCACAAGAAATTGAGTAACTGGGGGCTTTCAGAAATTGGCCACTCATGGCCACCTTTAGTCAATCCTTTTTGAAAGTGGCAAACTGCTTCTCAGTAGATTGGATCCAGATTTGAGTCATCAATTGATTTTTAATTCTGGGCAGGGTGTTCTGTGTCACACCCATCTAACATTGATGCCTTTGCATGGCAGGAACTCATTCAGGTCTCCCACACCCAAAGGTGGCTTCACAAGCACGCAGCACCTTCACAGCAGAGGAACTTTGCTGTAGCACGACAACACGTTGCAAAGCAGTGAAGAGACCACCCGAGTCCCAAACCTGTGATCCCACAGGCCACATTGTCTGCATGAAGGTCTGGGGCTGGGTTCTGTAATGTAGATACAACTTTGACAAATGCCAAATCCCAAATGCTTTTGTTCTAATCTCCAGCAATGCAAAAGAAACACCTCTGTGTGTGTGTAATAGGCCATCATCATGTAACAGAGCTACATGACATATTTCCCAAGTGTTGTCTTATTAGTTCAGCTTTATTATTTACATAAATTCAATAGGCCCTGGGGTTATGATATGGGATTTGTCTATTTTGGTCATTTTATCTGCTGACTTCAAGTGAATATCATTTGGAAACATCCCATTCCACAAAACGTGAACTGCATGGTTGCTTTTCCCCACAGCCTGGGCAGAAAGCTCTGACCTGGGCATCACAGTCCTTTGTGGAGAGCCTCAATGTACAATATAACACACTACCTTTTTGGAGAAGGAAGAGCTTGTCTTTGCTCCAGCTGATGTTGGGGAGTCTGAAGTGAGACCAAAGAGGAATACACGGCCCTCACTCAAATATAAGGTGAATTTTGCTTTGCTCTTGTTTCATGATCTGTAAACAGCAGCCAACCTTAAGACCAAGAAGTGCCAAAAATTGTTTCTGCAGTACTGAAAAAAACCAATTTGTGAAATGGCTAAAGGCTTTTCAAGCTAACAAAAGCCTCTCCCAAACATTCCTTACACTTTGCCTCAAACAAAAGCCCTATTGGGATGCTGTGATCCAAGAGCTATCAAGAGACAAGACTGAAAAAGAATAAATTAATTCCATCATAGGGATTTTTCTCTTACTTCGAGTGAAACACAAAGGATTGCAGAATAAGTAGGCCATGCTGGACAAGCAATTGTAAGCCAAAATCAGCTTCTAGCATTTCTGCACTGAGGGCAATCAGGCAGTGGTGGTAGATAACTAGATCTATCCATCCAAAAGTATTCCTAAAGTGACTGTGCTCTCTAAAAAGAGTTGCTTTTTTCACTTCCATCTGCTACATCTGGAGATTTTCACCTCCACAGTTACGCACTAGTGAACAGAAATGGCCTGTTCTGTGGTCTTGTTTACTCCTGAAGTTATTTAGAGCATTCCTGAGATGGGCAAGGACATGAAACTCAAATGTCTTCTCAACAGCACAATAATTCTGAAGCCACTTAAAGCCCTTTTATGTTATGGTTCACTGAGATTCCTCCATGTGCTGAGGTACATCAGGAAACTGAGCTCACCTTTAGGCACAGAACTACCCAGAATCACAGAATGACATGGGGTTGGAAGGGACCTCTGGAGATCACCTAGTCCAACCCCCCTGCCAAAGCAGGTCCAGCCCCAGCAGGCTGCACAGTAACATGTCCAGGTGGGTTTTGAATGTCTCCAGAGACTCTACCACATCTCTGGGCAGCTTATTCCAGTGGTCTGCCACCCTCAAAGTGAAGAACTTCCTCCTCATGAGGAGTTCCTTCTTATGTTCAAGTTTGTGCCCGTTACCTCTTGTCCTGTCACTGGGAACCACTGAAAAAAGACTGGCTCCATCCTCTTGACACCCACCCTTTCAGTATTTACAGGCATTGATTAAATCCCCCTTCAGTCACCACAAGACTAAAAAAGCCCCAAGATCCTCAGCCTTTCCTGATAAGAGATGCTCCAGGACCCTAATCATCTTTGTAGCCCTTTGCTGTACCCTCTCCAGCAGTTCCCTGTCCTTCTTGAACTGGGGAGCCCAGAACTGGACACAGTACTCCAGATGTGGCCTCACCAGGGCAGAGTAGAGGGGGGAGGATAATCTCCCTTGACCTGCTGGCTACACTCTTCTTGATGCACCCCAGGATGCCATTAGCCTTCATAGCCAGCCACATTGCTGGCTCATGGTCATCCTGTCAACCACCAGGAGTCCCAGGTCTTTTTCCTCAGAGCTGCTCTCCAGCAGGTCAACCCCCAACCTGTGCTGGTGCATGGGGTTATTCTTCCCCAGGTGCAGCACCCTACACTTGCTCTTGCTGAATTTCATCAGGTTGACTTGCATTCAAAGTGCAAGGAGAGTAACATGCCAGGAGACACATCCAAAACGGAAAGAGCCTCAAAAGGAAAGAGCAGGTTAAGACAACGATGCTGCTGAGATCCTGGGCTATGTGTGGAAACAGTACTGCAGATAACAGAATCTGGCTTAACTTCCCAGACAAGGCACACGGCATCTCACAGGGAAGAAGGAAACGAAGGAGGTATGATAGGTTCTGCTCCAGGCCACGCTGCAGAGATACAACATACAAGTCCAGATTCACATAAAAGTAAATAGGCAATGAGAGTCAATCCTTTATTTTTTAACCAGTTCCACTGTCACCACAAAAGGCTCACAAAGGAGGACCATTTTGTCACAGTATTGTCTTGCTATCAATAAAAAAGGGCAAGGCAGATAGATGGCATAGCAGCAGTGAGGCTGACAATACTTTGGGAGATGAAGCATAACAAAACATCTCAGCAATGAACATTTTTCCCAGGTCATTCATTCTTGAGAAATAAATAAGCAAAAATTAACTCCAACTGTGCTGTTATTTATGCTCACCTTCCCTCCAACTCCCTCATCCCATCAGATGGTCTGTGACACCATAACTCTCTGTTTCACTGGGACTTTCAGCCCTTGTTTGACACACTCACTCTCAGACATATGGTGGTGGCTGAATCCTGGAGATAAAGGATTGGCTGGATGAGAAAGATTGGGCCAGCTTAGGGTAAAGTGAGGACTTCAAACAGTCTTGCTTTGCTGCAGGATATCCATGAGGACATCACCTGAAGGGTCCTTCAGCTTTGCTACCAGTTTTAATCCCTGAGTAGGTATGCTCTAGGGTGTAATCCCCATCCCATTACACTCCCTTCCCACTGGAAAAGAGGGTCTGACCCCCGTGAAGCAGACAGTCAATAGAGTGGCTGTATTTTCCCATTTGCTTGCCCCAGAAGCAGCTTCCTCCCAGCTACATCCCAGTACTGTCCCCCTAATGCAGGAACTGTAACGGGCCACTGATAATGGAGACAATAATTTGTTATCAGCCTCTTCCTCATTGCAAAACTGCCAGGTGACTCTCACCTGGGCGGCTGCAGGCCCAATACCTCAGAAGCTGCTGCCATTGAGGATGTCACCCAGTCCTCATTTCCATACAAAAGCCACCAGGAAGCAGGTGGCACTCACCTGTGTGTGCTGCCTGGGGCGCAGAACAGGACCTGTGGTGCAGGCACACCCTGCAACACCCTTTCCAGATAACCAATGTGCTTGTAGGCAGTGGTTTAGCTGGCAGGGTGCAGGACAGGCATGAAAACACCCCCAGCCTTGCTGAGCCCCTGTGACATTCAGGCAGGACTGGCCACAAACATCCACCAAGAACAGAGATGGTCATGGTGGTACGGGCACTCCTCTTGAAAAGAAAGGAGCTCTGAGCATCAGCTCGGTACACGCAAGGTGCCACAAAAAAACACACGCTGATCCATTTCAGGGATGTGATGGTTAAACTCAGGTCCATGTCCATATTTACAGCTAGTTTTAATGTGCAGGAGGAAACACGCAGGTATTTTATTCCAAGCCTCTCGCATGCATCTAAGATGGTATGTGTGAAGCAAAATAGAGAGCACAGCCTAGAAAAAACAAAACAGAACAAAAGAAAAATACCTGTCCCCTACAGAAAATAGCTGTAAAGGCCAAGATTTGTGGATTTAATTTAAAAATTCCTTTCACCAACAGAGGAGGAGGTAAATCACACTGCCAAATAGTAAACATGAAGGAAAGCAACAAATAGTCCCTATGTAGTTTACCTTAAAGCAACTAAAAATGTAACAGCTCTCTGGTTTATTGCTGTAGTTATAGAACATGTTTGTGCTCTGAAGTAATGCAGTGATAACTCAGTGACCGTGGAGTGAAGTGTGGGACTGATTGCACATTTAAAGAAAGTTCATATCCTTGACCTCATGTAGGGAGACTGTAGCCCTAATATCTGATAGCTCAAATGTCACCTCTCACGATACCTCAGAGAACACAGGGGTATGCAGGCAGTGTGCCAGGTTTATGTTTTGGGGTAAATCTCAGTCCGTGCTCACCATTCAAAACACCTTTCCCTACAGGACAGCCTGCCCCATGGATATACTTACCTCGGGCATTTTTGAGGGGAGGATTTCCTGCTGAATAGGGATGTGTGGAGTCCTTCAGCCTAATCCCAAGGCCCTGCAGTCACACCTTCCTGCTGCACCCATGAGCAAAAAGCTGCTGCTCCTGCAACATAACAATGGGGGAAGGCGAGGTCTTTCCAAGCATGAAGTTCAGATCAACAGGGATGTAAGTAGGATTAAAAGCAATTGCACAAAATCCCCCACCCACTCCCACCCGTCCCGAAATTAACCTGTTTGCAGCCATGAGCAGACACATCACAAACGTTACCATCTGGCATGGGACAAGATCCACCTCGCTCCTTGTGAGAGTCCCAGAAGAATGTAACACCTCCTGGAACTGGAGCAAATGGCCTGGAAGAGGATGTGGAGAGAGCAGCAGCATGGAGCTACTCCCTTAATGTCGTCAGAAATTTGGGGATTGAAATAGGCCAAAAGAGATGACAGAGGTGGTCTACAATAAGCCTCTGCCCTAAGCCAAGTCAGAAGGTGGCCTTTAGACTGCTATTGAGGAAACATTTTCTGTACCAATAAGCAGAATAAGTGCACAAGAACCAGTCCTTGCAGGGACAGTTTATAAAAGCCATGTTACGTGATGCCTCTTTGTTGGCTGGTCATAACTTCAACAGCATGAGACTACAGAGGGCTCTAATTCCGCCAGGTTCGGAGCTCTCCAGGAGATGTTAAACTTCCTCCCACAAATCTACTTGGGAAAATAATACAGAAGTCATCTATGCAATTGCACTACCAAGTCTACCCAGTCCTTTGATCTTTCCCCCCCTTAAAAGCTGTTCTCACTTTAAGGCAGTCCATTTCCATCAAGAATGGGTGGAGAAGGACAGAGATTACCACTACTGGAGTTCAGTGTTTTTAACAAGTGACACAAGTTATGTGACACCTGAGGATGCCTCAGCAAGGGCCGGGCCTTTGCTCCTTGGAACAGAGTCAAAGAAGTCACCTGGCATCACTCACCACATCTCCTGTGATCAGCTGGATGTCACCATATAAAAAGGTGACACTGGAGAAAAAGCTACTCCTGCAGTCAGTTGCTGGACTACATGCTGCTTTCTAGGATTCAGGAGGTTCTGGAAGGAGAAAAAGTAAGTTTTGGGAGGTATGGCTACCTTCTCTTCCAGCTAAATAATTAAGTTAATGATTATTAATAAGTTAGTACTCTATGTAGGAACGTGTATGTTGCTGCTCTTCCACGTAATTTAGCAAAGCAACTGGTCTCCAGCTGAACTGGATGTTGTTCTTGGCAAATTCCAGCCATTTCTTTATCACTTTTATGGTTTTTTTTAATAATAAAGCAAGATGCTCAGAGAAAAGATAGAGACAGAAAGACACAGTGAAAAAGATGGGTGAAATATGATGCAGTTTGAAAACAGTGGTTTGTCAGTGGTTGTGGCTGTTCTAGGACACAGGATACTTGAAATTTTGCTCTGTCAATACAAAGTGTTATTGCACTGATTGAAAGACTGGAGGGATCTGTGGCACAGGGCTCCGTGCTGTGTTGCAGTGAGATAAGTTACAGAAAAAAACATTACGTTTGTATTTTGGAATTTCTAATATAAGCAAGATCTGACTGTCTCTGGTCATCAAGCAAAAGGTGAGAGCTGACAGAAAGGTCATCAGGCCAAAAAAAAGTAACAACTTACAAAGAAGGATAATCTCATAAAAAATTACAATCAAATTTTAGGAGTCTCATTTAGTGCTGGAGGAATGTTTTTGTTCACCAGTGATTAATACCGTATTATTTGCACAAGACACCCATCGCTCAGTCTGTTTCCTTTCACAAGTGTTGAGGGCACCGAAATTTCCCTGGCATTAACAACCACCCAAGGCGAACCAAGGGTCAACACGACCATAATGGAGCTGCTGCTGGTTCCAAGGGATGTAAACAGAGATGCCAGGAGAATCCTTTGCCTTATAGCTTGATTTTCCAAGCTGCAGCAGGCACAAACCTTGAGCAGCCTCCCAATACAGCCAGAGACAACTTTCAGAAGTACATCTGCTGTCAGTGAACTTCGATTCACTCTGCAGAGACCCATAACATGCCCTTCAGGGTACCTCAGAAGACAATTAAAAAGAGAACAGGTTCCAGCAAGCAGTAAGGAAGCCTACAGCCAGACTGGATGTGCTCAGACCACTCCATGGTTCTCCAGCTCCATTTACAGAGTGCTGGGCTTGACAATCTGGGCAGTAAGGAGAATTTCCACAGAATTTCAGGAGAGTATCTGAACTCAAAAGAGACAATTCACAGATCTTTTATGCTTTTTTAGGCTTGAAAAGGTGATCCACTCAAGAAAAGAAGAACAATGAAGGGAAAAGAAAGGCCACCACTTTTAATTGCGCTAACTTTACTCATTTTAGGTAAGTCCATTCAGCTCCTCAAACGTGCCAAGGGCTGATTCCCACACAGCTGAAAATACTGATTAGAGCAACAGAGCAAGGTGTCTCTGGTGTTGAGCATGGTTTGGGCTCCAACACTGAACATGTAGTAGTATTTAACAAGATTAGCATGAATCACTAGGATGTGTGCTCAGTATGAGTATATAGCTGACTACATAAGAAAGATGAGTGTAAACCAGTGAAGGATGAAAAATGAGCTTCATTTCATGCTCCCTAGTCTCTGTTCTGGCATTTTTGTGGGGGTCTGTGATAGTTGGAAGAAAATCTGTTTATTTCCATTCATCTAACTATTCCACTTGCGATTTTTCTTTTCTTTAGGGCCATGCGTAAAAAGTTTAAATCAGGTATGTTTGAAACATCACTTTGTTTCTGGGTTATTGATCATACAGCAGGCACTTAAAAGCAACATCAGCTACCTGTAATAGCCACTTATAATAGTCATAATCCCATTTTATTCACTCAGCAACAGCTGCTAAAGAGCAATCTAGTGCAAGGGAACCTCCATGAGGTCACTAACAAACACTTGCAACACTTCCCAGAGCTCCACAAACCCATGGGCTGGAGGAGAGAAGGTGTGATACTGCTGCCAGGGAGGATTCCTGCTTTAAAGCTGATCTGTTGGCTGGAGTAAGGGTGCAGCTCCACCAGGACACTGACCTGCACCAGCCAGGAATCTGGTCAGTCTGTCCTGAGCAACCAGTCTAACCAGTGGATGCACTGTGGTACTGAGCAGCTTTCAACCCATCCCAATTGTTTACCTGATGCAAAGAGGGGAAGGCAACACAGGATTCATTGCTCTGTAGCTAGTAGTTTTAGTAAAATACATCCTATTTCATGTTATGATTACTCTGTCCTAACCACTGCTTTCTCTCCTTTCTTTTCCCAGTGTCCAGCATTCCTCATGTGTAAGTGAAATTTTGTTTGTATCTAAGGTACCATTTGTACACTTGAGTTGTTGGACAAGGTCTAGACACACAAAAAAGCAGAATAGAACTATTGGGAAAGTTGATGCCTCTAGGAAATGTCCCTGAATGGAAACCATGTAAAGTTTCTGCATCAGTTACTTAAGGGCTGTTCAGAGCCTTTCAGCAGTCCTAGACCAGCACTGGAAAGAAACTCTCACTATTATCCACCCACAATTTCCCTCACAATCTGAATAGCAAACACAAGGAGCTGAAGGGAGAGGTTGTCAAATGTGAAACTGGAAGGACTGTAAATACTTTCTGTACCCAAAGGAAAGCATCATATGTATCCTCAAGGGGAGAGACTAAAATATTAGTGTCATACATTTCTTTCTTCTTTCACAGCTCCAACATACTGCTCCTCTGAAAGCAGGTAGGCACCCCTGGGAACTGGTATCCACACCGCCTGGGAGGGATTATGTTAGTCCTAAAATACCATCTCCCAAATGTTTCACCAAGAGAACCTTAGCCCTCTGCAGCCCACCAATCCCTCTTCTCATCAGACATTTAATGGAAAATGCTCAATGTTTCCTGCTTCCTTTCCAGTTCAAATCTAAGCTCCATCCTGAAGAGTGGTGACTGGTGCAGCCCTTCTCTCCAGCAGTACGCCTGTGCCTCGGTAAGTCACCTCCAACAGATCTGTATGATCAACCCCCTGGATATTCCCTTCTTTAAGACATTCACATCACATTCATCTTCCTTCCCATCTTTGGCCACGTCAAACGGCCTTGCTCTGAAATCACTCCCATCAGGCAAAAGGCAGCAAGCCTGGCCACCCCTCTTTCCCTAGAGATTGTCTGTAGGGACATGGAGAGCAAGAGAACTGCAAACTCTGACCCTGCACTTGTAGATCTTTACCCTTTTTCTGACACAACATGCTTGTGTACGTCTCAGGGCATCAAGCTGACATCAAGGCAACTCTACTCCATCCTCACGTGCTACATCACAGACCCTACTGCTCTTCTGGACCAAGAGGCTTTCCTGCTCTTGTTTCAACAAGTCAACAGTGAAGTGCTGCAAACTGCTCTGAATGAAATCAGTGTGCAGGTAATACCAGCATCAGAGGTGAGGACCAACAGCAGCTCCCTCTTCAGAACACACACAGGGGATCCACCCATAGTTGCTTGAGTATTTGACTGGTTTTCTTCCCCATGCTGCTACGTGAGCAGAGACTAGTCAGTAGTTACCTGGGGAGTCTACAGCCCTGGGTCTCTCATATGTCGTTACTACAATAACATAAAAATGCGGGCACAAGTTTCAGTACAAACCAGCCTTCTCTTCCCTTCTTCCCCTCCAAATCTTCCTCAAAATTTTATTCTCCTTAACAAGAACAGGAGTCTGGCTACCGAGGTGATGAATCTACTTCTTACTCAGATAAACACCTCCCTCATTCTCCCTCTCTACCTGCATTTACTGCTTCCCTCTGCTGAACAGAGCACAGCCTACCCAAACAAGCTACTACCTTTCAGCCCAGACGTGGTTCTTGCCACGTCCATGCTCCTAGTACAGTGTCAGCATCAAGGAAATAGGTTTGCTCAAGCCACTCTCAGGAGTAATTTTCAAGGCAGTATAGATGAACTCATTTGAGTTACATATGGGGATTAAAAGCACAAAGGCTATTTCTGTATCTTCTCAAGAAGAGCCAAATTGTATGACAACAACCAACCTGAAGATCTTGGGAAAGGGACAGCATTCTTGTCCCCGCGATTGTACAGAATCTACCAGAAGGAGTTTCTCATCTTGGCACTACCCCAAAGCATGACAATAATAGCCATAATAAATTAGCAATACTTTCAGCATTTTCCATCTTGTTTTCAGGTCCGCAGTGACCGGATTGCATCAGCCACCAAAGCCTTCATGTTAAATGCAGCATGGGAAGTCGTCAAGTCTGACCCTAAAGTTGCAAATGCAGGTTTCCTGGCATCCTGGTTCCAGGAGACCCTGCATGCCTACCTCCCCTCCATTGGCACCAGCATCCTGGACTGCATGGCACAGCTTCCAGTCACTTGCGATGGTCTGGCCACAGTGTACGTCTGATCTAAGCTCAGGGTCTATTTAGATGGTATGCACGTGCCTGTGCCTTGATAGGAACAGGAAATACACTGCATTGTCAAACAGCACTTTTTAAAACTTGGATTTTGATGTCTTTTTCTGCCAGCTATCTCTGTTCCTAATTTCTCTGTTCCTAATTCATCTTATTAAGATCAATCTATAGAACAGTAAAAATACGGCTAAGAAAAAAAAAAAGAAATCAAAGTCAGAATGAGATCCCAGGGCCCAGTGTGTGAAAACTGCCAGCAAAGAACAAGAGAAATGCAATACACTGTCCGGACAGTGCAGTGTGATCACTGGAATCACTGTCACATGGTTGCTTCTCTTCCAGCCATGTAAGAAAGCAACATTTATTTATTAGCATATATGTTATTATAAATAACATTTTTTGCTATTATGTTTTGTGTCTCTTGGGAACCTCTCCCAGAGAGAGGAGCTGGTGAAGGAGATGAGTGAAGTCAGGTAGAAAAGTGGATGAAAACGTGAAGTAGGACAGAGATGTGAAGAAATTAGCTGGGATGTGAATAGGGCTCTACAACTTCACCTTAGAACACAAAGGATTATCTCAGTTTCTGTCATGCACCCAAAGAGAATTTCTAATGTTCAACTTCAAGAAGTGAAGGGAAACATGAGCCAACAAATTGTTATTCATACCAGGAGCTGGCAACTGGTTTTGTCTCACCTGTCTCTTTTGAATCCTAGGGTTCAAGCTCTGGACACTGCTTATTCCGAGATGGACAACAGCACAAGGCAACTGGTAGCTGACTGGATTAGAAGATTCCTTACCACATACGGTTAGTTATCTGTATTTACAGTCCAAATTTTCCTGGTATAATTGCAATAGATTCAAAGATCCCTGTATAAACTACGAATATCTATTGTCTGTTCAATGAGAATTAGCTGTTAAGATGATCTGACGATAAAGGACTCTAACAAAAATTATTCAGTAACAAGCCCATGCTTTCTGCAGCACAATGAGATCATTTAAACACCTTGTCTGAACTCAGGTCAAACTATGTTGGAAGAGATCAGTGAGAGTGATGTTCTTTGGGTCAAACTCACCTTCATTTTTCCCAGTACGCTTCCTCCAAGCCATTTCCATCCCCACGGTCTCAAAGGAGACCCATCCTTATCTGTATATCAAGAAATAACAAATTATTTTATGTTTTCAGTTTGTGAAAAAAATTCAGCAAAAGAGTGGCTGCTGACCAACTGGAAGAGTTTCCAAAGTTATGCATCATATAATGATCTCACTTCTTGCTGGAACAGCTTTGATGGGGTAAGAAATCACTTTGAAAATAGTTTTTTTTTCACCCAGCAGGCTGTGAAAACTCAAGCAATAGAGTAGCAGGGGAATAAAGTGACTGAAACTTTCACTTGCTTATGGATTGCGGTATTGGTGATTAGAGCAACTAAACTTACATCATATATTCAACAATCTGCTGACTACAGTGCTGTATGGAAGAATTTCTCTCAGGTGGCAACTAGTTCAGCAATTTAACTCTTGCACTGGGTCTTCAGTCGTGTCTATCTATCTATCTATTCACAGTTTACAGCTCTCGATGTCCTCACCGCCAGCCAGCTAGCCCAGCTTACAGCCCTCAGCAACGTGCTCTCCAACAGCAGCCTCACTGCTGCCATCACCCAAGTCCTCAGCACCAATAACGTCCTCTACCTTGAAGACTACTTGACCGAGTTATCAACTTTACCACTGACTCCTCCCCTCGACCACAGTGCGATGTACTCAATGCTGGAGACCATTTTAACCAAAGTCAGAGAGAACTTCCCCGATCTGTGCTCCCCCTCCTTGAAAGACTTGTTTCAGGTGAAACTGAAAAGGATGCTGGCTGTTACTGATGCAAATATATTAAGGCTCTTCCCGACGAAAATAGGCTGCACTGATTTCCAAGATATGTGAGTATATCTGTCATCTGCACTTACTGAGAAACAGTTAACTGATAATAAACAAGCACAGCTCCTCACGGCAAACTGCTAGAAGTTTTTATCACCTGCAAAAACTACTATGAAAATGAACCTGCAGCACTCCTCTTATCGCATTATCAAATGCTGCCCTGGAGATTTTGAAACGATAATTTTTAGATTATGACCTCAAGATCAACAATGCTATGTCTCTTGCAGTACAGCACAATGAAAATAACTACTAGCAATGGCTGAACTTGCACAGGTGACATAGGAACAAAGCACCTGAACACTAAGTGAATGTTAATCATCTGAAAGGTTCAAAACCTTTTTATTTTTTTTTTCCACTGGATAAACTTATCTTAGGTTCAAAAAATTATATATATTTTTTGGTACTTTTTACTTTTCTTTCACTGGATAAACTTATCTTAGGTTCAGAAAATTATAATTTTTTTTGGTACAATATGGCTTATAAATACTCCGATATGAAACACTGAAATCACTTTTGTTTTTATCAATATACAGCTACAAAGGACTGAATTCCGTGCACCACGAGTTAGATCCTGAGACCCAGAGAGCTGTGTACCAGGCCAGAATGGATTTTCTCAATGGGCAAGCAGCAAAAGAAGGTAACAGATTACTGCGTATTACTTTTTCTTATGATCCTGTAAGCGCTTGAAAACCAAAACCCTACACTACTTTTGAGGGATAAATGAGCAATAATACTCATAATTTCAGGATTACAACACAATGGTGCTAAAGCACCATTTCTACCTCATCTCCTTATACCAAAACCTTACACTACTTTTGAGCAATAAATGAGCAATAATATTCATAATTTCAGGATTACAACAAAATGGTGCTACAGCACCATTTGTACCTCATCTTATAGAGAGGTATTTTTCCAGAAGCATACACTTGCCTGGCTGTCTTGCATCGATGAGTGTCTGAGAGGTTAGACAAAGCTTCTCCTCTCTCCTGCCAACAGGCTCCGTTACCTTCTGACCATCCAACATACTCTCTCTTGCAGGAGTAGCTTGTACATTCACCACTTCTAGCAGCCAAGACTGGTTAGAGGACAACTTTGGGTTCTCTAGTATTTACATTGACTACAGTGATTTCCTCCGCCTCAACCCCAGTTTCAATGGGGTAGGTATCACACCCAGCAGAGCTCCCACTGGGTTTCCACAAGGCTGCTCCCTTGTGTCACTCTGCAGTGGCAGTCGGGCACCGTCCCTGGCCTGGGGTTACTTGGAAGCTTCTGAGTGACCACTCACATGCAGAAAGACAAGAGCTGGGGACAGCATTTAGCTGCCCTGGGGATAACATTCTTTTCTTTCCCAGCATTTAGCTGCCTTGAGGATGATATTCTTTTCCTTTCCTTTTTAGTTTGAGGTGACAGATTTGCTAACTTCAGTGCAGTTAGGAAAGCTACTCATCACCTCCCGTATCCTAACCGACAGCACGAGGGCCAGTGCAGAGACAGACGTTACAGAGATCATGAAAACCCTCCAAACCCGGAATGTCTCTGAACTACACACCTTTCTGCATGAAGTTAATTCTCTTGTAGCGCAGGTAAGAGAGTTCCTCCAGGTGCAGGCTCTATTTTCTACGGGCACCGTCCTTCCTCTTGTTGGGTCTCATTTTCATTTGCTCTTGCTCCTGACTACACAAGCATCTACAGATTTCTCCAAAGCAAATTTCTATAAAACAATATAATGATATGATTCCAAACAAGCAGAATTATCAAGTCTCTCAGACTAAGCACCAAGGGGGGAAAAAAGGCAAAAAATCCAGTATATTTTCATTGATGCTGCCCAGCCCATGAAATCTGCTGTTCATTGCTGCAAGAACAAAGCCACACTATTACACATAATGGCTGAGACCCAAAGATAAGCATTTCCATCACACTCCAGCAGTGCATCACTTCCCATTTATTCTTCTCCCCAGATGCACATGGAGAGCATAACGAGCACTGGAGTGCGTGACATAATGCTCAAAGGCATTTTCCAGATCCTGAAGCCACATTTTGCCTCAATGACAAGAACAGACTTGGAATCTCTGTTCAACGGGACTCTGACCTTGTATCTGGGCTCCATCACTCAGAAGGAATTAATGACACTGCCTGCTATCAGCGACTGCCCACTCTTACAAGTGATGTGAGTATAAGTTCAGCTCAGTTTCTCTCATCTGTGTGCACTGTAAAGGGAAATGTCACTGTGGCTACGAGGGGGGATCTGACTGACAAGCGAGAGGAATGGCTGTGAATTCATCTGTCCCATCAGAGAAGACATTTCTGGCTGTCTGTGAGAAAAACAGATTATTAGCTTGGATCTGTGAAAACCACAGCAAATAACTGATGCTGACATGTGCCCTCTCTCTCCTTGTCTGGCAGAGTGAGAGGTCTGGACTACGCATTTGATGACATGACAACAGATACAAAGACTAACATAACCCAATGGATTGTCCAAACTCTTCCTCACTTAGGTGAGCCTTTTCTTCCCACTGAGTTTGTTCAGGCCCCTGGTGTCCCTCAGACGTCACTGGCACATGGATTCCAATAATAATAATAATTCCAATAGCTTCCAATAATTTAGAGCCATGCTTTTTTATAGACTGTAAATGGTGCACCCCAATTATGCCCCAATGAGCCCGTTCCACCACCTCAGTGCAGGTGCCCCAATACGAAATCCAGAACAGCCCTTATCCCTGTAAAGAAGCAACAGCAGATTTTCTTGTTGACTGAAGGGAGGGGCAATTTAAAAAAAAAAATATAAAAAATTAACTGTGGTCTTATTACAGGCACACACTGTTTTTAAGACTTACTGAACCACTGAATTATGTTTCCTTTTCAACATCCTTGTCTTACAATGCTTGTAAGGAATAAAAGTTGAAAAGTAACCAAGCAGCAGAGTCCTGATTTCCATGAAATTACTAGATGCCACTTTGTGAGAGTCTTCCAGGAGCTGCACCAACATGAGCCAACCTGGTTAGAGCCAGATTGATTCACTGCTTAGATGTATGATAATTGGAACTATCTCCTCTATCATTTCCATAAATACCTTGGGATGATCTTAGGTTTTGCGAGTCTTAGGCTGAAACATAAATAATTTGTTATTGCTGCATTTTAGACTGCCAGATGGATGAAAACTGGATGACTCTCAACTTCCGGAGGTTCAGCTCCATAGCCAACATCACTGACTTTGTTGCTGCCTGTGAAAACTTTACTGGGGTAAGACTACTGATTTAGTCACTTTGTGACATTTTGCTACCATAGAACAGAACCATTTCTATTTCCTTTTTAGACAGTCACGCTATTCATAGAGGGATTTATACCCTGTGAGCCAAAGAGTATTAAAAATAGTTTGAACACCAAACATGAAATAAAAACACGTTGCCCTTTCCGTCTTAATTAGAGGATTTTGCCTTGGGCCACAGGAAGAGTTCAACTACAGTTTCTGATTATTGCCCTGCATTTCAGTTCCAACAACCCCTGACCAGTTGGTTCACTTTGCCTTAAGACAAGACCCAGCAGAAAGGATGGGTGCACACCTAGAGAACCTGCACAGGGGCCAAAGGATCTCTACATCTGATTCAGATTCTCTGTTTGACTTTGAAGAGTTTAGAGCTGATTATCAGCCAACTTGGTTTGGTTTCCATGGCAGCCCATGGCATAAGCACTAAAGGGATATTCCCATGGAGTGTATCAGAGAAGCCTAAACTGGGGCCTGTCTCACTCTCACCTCAGCAAGAGAAGGAACTCTGAGCTCCTTCATGAATGTTAAATATCATAACCTGTACCTGCCAGAGGAGAAAGAGTCCTTGTCCTTAAAGACAAGGCATGAAGGAAAGGTGCAGACACATGCGCCAACAGCTTCAATCCAAAAAAATACAGATGTATATTTATAATTAATTCTCTCTCTGTTCCAGCTGGCACTCCTGGAGGAGCTGACTGCCGTCCAGCTTGCCCAGCTAACGCTGTCCCCAGACGTGTTCAGCTCTGTTGCTAACATTGAACGAATCTTTGACAGACTAACCAGGCTGCCGGGGCTCCACGAGTTGGCCGCTTACTGGGACGAGCTTAACTCTGCTTTAGAGGAGGTAACTGCAGACCACTTGTTAACAGGGCTGAGTGGGAGAGGTCTGTGAGGACAGAAGCCTTCCTGTACATCCCAAAAATGGGCAGTAACTTGGAGTAAAAGGTGATACAACAGGTTTGCCAGGGAACCTTGCAGCAGGTCTGAGGCAAGAAAGAGACTATACCACTGCACATTGCATTCCTCACACACTTAGTCTGTGCTTGGGTTTGACACAGCTCCCACCAACCCCTTCCCACCTCAGACTGCCTGAAAGACAGAGGCCAGATCTCCAGCCTCTGTAAAAGAATAAGGCTCAAAGAGATTCCTAAAACCCCATCATATTAATTCACATAAATTTACTATTTGTCTTAGGCTGTAGGAATTCCTCTCCCACATACACAGTTCTGCCTGTACACCCAGTGCCAATTATTTGCTGAGACTCCTCTCATACAATAATTAGCTAAAGGCCCTTCTTGGCTTCTTGTAAATCCAATACCTTTCATCAGGCCAACAGAAGAGGTGCAAAGTCTCAGTCTGCAAGACTCAGACCCTACAGGTCTCTCCCTCAGGTAAGATGTGATGGCAGAGAGAAGACTTGCTACTGGGTTATGGCATCGTGACTAACTCAGCTTTTCCCAGGATTACAAAAGCTAGCTTTGTACCACATTCATCCAGAAGATGAAGCACATGCCTAGAATGGTACAAAGGTAGCCTCTGGCCTGCAGAAATAACAATGGTTACTCTTTTTTCTTTTCCCCTCACTTAAAATATCAAGCAATGAAACCCTTTAGAAACCAGCTGCTCCCACCTTGTCTGATGAGAAAGCAGGAGTCTAGTGTGGAGGCAGAGTCTCATCTGGGCTGTACTCACAGGGACACTGGAAGCACCTTCTGGAGGCAGGAGGAGCTTCAGACACTTAGCAGCTTTGTCACATCAGCTGGGTCCTTCAGGGCTCCCCTGGGGCTTGGCTTTGCAGGGTGCTCAGCATTCTCTGAGAGGCAATAAAGCTCAACAAGAGCTGAAAGCAAGCAATACCTGGTATCCCCAGTCCTGTTCCAGGCTCTGCAGCAGAGGTGACAGAAAGGACTGTATTTCTCAGGTGTCACAGTTCCTAGCTCAGCAAATCCACTTAAACTACCACTGATGGCCACTGACAGCCAAGATACAAGGTGCAGAAGCCACCAGGTGACAGCTGAAAGAGTAGCAAAGGGCAAGAGCTGGACCTGTAATTCTCCCTTGAACAATAACACCATGAAACCAGAAAATACAATAATCTTGACAGTGAAAATAACACACCTGGCAAAGAAAAGAGCTGACCAAACCATTTACAGACCTGTAATTCTCCCTTTAACAATAACGCCATGAAACTAGAAAATACAATAATCTTGACAGTGAAAATAACACACCTGGCAAAGAAAAGAGCTGACCAAACCATTTATTGAGAGTCAGTAGGAACTGAACTATAAAATAGCTATATATAGCATGTATTTTGTGCTATAAAATACAGGACTTGTGCAAAGAGTCTGAGGTGTCAGGGAATATATTTAGTATCATAAATCAAAAGTAATTCAGAAAACCTCTTCTATTTTGTATAAGCATCAGGAGCTATGCTGGCTTGGCTGCCTCAGACAACTCCCAATCAGAGGAGTGACATTCCTGAAAACTGAAGGTCTAGAGGAGAACACTTAAGTTTGTTCCTCCCACTGTGCTGAATTAGTTTCAAAACATTTCCCTGATGCAGAAGATCAAGGTGGGGCACACACACAAAAAAAATCCCTATTCTTCTACGCTGATTTTGCTGGAAATTTTTCCTGTAACTTGATGCTTCAAAGTAATTTAGTCTGGTCTTGGCTGCACTGTTACAATGCTATAGATCCTTATGGATGTTGCATGATTTGCTATTACTGTTGGGTTAGAAATAGGAACTGCATTATCCAGAAATATTCCTCTCAGTTTCTGAATATTCTCCCAGAGCCTTGCAGTTGCATTTTGTGTTCCTTCTGCAGCCTTTTGCCAACACCCTCAATATCTCCATGGCAGTGAAGCACACCATGTTGGCAAGAACCGTGGAGCAGCTCCGTTCTGCGCTCCCCACCTTCACAGACCAGGACTACTACCTTTGGTTTCAGAAGAGGCTTGTGGCTGTTCTGCCAGGCATTAATGCCACCATCCTTCAGGACATCCCCAACACCATGTCCTGCAGTTCCTACAAGTCTCTGTGAGTCACGGTCACCCTGCCTGAGGCTGTTCCATGTTGCCTGAGATTTAAACCATTTAGTAAAAGAATAATCCAGTGCAGTGGGTGAACGGCAAAAGGAGTGAACAAGATGCTATGGCTACAGAAAAAGGCCAGAAGATAATTACTCCCATTCCTCTCGCCCATTTGTCTTGCATGTCTTGGCAAGTCACCTTATTTGGCTTTTATTTACTTTATTTATTAGCCCACATGCTGCTAATTCAGGTATCAGTTGTACTCAAACATTTTCTTGGGACAAGACATTTAGAAGACCTCCATTTGGACTCACTTTGCGTCCACTAAAAAGAATAACAAACTTCCCAGGCAACAACGAAGCCAGGCTTTCAATGCTTTGATTCTTGTGATATATTTATTTTTAGGACAGCCAGAGAGAACAACCCCAGAATATTTCATGAGAGCTGTCGAGCAATGTGTTGGCTCCCAAGAGTCCTTCATTTATTCCAAGTTTCTTTCTTCTACAGAATTGCTGGGATCAATTCAGTCTTCTCTGAAATCCCTGCAGCTGGGAGAACAGATGTGTATAACTACATCGTGGCATTCCTCACCCAGCCATCTGAGCTCACTGGTAATCCCTATCGCTTCAGCTAATTCTCTGTGAGCCCTGTCACCCTCTGCAAGTTGTGGGACAGAGCTAACCAATGTCTTGCTTTGCTAAATGCCTTCAAAACTGCCCAGATAAGAGGTGTTTCTTCTTAGAACTCATTCCTGTTCACAGTATGAAAATAAAAGAGGGCAGAGAGTGCCATGGGAGGGCCAAAGCTAAAGCCAAAGTCAGGGACTTCAACCCTTTCCTTTGCCTTCAGGGAGCTCTGGCAATCCTGGGTATTGATGTGTAGTTGTATCTTCTCTCCCATGTTACCTGCTTACCTGTGCCTTCACCATAGGTCCTGCCTGCTCCACCCAAGCCACAACTAGAGACTGGTTATTACAGTTCTTTGGAAAATTCTGCACAGAAGCACCTTACACTCAGCTGGTTTCACTCTACCACCAACCTTTCAATGCGGTAAGTCTGTACATACCCAGGCTGTCTTTGCACCCAAGAGAGGATGTGCCAGAAAAGATGGAAATGAAATTGCCCAGGTATAAGGTAACCAAATTCAATTCCTCTGTCTTTCTTCAGTATGCCATTTTAGACCTCCTCACTCCCACCCAGATTGGTGACATGATGGTATACTCGGACACACTGACCCAAATGGATTCAGCAGTCCAGCTTGTCCAGTTCTTCCAGCAAAGTGAAGCTGAGGATGTTAAGATGATTCTGACACAGTTCACCAAGGCTGCAAGCACGGTAAATACTACCCATGTTCCCTGCAATCTCCATTTCCATTTCCCATCCAGATACTTGCCATCTTAAGTTATTAGTTGAAAAAACAGCTTTGTAAACACTATGATTTTGAAAGTACATTGTTACAACAGTAACCTTCACACATCTGTACACATCAGGTCCTTTCAGCGACACAGATTGCACTCTTTAGAGCACTGTCCACTTCCATTTTGAACTCAAAATTCTGGCCAAGAAAAGCACTTAGAGAGGTCCCTCCCCAGTAGCATTGCAGTTCCAAGTGCCCTAGCACCAACATGTTCACCACATAATTTTGTTTCAGCGTAAGATCACAATCCTGCCAAATGATGACATTGCTGGGCTGCTCCTGCTGCAATACCTGAGCAGTATGTCTGAGAAAATGAAGACATTCACTGCTGCTGACTGGAACATCACCTTCCAAAATGAGCTGCATTTCCTGTGTCCTGTCATCAATGAATCAACCCTCGCCTTCGTTGTGCCACAGGATTATGACTCCTTAGTTGCTGTGTAAGTCTGCTGGGCATTGCTGGGATGTCTCTTCAGCCAGTAAACAGGGCAACACTCTTCGTGGAGTCAGGTTAAAATCTGGAAGACAGATGATGTGCTGTCAGCCTGGATGGCTCTAGTCTGGGTACTTTTTCACAGCTCTTACAACTTAATGGTTTTCTCAGAAGTTTAAGATGAAGTTAGAAATCTAGGCCATATAAAATCTAGGCCTTGATCCATAGATGCTATTTGTACAACAGGGCGGGGAGTATTACAAGCTCCTCAGCAGAAGTTTCAAGGTGAAGGAACTGGCTACAGTAACTTGGGAGAAAAGACTGATCTTGATCTAGGTTCCAGTTAGAGGAAGCTACACAGAATCCATCATCTATGTATTCATTTTTCTTGTCCACCCAGTGTTACTGCGCTTGATAACACTTACCAACACATGACCGAGTCCACTAGAAGAGATGTAGCACTCTGGATTGCACGGAACCTCCAGATCTTGAAAGGTAATATTGGTAATAATTCCAGCTAACAGATTCTTCCAGGAAAGCAGGGGCTCAGCTGGTAGACTCCCAGGATGCATTAAACAGCACCAGTGTGGGCTTGTACACGAAGGAGAGCACTAGAGGGCTGTCCAAGTGAAAGAATGCTGTCTTTCCAAAGGTACCTCACAGCAGGATGCTTTGTTGATCTCTGGTAACTGTCCCAAGATACAATGTATATTCCTGGAAACTGTAAGAAAAAGAAAAAAAAAAAAATAATTAAGGGGTATATCTGGTATCTAGACCTGATCTGAGGATCCTCATTTTTCTTATCTCTCTGTATTGCTATTTATTGCACACGGATTTTATTTTCTCTTTTCCCTCTGAAAAAACACAAATCCCATTAGTCCAGCACCCTCTATCCAGCATTAGTCAGGCATGGATGTCTCGGGAGGAGTAAAGGTACCCAACCAGCATAATCTGGTATTTCCCTTTTACTTTTCACTCGTATCCAATAATCTATGGCTCAGACTTTACTTGAGCTACAAGCGACACTGCAATCTACCAGTAAATACACTTTTCAGTCAATTGGGATCTGAGTTTTCCACTTTTCTGCAATAGCTGTATTGTTTAAAAAGAAGGACATACTGAGGTGGGTAATTCCCTGAGAGTCACTGTGTCTTTTTCCCACTTAGATGCTCCAACTGAGTCCACTACTGAATGGATACAAGTCACCTGGAAATCCTTCTTCCACAACATAGCCCTTCAAGAAGCCATAGCAACCCTCAACAACTTTGACCCTGTACGTACGATCTCTACACTAAGTGCATATGGGCAACTGGGGCTTTCAGAAATGTTTATCATAGAGAGCATTAAAGGATTTCATTTCAAGATTTGTAATAGAATATATTCCCATTTCTATGCAGCAACTTGAAAAGCAGAAATAATAGTATGTTTTCAACTAGCAGGGCATTGAAAGAAGCTCCAATTTTGAATGGGTACCCTCAGACAGTTAACAAAAAAATACATGTCAGCATTTTGAAACTCTTCCCAGTTCTGAAATAGCCTTGCCTGGGATCTGGGATCTGAGAAATAACTTCAGGATATAAGCAAACCTCTACAAATCATCACACACACACACAATTTGCAAAAAGAAAAGTGAATATTGTGAAAAAAAGATATTTCAGCTAGTTCTAGTGAAGAGAAATACTTCAAGTAGTTCTGGTGAAGAGGGAATAAGCTGATCTTCTGTGGCTGACATTAATATTTCCTAGGCCAAAATTCTGGATGTGCTGAGCATTGAGCAGCTGGTGGAATATGCTCTGACTTCTGATGCCCTGGTCAATGTGACCACAATGCAGGATGTCCTGAATGCTTTGAGGGGTGAAAATCCCCAAATCTCAGAGCCTAAAATAAGTGAATTCCTGACGAAGTTCAATCTGGCTCTGACACAGGTATTGTAAATTCCATTATAAACATTTTTTCCCCTCTTAAAAAGGCAGTGATTCTCAGGCATTTCATGCGTGAGGAAATCCTGCCCATGGTGCCAAGTGAAACAAGGACACCGATGAAAGGGAGTCATCATCCCCCTTACTGTGCCACCACCAAACAGCTCCCAAGTAACAGACATTTTCACTCCCCACAGGAAGGCACTACGGGTATCAGAAATGATGAAGTAAGGATGGAAATGCTGACAACGCTCTTCACAGACCTTTCCAAGCACTTTTACAAATTTGCTGACCTTGACTATGAATACTGGTTCCTGGAGAACCTCAGATTCCTCTTGCCCAGCATAAACACAGATCTGCTAGAGTTAATCCCAGGAGACCTCAGCTTCCCAGCCTACACGGCCATGTGAGTACCATGTGCTGAGGAGCGCTGCCTGCCAGCCTCACACCACAGGAAACCTCTGGCAGGGGAAGCAGCACACATTTTAGCAACTTCTTTCCCAGCATAAGTGTTAGCATTTCAAGTGGATTTTAAAAAAATAATAATATCTCAACTTGATTTTTGCAGTAAAGCATATTCAGGTAGAATTTTCCAAAAAAAAAATAAAAATATCTCAACTTGATTTTTGCAGTAAAGCATATTCAGGTAGAATTTTCCACATGTACATGCACTTCATACATGTGGAGACACCACGCTTTGGTGTCTCCACTGCCCTCCACCCCTCTGGTTCCCTGCTCCAGAACAGCATACTCTGCATGAGATGGGTGTATGCAACTCTCCCACGCCTTATGAAGCCTGTATCTTTTGCACTTTTTGTTATTACCATTATTGCTGTAATGTCTTACAGATGAGGCAAGACTTACACTACATGTTATCATAAATAATGTTCTTACTTTATTTATTACGACTCTCTACAGTCTCAGGTTGATGATATCTTATTTCTTGACCCTTGCAGAGTGCAAGGCCTAGATAACGTCTTTCCAGAGCTGCCACAAAACACATCCCATGCTATCTACCTCTTCATCAAAAGGATCCTGGGATCTCAACTTACTTTTTCAGGTACTGATCTGCATATTTGAATTGTAGCCATTTGTCACATCTGCTAAAATTTCTGCCAACTGCCTGTCCCTCGTCTGCTTTTGGTGATGCTCTGTGGCATCTTTGAATCGTAGCCATTTGTCGCATCTGTGCTAAAATTTCTGCCAACTGCCTGTCCCTCCTTGGGTCAGAAAGGAATCCACTGGCAGGAGCAAGTACAGCATGGGGAGGAAACCCAAAGCCTTTCGGTCATAAGGCTTCCCAGGACAGAGTACTGGCTTTCCTCTGAAACATCAAATATTGATTGCAGCTCATAATTAATGAACTAAAACACTCAGGCATCCGTTCTCCTCCATGATGCCTCAGCACCACAGCTCTCCCAGTAACACCCTACCAGAAACACCCTGGTACCTGCCAGACCTGCACCATGAACAGTGGCTCACTGTGTCCAAACCAGCCCCACAACCATGGGGGACCGCCAGCCCTGCCTACTGCACCATAAACAGTGCAGGTCCACAACCATGGGGGACCGCCAGCCCTGCCTGTCCCCCACAGCTCCCCAAAGCCCTCCCCACACCAAATCCCCCATGGTCTGCAGCTGCTCAGGACCAAGGCAGAGTATAAGTCACAGATCTGGTTTTCAGCCACATTGCGGAGCACTGACAAAAAAGATCAGTTATCACACTACTGACAGATTTCTTGTACTTTCTCAGAAAAGGTATTTCCTGGCACGTATGACAGCAGCCGAAGTTTCCTGGAACTTGTCTTCTACAGATTTTCACATTTTGCTTCTTACAGTGACTTCACTGACTTCTACAAGGACTTTAATGGGGTAAGCACACATGTAGGTCTGACAGCACAAAATTTATAACCAGTCTGTGGAAAATTTGGGGCTGTATTTCAGTCCTGGTATGACTTCAGTGAGTGAAAAACATTGTCTGAAATTTTTTATTATAACCTTCAGACATAACCCTACAGCTTATAATCCTCTTATCCTTGTTCCTGCCAACACTGACACTCCAAGAATAGAAACCAAGACAAACCCATGACTATTTAGGAATCTCAAAACGAGCCTTTTCTTACAAGGTTTCCACAGACAGACAGCTCTGTAGAAGGTATCAAAAGTTTTGAGTGTTTTTCACAAGCTGAACTTCCAGGAGGTACTATCCTCTTCCATAACTATCCCCAAGGGAATATCCTTGCCAAAGGAATCAGGAGGGCTCCCTCCTGGCTTTTAGTAATCTCTTGCCAAAGAAATCAGGAGGGCTCCCTCCTGGCTTTTAGTATCAAATGCAGTTCATGATTCTTCCAGGCATTTTATATAAGTGTAACAATCAAGTACAGGCACTTCTTAGCACAACGCTTTCCACTCCCCTGTAGAACTCATTGCCATGCTGCAGTAGAGTAAGTTGTGTGATTAGCAATGAGAATAGAAGGGCTATTACCTTAGTTAGCAAGAAGAGCTGCTGATTAGCATTACCCTCTGTCTTCTGTGTTAGGATGTATTACAGTTTTTATCCACTCAGGCTATGGAAGGCTCCTTGGCACTGTGCAGCCTGTTGGGGACATTCAGGTGGCTTCAGGGCTCTGATGAGTCATTATCAGTCAGAAACATAAACAATGAACTTTGTATATGGTTGAGAACTGTAATTAGCAGATAAAGCAAACAGCTTTCTAGGCTTTATTTTCTGCTGTGTTTTCCTCATTAGTATGAAGTTCTCGACCTTCTGTCTGCCAGACAAATAGGAGAGATGACAGTTCTGACAAATGCTTTTAAGAGGGAACGCCTTACTGTCCAGATTTTGGTGGAGATGGAGAAACGCTCCTTCGAGGAGCTGACTGAATTCATAGAGGAGCTGAATGCTGCAGCGGAAGAGGTACAGTCAAAGCTCCCACCCCAAAGAACTGCATCCTGTTACAAGTCTCAAAAACACTAAAAATGCCACAATGGAGACAAACTCTCCTTCCTACAGCAACATAAACCCTGGGCTCTACACCGCTGGGTTAGAGCTCACATGCCTGGACTTTATAGAGCAGTATCCAAAAAAAGTGATCATTCTTATTTATGTTATGGGTTACACTGCAGACACCTTACTCATTTAAAAAGGTTATTTTCTCTCATGATGTTTATTTAGTACCTTGGTTTTCCTTCAACTCAGAATTCATGCTAAAACACTGGTGGCTTTCCTGAAAACTGCATCATGGGGAGAAAAGGAAACCTCACTTGCTACCGGCTGCTTTAATCTACCTGTGGAAAGCAGTAATGGCTAAAATCAATTTTTGTGTGCTGCTTTTATTTCCAGAGGGATCTCACTGTCCTTCCTGACCCCTGGATTCGTGAGCTGCTCTTCGATTTGCTTTTTAAATCTTTACCCCTCAGCACCTTTACAGCCAACGAATACGCCTTCTGGTTTGGTTCAGAGCTGCAGCTATTCCTGCCAGCTATGAAGGACAACTATCTGCAGCTCCTGCCTCTGGACATTGACTGCCAGTCTCATCAAAACCTGTGAGTCACGAGCAGCTTCCCCAAGGATGGCCAAGCTCTCACTACCCTGTCAAACCAACAGGGTGGCTTCCTCCAGAGTATCTGACATGTTACTGCTTCTAGCATACTGAGCTTCACAACAGTTTTGCATCAGCCAAAATCATTCATCAGATTAATAGAAATGTCTGAATCCTCCTTCATTTATTTTTTTAGATGTTACCAAGGGAACAAGGAGGAAAAGGAACAGTTTGATTTAGACCAAATTAAACATTTCTGTTTTACTGACTCTAGTACTTTCAGCTCATATTTTCTATGGACCTGAATTTTTCCTCCAAAGGAAAAGCACCCTCTGCAGATGTTGGGCCCATAACCTACTTTTGCTCTTGTGTCGATGCAGTGTGCAAGCAATGGACAGAGTGTATGAGCATTACACAGATGAGCAGAGGCTCTCCATCCATCGCAGAATACACAACTTTCTGGAGACCTACCATAACACTCAAGGTAAGCACATTCACACTACTTTTCCCATTGTAGAATTTAATCTTTGTGCTCGGCAAATACTTCCTGGGTTGCAATGTTTTAACCCAAAATTCTACACAACCACAGCGTTTTAACTGCAAAAAAGGGAAATGTGTAGACCTTCTCTGGAGTCCACTAGGAGCTTGTCATTGCAATTAATTTTACATGTTAGGTCTCTTAAATGCTACAGTGATGGACAATGGTATAAGAGTCCTAACATAAATCAGACAGGCAACAGACAAGATGCTTTCTGATGTACTGTGCTCGCTCCCCTCACTCTAACACCTTGTTGAATCCAGCTGAGGTGGATCTGGTGTTCCTCCCATCCCATCACTAGACAGGCTTCATTTCCAGGCTAACCAACAGCTCAAGAATCTGCTGACCAGTTTACTGAATGTGGCCTCTTCTGCATTTCAGGTGTCACCTGTTTCCCAAATGCAAACAGCAGCACATGGATAGCTGCCAACTATGGCTATTTCAGTGCCCACGCCACTCTCCAGGAGTTCTTATCCCTCAATCCAAATTTCAATGGGGTAGGTCACACACTGAAGCTGGAGGTCACATCTGAGCATTGTTGGCTCCTCTCTGTATAAACACAGCTGATCCCTAACTTCTTGCCCCAGCACTGACAGTGATCCCTATTACAAATAAATAGGTGTTTCTGTGTTCCTTTTCAGATGTCAGCTCTGGAAAAGCTTTCTCCAGCTCAGCTGGCACAACTAACACTGGAAACTGGGGCTCTGGCTGATGAAACAAGCGTGATCACCATCATGGACAACCTACACACACCATCAGATCTCGCGAAGTTCTTTGCCACGCTGAATGCCATGGCGTCGGTAACTTCCCTTAGTGCTCTCCAAAGCTTCTCCACCCAAACACTGCAGTGACTTGAGTCAATGCCCACTGTCTGATACTCAAACCCCAGCCCTGACCATAGAAAAGAAAGGCTCATCCTACAGCTTCCCTCTAACCATCGGAGGGAAACCTGCCTGAGATGAGGCTACAGGTCAAATCCTTGGATTTTGATTTGATCCTTAAAGACCTGGAACTATAGCAATCTTCTGTTTTTCTGTCCAGACACCAAGCTATTCTTCCTCTCAGGGTCTATACTGAGCCATAGCAGGATGTGATGGGAAGTATCAGTATAGATGAGTATAGCTCGGGAAAAACAGACCTACAACAAGCACTATGCACTCTTTCCAAGAGCTCCCTGCTTGGGGCCTTCACTTGGTGCTACCAACTCAGACACCTTTACAGTGACTTCTCCTGCACAAAGGGAGAGATTCGAAATAATCCTGAGCATTATCTTCAACTGGGGGAGGCTTAGCATGACAAATTGCATGTCCACTATACTGAAAAGGTGTTGTGATTGCAGGTAGAGCTTCAGAACAGTGACCTTGCCCATCTCCTACTAAGCAGGACCTTGCATAAAATAGCTCCTAGTCTTCCCCAGATGAAAGCTGCTGGCTTTGCTGCCTGGTTCCAAGATACTCTACAAAACGTGTTGCACGCAGTGAATGAGAGGATTGTTGCAGAGATACCTGTCAATATTTCATGCGACTCCTATCAGCAAATGTGAGTCACCTGCTCCATGCACATTTATCTTAACTAAGCATTTCTAAGCATTTCATCTACGCTGTAGATGATTTTTCAACTTTCTGCCAATACATTCCCATATTCCTAAAGCAGAGTGTAATACTCCTACTGAAAAGCACAAGTAGCCACAGTAAAACACTCAGCATTTTCAGACTCGCATGCAAAATACACTGAAGCTCAACAAGATTTTAATTAGTCCAGCCTTAGCAATTCTGTGACCTTTATCTTAAGCAATTGAATCAAATAGAGAGCATACTTTTTTAAAAATAAAAATGGTCTCATCACATAGGTAAGCTATGTTCAGTCTGATTTGAAGATGCTTCGCAGTTACTTCTAAGAACCTCTCTGATAAGGTCTTACAATAACGAATAATTATGAAAGCGGTTGAAATTTTCCTAATAGAAAAGTTTTGTTAGTGAAAAAATCTGATTTGATTAAATTAAAATACTGCCCATGACCATTCCAACATTCCCTCCTGCAGGCTGAAGGGTTTCAACAAAATCTATGCTGGCATCCCCACAGAAAACATTCCCCATGTTTTTGGTTTCTGTAAAGCCTTCTTGACATCAAAAGTGAAATCAGGTAAGGGCATAAGTAGTCTTAATTTGGGAATGCACTTTGAAAGCTTTCCAGCACACTCTGGGCTTGAGAAGCAGCAGGAATTCCTGTAGTAATGTCTGCTCTTAATGACAAGAAAGGGAAAGAAAGCATATACTTACATTGTTGCTCCAACACTATGGTGTTTTCCCTCTTTCTGATGGGATTCTCACAAATCCTCCTCTATTTTGGATGGCTCACTAGAAAGTTTAACCATTTCCAGCCACAACATGATGTTGCCCAACACTGTTAAAGACAAACAAGCCCTAATTTAGACAACAGCACAAAAACATTATTACTTAATAATAAAGATTCTGGTCTCTCCCACACCAATTTGACTTCAAAGTATTCTGCTACCTGCAAAAGTTTAATGGGAATTTGCAAGAGCACCTAGGGTTTCCAGTCAGAACATCAGGAAGGAATATGTAGTCTCCAGCACTCCCAGTGTCATTATTTTTCCAGGTCTTGCATGTGGCAGCACAACCCAAAGTACTCAGAACTGGCTGGAAGTAAATCTTGGAAATTTTAGCAAATATGCTGAGTATCAGGACTTAGTTACTTGGAACAAACACTTTGTGGGAGTAAGTATTTTTAATATTTTTTTTTCCACTCGCATTCACTGTGAGAACTTGATGGAATCCCACCATGAAACACACTACTTTGCCAGCATTTGTGATGCCTTTATGCTCCAAACAGCATGGGAGGTGATGGGTCATTTTCCTTAAAAAAATACTCTGGCAATAGTGTTGAATCATCACAAACATTTTTACTGCTTTTCACTGCCTTGTGGCACTGGCAGAGCCACAGTAATATTCAGAAATGGGATACTACACTACTTTCCTGGTGGAAAAAGGACTTTACAAGTCCAGTAGATATTCCAGCCTTGCAGATTTGTCCTGAGTCTTATTAAAAGCACCAGCATTTACAAATCACTCTCACATGTTTAAAAAGGTTGCTGTCTGCTTTGTGTCCCTTTCCACAGATGGATGTCTTGGACAAGTTATCCCCATCACAACTAGCATCCCTGACACTTTCATCTGATGCCATTAATGAGGAAGAAGAGATGTGTCAGATCCTTGCAAAACTACACAACAAGCCATCAGAGGAAATCTATCAGTATTTAGACCAGTTCAACAGAGAGGCAGCCCAGGTAGGGGTATTAACACTGCAAGTTTGGCATAAACTCATGTAGCGTGGACTTCAGCTACGCAGAATCTTAAAGACACCCTCAAAGATGGTTTCTGAGCTTTTGTCTCAAAGTATAAACAACTGCAACAAAGCATATCATGTACAACCTCTCATCATGGCTTTCTGGCCCAAAGTATTCAAATGCCAATGCCCAGAACTTACTGGTTGAATGATACTCAAAGTGCATGCTCATGGCAACACCAAGGTTGTATGTATAGATGGTGCCTTCAGTGAGCCCTGGAGTGAGTCCCTGCACCATGTTCAGGGAGAACATTCTGAGACTCTCATAGCTACTCCTTGATGTTGGCTGCAGGTTCACAGGACATACCTAAGATGCATCTTCCCTTCTCTGGAAGTTCCTCAGAGTCCTTTTCTACAATGCTATTCCCCGTGGCTTTGCACTGGGGTCCCTTTTTAGTCCTGACTTCTCACTGATGCTCATTACTTCTCTCTTTCAGCTAGCAATAACCACGATTAAGAATAACAATGTGAGGAAAAAGATGCTCACTCAGTTTACAGGAGACATCGAGGCAGAACTTTCAGCTTTCAGCCCTGCTGAATGGACTCAATGGTTTGCAAGACTCGCTCTGCTACTGCCAAGTGCTGACAAGGAGGACACCAAACTCTTCCTGTCCCACATTTCTGGTTGTGACAATTTCAGAGCTCTGTAAGTACACAAGGGAAGTGTCCTCTTTTCTGTGTGCAAAATAAAAAAAAGGGGATTGACAGGAAAAGGCAAGGAATTGCCAGGGCAGCACTGTTCTGAAGAACATCTGTGAAAGAGTGTATCATTTAAAGAAATGTGCCATCAGGTACACAAAACTGCCAGGGTGAGATCCTCATTTGAATAAAACTATGCAAAAGCAAATAAAAACATTTGCTACTATAATACAAAGTCAATTATAACTTCTACTAAATAGATTTTACCTCTTTGTAAAATACTGCAACTAGGAACGGTAAAATGAAAAAATATCAGGAAGAGATGAGAGGAAATAATCCAGTTAATGAAACAGATTAAGCCAAGAAATAAACTCCAAAGGGCAGCACTGGAAGGAAACCGCACAGACAGTCATGTCTGGGCCAGGCAAAGCAGGGAAGATCACTCTGCCAACAACAGCCTTGCTTTGACCCAGGAAAGACATAGGAAAACAAACAGCAGGGTTGGGCCCATAATAGAAACTTCAAATTTGGTCTTGAATTTCCCTTTTCTGGCACAACTGTATTCTTACAGGCTGCCACAGCACAGCTCTGCTTTATGCATCTGTACAGGACTTGTGTATCTATAGCAAATGGTTCAGATCTAGCAGTTTGTATTGGCTATTCAGAAAACACTCTGAAATGAATTTGGCAACGCAGGGAGTGAGGCTTATTACCCATTTCATGAGCTGTTCAGGGGTTTAACAGATTCAGGAAGCACACAAAGAGATCACTAGGAGAGGCTGTACTGTCACAGTCTCTAAGGACTTCTGACAACAGCCTAGACTGACATCTGCACAGAGCTAATCCTGCCCTGGGGCACAGACCTCTCAAACTGCCCTTGGCAGCCCAGTCTTTCACATACAGATCACCGCCTGTAAGAAAGGAAGCAACTTGCTGTTTCATAAGGAGAAAGCTTTCCCTTCCTCTTCCTTTCTTTCATTTCATGAAACTGTTTCTGCTGGAGTTTCTCTCTCCCATCATGGCACCAGCTAGAAAGCAGGAATTAAGTCTTTCCCATGTGATTTCCCTCCACAGCGTGCTTCTCTCTCCCATCTATAGCATCATGGCACCAACTAGAAAGCAGGAATTAAATCTTTCCCATGTGATTTCCCTCCACAGCGTGTCCTCCTTGAGCCAGGCACACACGTCCCTGATGCCCATAAATCAGCAAGGCATCTGTAGCGCTTTGCTGACCTTCCTTGAAAGCCAACACACCATGACAGGTAACACGAGCCAAAATCTCAAATGGGTTCTCATCATTCCTGTGCACTCTAGCAAACCAGAGGGAAATTGAGCAACGCTCTCTTGTTCTCCTGTGCTGCAGGTTCTGCGTGTGCTTTGGGACAAGAAACAAGTCTGGACTGGTTGCAAAAGAACTTGGGGGCATTTGCGTCCAATGCTCGTTACGAAGATTTCATCAGATTAATGACAGATTTCAACGGGGTTAGTTTGTTTTCTGACTCAGACCTGAGAGCTTTGCCTTTGCTCAGGTCCTGCTGTGCTGCAGCTCTTTGCATGCACAAGGCTGAGCACACTCCTAGATGATCTAATCCAATAAACAGACATTGCTCCAGCCACAGCAGAGCTCTTCTTCCCAACGTGGGGAATGTAGCCAACTCCACAGCTTAGGTCTCTGCCTGTCAGCAACATTTTACTTCTCTCTGATCACATCGATCTAATCCAATAAACAGACATTGCTCCAGCCACAGCAGAGCTCTTCTTCCCAACACGGGGCATCTAGCCAACTCTACAGCTTAGGTCTCTGCCTGCCAGCAACATTTTACTTCTCTCTGATCACATCCTATTGGTTTTGCAGTTCAGTGTAAGGGACAATCTCACCGCTACTCAGATCGCCCACGTGTTTTTTGACCCTGGAGTCTTGGATGATACCAGCATGGTTGAAACCCTCCTGGTCTCCCTGGAGAGCAAGCCAGCTCTGGACATCTCTGCCTTTGTTGCTGAATTTGTGGCCACTGCTTCTCAGGTGAGATACCAACCCTTGCATGGGGATGTTGTTTTAGCCCACAGTGCACTGCAAGAGTGGTGTCTTGCAGAAACTATTGGGCTTCAGCCCATATGGACCTAAGGAGTATCTTCCCTGAACCGGCTCCCCTGTCAAGCATGTTATTACACTCAAACCCACACACTTACTACAGAAGAGCTGAAAAACAGCATCAGGTCACAGCTGATTTGTGTTGTCACTTGCTTTGTTTTGCAGGAAGGCTTATCATCCCTGGTAAATGTGCAAGTCAGAGATGCCATGTTCAGTGCAATCTTTCACAAACTCCAAGACCAGTTCCCCACTTTTAGCATCTCCCAGTACAAGGACTGGTTCCAGAACAAGCTCAGTCTGTGGCTGGGCAGCATAAATGCCTCTGCTCTTGCAGCTATCCCAAGGAACATACCTTGTAGAATATACCAAATTATGTGAGTACTTCATTGCCTGCATTCACTTTTTTTTTTTCCCCCCACTTCAGCTTTTGCACATAGCAAGAGAATTCCCATTGCTCTTCTTGGTCCTGTCTGAATACAGAAACAAAACTGTATCAGGGCTCTTAAAGTCCCAGGCTTACCCTTCCTTCCTCTTTTCACTCCCAACAGCTTCATTGTCTCACAGCTCCAGTTTCTGACCAGGGCTGTGTCATCTCTATCCAACTGCAACTTTGCCATAACAATGCTTGTTTACCAATGCAAATTCATCTAACAAAAGAAGTTTGCTTACCACTGATAGAACAGGCCATAGACTGCAGAGTTCTCATGTGCAATCACGTTAAAAACTTTTGGTGACCTCAGGCACCAAAACCAAGGCTTTACTGCTATAATGAATCTCCTGCTTTCCCTTTTCTCACAGAATGAGTGGCTTAGAGGGCAGCTTCCAACAGATGTCCCCTGCCAGCCACCAGGACGTTTACAGCTTTGCAAAGAGCTACCTGTCTGCTAAGGCTTCTCAGGAAGGTATGCTGAACCTGCCCTCTCTCTCCTGTAACTTCCCTGCATCTCTTGTCAGAAGCAGTAACATCCTCACAAAATTACAGGATGCTGGGCATTTACCCATGAAAAAGACAATTAAATTAGAATTGGAAGATGTCAACTGCTTTTTGCTCTATAGCAAGGAGAGATGGAGAACAAAAGCATCTGCAGAAGCAGCTGTTTCTCCTTAAGGCTAGGACAAGCCTTGATGTTAATCACAGCCCCTCACTGCAGTGGCAGCTCACCAGCTGAGAACTGAACCATCATTGGTACCTCTCTGGCTGCCATTACCACAATATCTGATAATCTCCCAAATTTAACATTCCGATCCCTATGCCTTTGCCAAAAGGTATGGGAATGCTATCTCTTTACCAGGTGTACTTACACATCTAAAGGTACACATTGGGCGTTAGTCACTTCAGTGATGCCAATATGACTGAGGGATTTAGGCACCTAGACATTTTGGGTAACTCGTGTATCAGCACATTCACACTATTCCCACTGGGGCACTCAACTGCTGGTTATGTCACCCTTGAATTACACTTTGTTTAAAAGGTGGCCCATGCATTGAGAACACCAGGGGAAGCTTGGGTTGGCTACAAACAAATCTGGGCTCCTTCAGCTCCTTGGCTACATACAGAGACCTGGCCGACATGAATGCAGACTTCAGCATCGTAAGTAACTCTGCAAGACAGAGCCCTGTCAAGGCTCAAATCCCACCTGACAGCCTTTCACAGCCAGCAAACACTCCTGCCCTCAGGCAGGACCAGTAAGCAAGACAGAGCCCTCTCAAGGCCCAAATCCCACCTGACAGCCTTTCACAGCCCGAAAACACTCCTGCCCTCAGGCAGGACCAGTAATTTTAACACTTGATTTCACAGGTTGATGCCGTGGCAGGACTCAGCCCAGAGGTACTGGCAGCTTACACACTGGCTGGCGATGTCCTGCGTGACATGGACAAAGCAGGCAAGGTCTTCAGCTCTCTGAGCTCTCGCACCATTGGGGATTTCATGGATGCCTTCAATGCAGCTGCAAAGCAGGTAGCAACTTCACCTCCTGTCCAAGAGGCTGGAATAAAACAGTTTAGACAGAGTGCATGCTGATGTAGGAGCTGAGGTTCCAAGTGTAGAAAGAGGCCACAACTCTTAATTAATCTGGGTCCCATCCTGGTAGGGATACAGGCTCTCTGCAATACAGCCACTCTTTAACCCAGTAGGAATTTCAGTGTTGTCACAAAGACCCAGGATCCTGCACCCATTGGCCACATGCTGGAGATGAGCAGGACACACGGGCAGTTTGGGTACATGCACTCATAACTGCCCAGGAAGATGTGAGCCCTGGATGGGACAGTCATTACACACCCACATTGCAAGTGACCAGACAAATTGCCAAAACTGCACACAGCAGCAATCTTTGCATTTCCAAATTAAACTAATTGCATCTTCTTGTCTTAAGAGGAATCTCAGAAGTGTCGCATACTTCCTGGCCCTCAGTATGACTCCTTTTTACCAATTGTGTACTTTTAATGTCTTTATCTTTTGGTTGAAGCGCAATGTCTCTCAGCTTCCTCATGGTGATGTGCGACAATTCATCCTGGGACAAATCTTCTGTCACCTAAGCACAGCATTTGAGCTCTTCTCTACTGAAGACTATGTTGCCTGGTTTGGAGGAAGGCTCAGCCTCTTCCTAAGCAGCCTCAATGCACAAAACCTCGGCTTCTTACCCAGTGACATGACATGCAACTCTCTTGCAGCCATGTAGGTATCAAGTCCGTTATCATTTCACTGACACTCTTCTTACTTTTCTCTTTGCCTATAAAGATGGAAGCTCAACCACTGGGTGAGGAGAGCAGGTTCCACTAGCCCAAACACCCAGTCCCAAACCTGAGATTCTCATTTGGTGAATACATTATGATCTTACCTGGCAGCCACTGCAGTTTGCCAGGGAGCTCAGTGGGTTCTGTCCCAGTGGCTGTGGATCAGTTGGTTGTGGTTGTTTGTCTTACCCTGACTATCCATGTCCTGCAGAGTGAAGACCCTGAACGAACACAAAGCCCAAGGGCCCTATGAGAATCCAGAGCACATCTACTCCTTCATAAAGAGAGTTCTTCACTTCCAGCTGCAGAACTCAGGTAACAAATGTCTGGGCTTGCTTGTGTCCAGGTTTCAGGAACACAGAAAGTTGGAAAGATTCAGCCACCTCATAAAACATCTTGGATTTCAGGTGACATGCAGACCTGTTCTTTTTGCAGGAAAGAGTCATTTTATCATTTTAGCAATCTGACAGTTAATCGCCTAACCAGTGCTAGGCCTTTAGGGTCCCCTGAAGTCAGTAAAGAAGCATCTCTGCCTTTGGACAAGCTGCTTCCCTGGAGGATAAATGTGCTGAATCTCCTGCTAGTTCTTAATGGAGTCTATCTTCACTCCTCAACCTGCTTCTTAGCCTCAGTGAAGAACTCAGCTCACAGTTGTCAGAGAAAGGTACCACCCTCCTCTTTGGAGGACTGAAACCTCTCTCAGATGGCACAGAATGCTGAGGTCAAAAAGCAGAAGCTGATCAAGAATGAGACTAGAACATGCGGACGTGGAAGGAACCCCAGTATGCTCAAAGGCAAAATGATTCCCCTTTTCCCTCTCTGGTAGCATTTGGATCCCACCGGGAGCTTGCAACATGAACAATAATATGTATTTCACAGCCATGACATGGAAGGAACCCCAGTATGTTCAAAGGCAAAATGATTTCCCTTTTCCCTCTCTGGTAGCATTTGGATCCCACCGGGAGCTTGCAACATGAACAATAATATGTATTTCACAGCCAGTGGGGACTCACAGTGTTACAAGCCTCTGCAATCCAGGGAAAGAAATGATGTATCTTCTGAGCTTTGCTTTTCCTTTTATAGGCTGTGCCTGTACCCAGGGCACCACCGCAGACAGGGAATGGCTGCTACAGTATTTTGGTTTATTCACTGCTTTTGGATCGTACTCAGATTTTGCAACACTGAAGAGCAACTTCCATGGGGTAAGGGCTAGATACGAAATATCTGGCATTTTATTCTTAGCCATCAAACAAGCTGACAGGAACAAAGTTCAACTGGATTAGTTTGCTATTTGTGTTGTTCATTTTCTCCTACGTGCTTCCATTTTTTTCTCATTAAGTTTCTTCTTGTTAAATTTTAATACTAAAGTAGTGTCAAAAGCACTGCCTTGAGGAGATAACCATCTTATCAGGAGAATATAAATTCCATAGGAAGGCAAGGATTTCAACAACAAACTCCATACAGCAGTGGCTGATAAGACACAGGAAGAGCAGATAGTAAATTACAGACGGTCTGCTGAGAACAGTCTCACAAATCACCTGTCTAGCAGCAGAGGACAGCTATTATTAAATTTAATCCCAGTGAGCACTGCACGCTGCTTGTTGTCTGAAACCCTGTCCAGAAAGAAGTTAATGTTCCTTAGACGTGAAAGCCCAGGTGGGCTGAGAGGAAGGGGAGAATCCTGTGGATTGGTCTCCAGCCTCACTCTGTGCCCCGTCTTCTTCAGCATGACTCTCTAGACCTTCTCTCAGCTGAGGCACTGGCCCAGCTGACTGTTCAGAGCAAGACCATCTACAGCCCCTCAGCCATCCAGACGGTTCTGGAGGTAATTGGGAACAAGGAAGAGCCTCTCCAGTATCTCAGTGTCTTCCTAGAGGACTTCAACACTTTTGTCCTGAAGGTAAGTAACCCAAGTGCCCCTGATAACAAAAGTCTTGGGGAGTAGAACAGGTCACAGGTGAACTTTCAGACTTCCAACTCTGGGACTCTAATGGCCAGATATAAAATAAATCTGGAAGATGATCTAGAAGGAGTTCACCCTGCTCCAGTATGATCTTATCTCTGTCCAGGCCTTACTCTGGTTTAACTTCTGTGCACAGACCAGCATAAAATGTTCTTCCTCAGAGGAACTTTGGGAAGAATACCCACCACTCCAACCTAGAGCCAGGATATAAACAGTAACGGTTTCTCTACTGCTGATCTGTGATATTCTAATGACTTATGAAAGGTTCTGGACCAGGGCCCTAAAATTGTTAACATCCCTTAAAACATTTGCATGTGAGTGAGCAAGAGAGAGACTCTGCTGCTTGCCCTAGTCCTGCTGGGCTGAGGGCAAGTTAACAACAAGCCAAACTGAGGAGCCTGAGCGTGCCCCAGCCTCGCTTCATACACAGTGTGACCACTCTGCTGACTGCTATAACAGCCGTGGCTGTGGGAGTGCAAGGGAAAGGAAATTCAAGCACCTGGGCTGCTTTTCTGTCCAACTCTTGACAAAAGAAAACCTGAATTGCCAAGGTCAACTCCCCAACAAGGCCACAGTCAGACCATATTTCCAACTTTTATTGTTAAACAGGAGAGGAAGGAAGGGGAGGAGAGCCACAAAGAAGAGAAATTGTGGTTATTTCGCCAATTTTTCCCTTCACCACTTTTTCAGCTTAGCTTCAATATTCAAGGCTTTCTAACAGCTCTGCTCATCACCTGCTTCAATTTCTTCCTCAGAGCTCTGATTTCCTAGGAAGCACTAAGGTTCGGGAAACCATGTTAATGATGACAGCAGAGATCATCTTCCCACAAATTACTGACATGTCCCTGGAAGACACATCTACGTGGCTGCACAGACTGCGCGTCCTGCTGCCCCAGGTGAACGCCACGGTGCTGGAGCTGCTGCCCCTCGACATGCCGTGCCCATACTACCAAGCTCTGTAAGTGCCTGTGGGGCTGCTTTGGCTTCGTGCTGCTACACGAGCAGTCACTCTTGCATCACCAGTTACTCATCAGGCAAGAGCTGCTTTTTACCTTCATGTTTAGCATTGGGTATAACCAGAATCAGTCAATTGCTCTGCTTTAAAGGGGGCATTTCTATATGGAAACCAAATCTTAATCCTTAATCTCAAGCAGACCATAAATTATACAGCCCAGCAGAAAACAAAACTGATTACCCACATGCTACAGGCCAAGTACTAGCACCTGCCAGCTTTGGTTTGTCAGCGTTGAGAAGTTCTCCTCACCCCTACTACACTGATCTCTGCTGCTTTATCCCCATGGAAATCCCCATGGAAATCTGTTGTATGGTTTCTTCCCCAGCATTGCAGCAATTGATGGAGTCTACCCAGTGCTGTCAGCAAGGAAGAAGCATGATGTGTATGAGTTTCAGAAGGCCTATTTGACAGCCCAGTTCACAGACTCAGGTAAGATGCCTACACACAAATTCCCAGTAAAACACTAGTATTTGTATGGAGCATCTTTTGTATTCCAAACATTGAAGATTTTTATCCCTAACAATCACACATCTTCCCAACATTGAGAGTCAGTCACTTCTGCTGTTGTTTACAATCCTGGGAAGTTCAAAACAGCCCTGCGAAAGAGGAAGGGAAATCACTTCTCCTTTTGAAGCTACAGGGAATACTGGTGTAAGGAGGTATGATATTACAGAATGAATAGGATATAAAGAGAAATGGGATTTCCATTTGGTTTAACCATTTCCCCAGTCTGGAAGTGAATCAGAGTGCAGAAGATCAGACCCTGCACTTGCAATAGGAAGAATATTAGCCATTCTGCTGTTAGCAGATACTTAATCATTCACATGAGGGATCCCTAGATGCCTCCTTCAGTATATGTTGTGGCTTTTAACCCTTTGGGTCTGTTTTGGTTACAGGATCAGCGTGCCAGGATGGAACAACTGGAACCAAAGACTGGTTGCAAAAGAATCTGGGAGAGATCTGTTCAGTAGCTAAACTAAGTGAACTTCAAACTTTTTACCCAGACATTGCTGGAGTAAGTTTTACTAGTCTGTGCACTGAACAACAGTAGAACTAGCACCTGATTCCAAGCAAAACAGATCACCTCCTGGGCTTTGCATTTAGAATAATCAGTAAGGGGAAGATGCAGGTGATTCCTCACACAGTGGCTGCATCTCTTAAAGCAGGGATCAGCTTGGGTTTATATGGGAGAGATTACTGGATATGATCCACGTGCAGCATCAGGGGTTGAAATACACATTCCAGCTGCTTGCCTCTCTCTTCACAGCCTCTCTTTGATGAAATATATTAATTGTTATCACTGATTATCAGAACCAATGCCGAGAGCCTGGGCTATGTCTGAAATAGAGAGGTATATTCTACTATGAGTGGTGAAGGGAACTTCTTTTAAATCATCTTTAAAAATCAAATTGGCTTAAAGGTCACAGTAGAATGGCTTATGTGGGCATTGCCTTTCCTAATTCCTCCAGACAATGACTCTTCAAATTACATTTTCCCTTCAAAAATACTAGAAGTTATTTACTCAGATCTACTAAAATACCAGACACATTCTGGTACTCTGAGTTTAGTCTAATCAGTAGCAATGGGTTGCACATCCTCAGGACACGCTGAATTAATCGTTCAAGCTGCCTACATTATGATACCAAGTTGTAACTACAACAATGCAAACGATGCGTTAAGAAAAGATGTGACAAAGACCAACAGGAGTTGAATCCTGCCAGACTAATATTTGATTGGGATGTCTGTATCTAAATGTTATTTTAATATTGGTTTCACAGCAAAGACAGAAATTGCATTCATGAAATTGTTAAAGTACAACTTGAAAATCCAACAATTCTGCTTTCATGTGAAAAACAAGTATTTTCTCTTTATCTGATGTCCTAAAGAAAATCCTGCACAGCTGTAAAACATGCTTTAGACAATGTTTTAATTTTATATACTCATAAACCAATGCTAGTATTTATTAAAATGCTGATTTTGTTTGAAGAATTTGTGTAACACTACCTATACAATTATCAATAAAAGCAAAGTTGAACAACCCACTTGGTATATTTCATATTGTTTCAGACTGTCTTATTGATGGTACTTAAACTAAATTGATAAAGTAGGAAGTTGTACAAATATACTAGTTGCTACTGGTTGAACTAAACTAAAAAGTCTATAATCCCAAAGCACAAACCAGTTCACTAACTCCTTACAAAGACAGTGAAAGCAGACCCCATTGCCACATACCTGGCAGACACACAGAGCTTTTGTAAGGGAGTTATACTGATAAAACTTTCTATTCTGACAGATTAATCTTAAGCACCAACATTATCAAAATTCACAACAATTCCCATATTTACTTGAAGTTAAGTCAAAAGATAAACATACTGTTCTACCCCAAACATCTTAGCCTACCACATCCACGGCATCTGAGCAACTTCCAGCAGAACCTTGAATAATATAATTTGACTGTGTTCCCATTTGCCATCTGCACCACAGCAGCTCAATCCAATATTCCATTCATTCTGCAGCTGAAGCTCTCAGAGGAGAAACACTGATGTGTGTGTCTTGCAGACATCCCCTGTGTTTAGCAAGTTCCCTGCCAAATGCTGCCACATTAAAAATCCTTCATTTTCATCACAGAAAGTGACCTCTGTCTGTCTTTGAACACACACTATAGTGAAGAAGAAATTTCTTTCAAAGCCCTGGTGAGAGGTTTCTGGGCTATGAACAATGCATCAAAAAGGCTTGCAAACTGGAGCCTCTCACCGTTGCTTTGGTGTCTTTTCCTATTCTCTTACAATCTACCTCATTCTGTGGGGAGTGATGCTCTATCAGAACACATAATCCGAAATCCACCAGGGCTTGGGCAAAGCCTCGATTCATCTAACCTCCCTGGCATGGTGCGCTCTGTACCCTTTTAGCACTCCCTGCTTTGCTCTCAAATACACTGCTGGAAGTCTTTAAGTGTGAATTTTTCAGAGCAGCTAGGAAAAAAGCACCTCTACCCCCTCAGCAAAATAAAATTTTAGATGAGGAGAAAGACAACACAGTAACGTTACTTCAACACCACTTTTACAGCATCACATTGGGAACAAGGTTGCCTTTTAACTGGGTAGACAGCTGTACACAAATACATTCAGTCTGGCAATGTCCCACATCTTTACCTTGCTAAAGAAGATGCTGAATTTACACCAGCATTACACAGCTCAGCTTCCTGATGCATTTTAGTTAAATTCCCAAAGAGCAGACAGTAGTGTCTGGGCTAACACAAGGGGTCAGAATCCCTGGAACAAAAACCTACCACCTAATTTGACAGGCAGAGAGAGATACAGACTCAGCATACATTCAATTCTAGAAACAATTGAGCTGAGCACTAATCATAAGCCAGCCTTACCTAAACCTTTTTAACATGTTGATCATTATTTGGCAGTTTTATTTAGGGTCTTAAAGACTGGAGCAAGTAACATCCTATGAACGGTCTCAGCCAAGGCATCCCTGCAAAAGGGATTACTGTGGAAAAGAAGGCAGTAAGACAGTGGTCAAGACAGACCAGGGAAAGGTGGGAGGAAAAAGGAAATGGAAGTGATGAGGTGGAAGAGAAAGGGCTACTGCAGATGGATGCTGCACACAGGAGACAGTGGAAGCTGAAGATCCAAAAGTATACTCCTTGGCAGATCTCAAATGTTAACCCACTACAGGTTTTCAGGCAGTTTATCAGATTCTCCTTAAAGCTTAAAAGGTACCAACTTTACTTATACTAATTAACTAACTTTATGCTTCACAGGCAAGGATCTTCTGCTCATGTATAAAGAGCCCATTTCCAGGGGGACACCCAACATTGTCCCCTGTAAGACTCTTTACACAGAACTGAAAGGTTTTTCACCCTTATCCTCCTAACACACTATTCCCACCTCACTGTTCCATAAGGAAATATGGATCTGCCCCGGCATAGCCTAATTTTTCTCTCCTCCTCAAAGTGCACTGCCCACAAACATCTGCAGTACCACAAAACCATTCTCTCTTCCTGACTGTCTGGGGACTTCGCTTTAGAGCCACTTGCCAGCCACAGTCTTGGCATAAAAGCAAACATGGCTCTAGGACAATTCTTTTACATGTGTTTCTTCTTAGTTTAAAGTTCCTGATCTTGATACCCCAGAAGAGATGGCACAGTTGACCCTTAACTCAACACTGACCAGCCTGGAAGATACACTCTCAATCCTGGCAATCCTTGAGTGTGGATCCTATAACACAGTCGACAGATACATGAGGCAGTTTAACGTGTGTGCTCGCCAGGTCAGTCCTAATGGATCCCAGGTATTCTCCAACTCCCATGTCGCTGTACTCGGGGAAGGTCTATGCTGTGATAAGCTGCCTCTGCTGTACAGCTCACACTCTGCTCTGAATGTAATGTCTATATATAACAGAGCTGAAAGGCAGAAAGGAGCTGTGGTAAATACCAGACAACTTTATAAGGAGAGATCTCAGCAAGGGACAAGCTAATGAGCAAGGAAATAGACTGAGACCCTGGATAGGGACAGGCAATTTAATTTAATTTTGTTACAACAATGCTGCAGATGTTCCCTAAATAGCCTCTTCTGATTTAAATGCTTATCCAGAGCCTCAAGCCATATTGATGGTTTTGCTCTTCTTTATACCACAGGGAAACCTGACCTCATTACCCAGCATGCTGGTTAGAGATGCGATACTGAGGACAGTGCTACTAAAGCTAAGACCTGAACTCCAAAACTTCTCCAGTGAAAGTTGGGCAACCTGGTTCCAGCAGCAGCTGCCCTTATTGCTGTCTGGTATGAACAAAACCTACCTGGGATGGCTGGGGATCAACATCTCTTGTGATTCCTATCAAGCAATGTGAGTTTACCATTACTCTTAGGGTTATGACAGCATTGCAGTTAAAAGCTAGTGTTTCACAAGTCCAAAATATGGAGGTCTCAGCTAAGACAGAAGGACTGAGGTCTGTCTCCCTTCTGTTTGTATAAATGGAAATATTCATGAGCCTCTTCTGTGAAGTGCAATTAAGAGATGTGACAGCCTCAGGCACCACCCAGGCCACACAGAAGGTTGGAAAAACCTTCTTAAAACTCCAAACAAATGCAGCTCCTTTCTAAACATGTCCTCTTTTATCTCCCAGTGTCAAAGGATTCAACATCACTTATGAGTCTCTTTCACCTTCCACCAAAATGGACATATATAACAGCTACATTAAAACCTATCTGAGCCAACAATCACATTCAACAGGTAACAGCACCAAAGAAGTAGAATAATTCTAAAGTCCACGGGATAGAGAGTTATCACAGAGTTTGTTTCCAGGCTCCAAAATATCAGTGATGGGTTCCTACCTTCGTTCAGCGGTCCCTGTGGCTGGAGCCAACTTCACCGAGCAGGAATGGAGCAGGTCCACGCTTAATTTCATCTCCTTTGAACTGGTCCTGTCTGTGGGTCCTACTTCCACTGCATGGGGATATTTCCCAGAGTTAGAATTGGCTCTGATACAGTCTCTTAATTCAACAAATAATCTAAAACAGTCAGCACCCACAGGAATGGTGTCCTACTTCTGTGCCTTTCATTAGCATCATCATGGCTGCCCTGAAAGGACATAGGTTGTCTTTGCTTGTAACACTGCCTTGTCAATAGACCTGTAGGTATTTCCTCTTTCTAGGGATTGCCTGTGACACCCAAAGAGGAATGAGAAACTGGATTGATATAAATCTTGGGAAATTCATACAACAATCCTCCACGCAAGACCTTGTTCGCTTCAATGCCAAATTTAAGGTACTGAGCTGAAAGTCTGTACAGAGTAATTAGCAATGCCATAGTTCATCCTTGGTAACAATGTGTTGTACTGGGCTTCAGAGGAATTAAAATTTCCTACACAAAGGCCAAATCACAGCCCAAGATGTCATCAAATTTGCCTCCAGCTACCCCATCATGACCACTAATACATTCACAGGCCTTAATCCAGAAGAAATTAAGATAACACATAGTAAAACTGAGCACTGCTGCTAGCTCTGCCTTGGAGACACCACCACCTCTGTATAGAGCAGGGCCAGGTTTGTGCCCTCTGCCTGGGAACAGCAAACACGATCCAGGCATTGCTGTTTGGCATAAGCCTCTATTATGTAACTACTGAATGAGTAACGCCACACCATTTTGTATGAATGTCCCTAATTCTCATATTATTCTTTTTCCTGTGCAGGAACTAAGCGCTCAGAGCCTGAAAGATTTGCTGGGACCTAGTTTTGGCTTTCACCTTGAAGAAGGATACTCACAACAGCCATCAGCAGGTGAGTGAAAGCGCACTTCGGAGTTACCATCAGGTTTTCTCTAGTGCTGACACTCTTATGCTTGCTTAGGATGCAAACAAATTCCAAAAGGCTCCTATCTGCATAGCAAAAGTATACAAAAAGGTTATTCCTTGTCTGCCTCACAGCAGATTCTCTTCCACTGGATAGAAAACAGTCTCTCATCACATGAAAGAAATTTTGCAGTGGAACCTCCTGGCTCTGCTGTAAGCTCAGTCTCACTGCACTGCCCAGAGTCGAGTGGAAAGTCACTCTGGGTCACACTTAGTTCGCCACGAAGGAGTGGCAGGACCGTTGCACAGCGCATGTTCCCTAGTGCTTTGCATAATCTAATCATAACTGACTTTGCAGATGACTTTCACTGCTTCCCTTGGGAGTCTACTCCACTAGTAAAACATTTCCAAATGGGCTTATGGGAAAGCTATCAGGAGGTGGAACAGTTATTCCAGACCCTTGAACAGATCATTGTCTCTGTGGACAATCTCTGTGGATTCAGAACTGATTAGGTGCCTTAACATTTATTTCAGCACCTCCTGTAACCAGAAGAGCAACAACATATATGAAAAACCACACGTTTCAGATTTTCTACTGTGTTCTCCCCCTCTGGCTACTAAACAATGTTTTGTAAGATTAAATCATACCCCTAAATGATAAGGTATTCTAACACAGAGGAAGCCAAACAGCACTTCAATCAACAAGGGTGTTTACTTTCTTCAGAGCTCATCACTTCTTAACAATAATCTAGAGGTGCAATTGCACGATGATGAAGTCATATAGAAATCTGCAGAGTCTGGGGCATTTGTTGGTAAAGTATGTTGCCTGGAGCCCCATCTTCACACCTTAATCAGAGCTTTTGAAGCTGCAAGGACAAAACCCAACAGTGGTTTCAGGATCAGGACCTAGACTCTATCAGTTTCTCCTTGCATTCTGCCTACAGCTCTGCCTGGAAATGACACGCAGCTCTGCTGACTAACAGCACCCTGCACTTGGCACTTCCCACCAGGGTACTTCTACAAACAGTGCAAAGTGTTAGTATGCATTAGTTTGCATACTGCAAGAGCCCAAATTTGCGAGGCTTTCCTTGAAACACCACCAGCATATGGAAATCTCCATGCAGGATCTGCAATCAAGAAGGTGCCAAGTTCTCAGCCAGACGCCACTACAACCTTGAAAAATTGTTACACCACTTTCTCCACTGCTTCTCATGTCAATAAAATTCTTGCCTTCAAAGAGCTAATCGTTCCTCACTCTGAGCTTTGAGCCTCTAATACACAAAACATCATGTTTTTTGCACAAACACAGCAAGCTACTCTGGGAGGATTTACAGCTTTAAATTCCCATGCCACATCAGCAGGAACCTCACCAGCTGCAACCCAACCCCAAGAAGGGTGACAGTAATCTGGGGCTGCTCCCACAAGCTCAAGGGCTTTGAGGACTCACTCTCTGCAAGGACAAGAAGGCCTCACACTGTTGATAAGACCAAGGGCCACGATAAGTTCCTCTCCACAGTGCGTACAGCTTACCTCAGCCTAAAACACTTTCCACTGTAGCCTATAAATCAACAAACTCCCTGCATACAGCCTGCAAGAGACAAGCCTGCCTCACCCGCCGCCATGACCGCCTCCACAGGCCGCGCGCGCGCGCTCGCCCCCGCCGCCTTCCTTTCCGGCAGTGTGGCGGTTCCCCCTTTTACGACAGTGTGGCAGCCCCGCCCCCCCCCCGCTGGTTGCCGCGCTCGGCGGCGGCCCGGCCGCGATGGCGTCTCCCTTCAGTGGGGTGCTGCAGCTGACGGACCTGGATGATTATATCGGGCCCTCACAGGTGGGTGCGGGCCGGGGGTGGCGAGGAGCGGTCGAGGAGGGGGGGACAGGCCACGGTTCTGCGAGGGGGGCGGCCCCAGCCTCCTCCCGCTCCGGGAGCCGCGGGGTGGGCCCCGCCAGCGCCGCCTGGGGAGGGTTATCGGGCCCTCACAGGTGGGTGCGGGCCGGGGGTGGCGAGGAGCGGTCGGGGAGGGGGGACAGGTCACGGTTCTGCGGAGGGGGGGGCGGCCCCATCCTCCTTCCGCCCCGGGGTGGGCCCCGCCAGCGCCGCCTGGGGAGGGGGAGGAGGTGGCGCTGAGGGGAGGTGGGTGACAGCCCCAGGCCGGGACGGCGGCTCTCGGCCCGGGCAGGGCCTGGCAGGGTGATGGAGGCGGCAAAGGGGCCGAGGCCGGCCCTTTCAGGCGTCCTCCCTATCTCCTCCAGCCAGTGCGCAGGGAAGGGAGGGCAGCAACGCTGATCGGTGTAACCTTCTGTAAGAGGCTGAAGAGAGAAATCTTGGCCCAGCAGCCAGTCGGTCATTCCCACCCCGATCTGGAAGCAGCTCTATTAAATCTTAATCTACACTCTATTAAATCTTAATCTACACCACCACCCCCAAAAGAAAGTTTAAACCTAAACAAGTTTCCTTCCAGGCTACTGATCCGCACAGAGGCTCGTGCCAGCGCAGAGGAGCAGGTGACAGAGAGGTGGGGGTGAGCAGCAAGGATGGGTCAAGAAGTTCCCTTTGGAGTCTTGAAGCATTAGCAAAAGTATAAAATAGTAATCCTGGACCTGTTTGCTGACAAGTACAGCAGAAAAACTGTCCCGAAATGACATCAGTGGAGTGGGGCATAGCAAAGCCCATTAGCTCTCCTTGCAGCACTTGTGTTTCCTAGAGAGGTTTTCACGTAAATAATGTGACCTGCTTTTCCGTTCCGAGTAGAAATCGTGGTTTTACTCAGCAGAACTGAAGAATCATAATGACTTGTTCTCAGTAGTCTCTAAATTTTGCAAAATGTAGTAAAGCTGGATTAATTTAAGGAGGGGGACAAACTGAAAATGTTGGCAGAGGATGGTAAAGGGCAAAGAGAATCTTAGCTGCCGAAGTAGGACAAAGGAGTCATAAGGTGCCTAAACAACAAAAATCGCACAAAATGTAAAAGCACCCTTGAGACTTCATCACAGAACAATACAGAGAACTGGAGGCAGTCCATTTGAGATCGTCAGAGTCCTTTCAACATTAAATGAAACTTCATTGGCACTAGCCACATGTTGACTCTAGTGACCACGCCTCCATCAGTTAAAATTTGCAATGAAGAACGCAGGATCGGCTGTAAGATTTTAGAGAGGAGGACTGTGCAGGCAAACCTCTGCTCCTTGCAAGGCTCTGTAAAACATAGCTTCTGTTCTGCAGAAAGAATAGCAAAATTGTCTTCTGGTTTTGGTATGATGCTGGAAAAGTGTTCCTTCTGTAAAAAAGGGGTAAGAAGCTTTTGCTTTTGTATTTTCCCTTGATGGTTATAGGCGCCGCAAATTAATGGAGCGTATTTTAAGGGAGAGTAAACGACATTCGCTCTAGAACTAGCGTTTGGGTTTGATCATTCTAATTTCTTTTATATCTACCTCATCCATACTTTGTTGCTCATCTCCTCACTTTTGGGCTTTACTTCTCTATCAGGAATGTATTAAACCTGTAAAAGTGGAAAAAAAGCCTGGAAAAGCAGCAGCGAAGATCAGAATTGAAGCAGATGGAAGCTACTTTCAGATCAATCAGGTATGTTGATTTTTCATCGTTATTCTGTAAAATATCCAGAAAACATGAGTGTATTGTTAAGTATTTGAATAGTCTACAGCTATTTAATGCCTCAGAGAGGACCAAGATATTAGAAAAACGTCGCTAGTCTTGTCAGCATTCTCGTATCTTTTTTCCAAAGTCCAACTCTTTAATTGCCTGGCTTTATAAGCAGTAATTCTGATTTTATGTCAGTCTGTTATGCTCTGAAACACTGACATTAACTAGTGATGATTTTCAATATAAGAGCATATAAACTGGGAAGTCTATTTTGCTATTAATACTTAAGTATTAGGAAGTCCTAGATTATTTGCAACAATGTCTTTTCTTAATTGCATTGTATCATACAGCAGAGTGATCACTCACTAAGAGATTCAATTACATACTCTTAAATTTTGCTCTGATTTTTTTTAATAATATTTCAAAGGGTTTGTTAAATAGCCTGCAGAATTCATAAGCCTCCTGCTTCTGAAATTGATGTCAAGTTTTGCAGAATGATTTTCCTGTTTATGCAGAAAAGGTTAACATTTCTTGGCTAACCAAGCTGGCAATTCATCTAGAACAGGTACTTTTAACTTCAGGCAGATGATGATCTTTTGATTTAAAAAAGGGGGGATACAGTACTTCCAAAGGAGAATGGTTTAGTATTTTAAAATTTTAATTGCCCCGCCAGCGCCGCCTGGGGAGGGTGAGGAGGTGGCGCTGAGGGGAGATGGGTGACAGCCCCAGGCCGGGACGGCCCGGGTAGGGCCTGGCAGGGTGATGGAGGCGGCAAAGGGGCCGAGGCCGGCCCTTTCAGGCGTCCTCTCTGTCTCCTCCAGCTAGTGCACAGGGAACGGAGGGCAGCAACGCTGATCGGTGTAACCTTCTGTAAGCGGCTGGAGAGAGAGATCACAGAATCTTCTAGGTTGGAAGGGACCTTAAAGATCATCTCTGTCTCCTCCAGCTAGTGCACAGGGAACGGAGGGCAGCAACGCTGATCGGTGTAACCTTGGAGGAGGTGGCGCTGAGGGGAGGTGGGTGACAGCCCCAGGCCGGGACGGCGGCTCTCGGCCCGGGCAGGGCCTGGCAGGGTGATGGAGGCGGCAAAGGGGCCGAGGCCGGCCCTTTCAGGCGTCCTCTCTGTCTCCTCCAGCTAGTGCACAGGGAACGGAGGGCAGCAACGCTGATCGGTGTAACCTTCTGTAAGAGGCTGAAGAGAGAAATCTTGGCCCAGCAGCCAGTCGGTCATTCCCACCCCGATCTGGAAGCAGCTCTATTAAATCTTAATCTACACTCTATTAAATCTTAATCTACACCACCACCCCCAAAAGAAAGTTTAAACCTAAACTCTTGGCCCAGTCGGTCATTCCCACCCCGATCTGGAAGCAGCTCTATTAAATCTTAATCTACACTCTATTAAATCTTAATCTACACCACCACCCCCAAAAGAAAGTTTAAACCTAAACAAGTTTCCTTCCAGGCTACTGATCCGCACAGAGGCTCGTGCCAGCGCAGAGGAGCAGGTGACAGAGAGGTGGGGGTGAGCAGCAAGGATGGGTCAAGAAGTTCCCTTTGGAGTCTTGAAGCATTAGCAAAAGTATAAAATAGTAATCCTGGACCTGTTTGCTGACAAGTACAGCAGAAAAACTGTCCCGAAATGACATCAGTGGAGTGGGGCATAGCAAAGCCCATTAGCTCTCCTTGCAGCACTTGTGTTTCCTAGAGAGGTTTTCACGTAAATAATGTGACCTGCTTTTCCGTTCCGAGTAGAAATCGTGGTTTTACTCAGCAGAACTGAAGAATCATAATGACTTGTTCTCAGTAGTCTCTAAATTTTGCAAAATGTAGTAAAGCTGGATTAATTTAAGGAGGGGGACAAACTGAAAATGTTGGCAGAGGATGGTAAAGGGCAAAGAGAATCTTAGCTGCCGAAGTAGGACAAAGGAGTCATAAGGTGCCTAAACAACAAAAATCGCACAAAATGTAAAAGCACCCTTGAGACTTCATCACAGAACAATACAGAGAACTGGAGGCAGTCCATTTGAGATCGTCAGAGTCCTTTCAACATTAAATGAAACTTCATTGGCACTAGCCACATGTTGACTCTAGTGACCACGCCTCCATCAGTTAAAATTTGCAATGAAGAACGCAGGATCGGCTGTAAGATTTTAGAGAGGAGGACTGTGCAGGCAAACCTCTGCTCCTTGCAAGGCTCTGTAAAACATAGCTTCTGTTCTGCAGAAAGAATAGCAAAATTGTCTTCTGGTTTTGGTATGATGCTGGAAAAGTGTTCCTTCTGTAAAAAAGGGGTAAGAAGCTTTTGCTTTTGTATTTTCCCTTGATGGTTATAGGCGCCGCAAATTAATGGAGCGTATTTTAAGGGAGAGTAAACGACATTCGCTCTAGAACTAGCGTTTGGGTTTGATCATTCTAATTTCTTTTATATCTACCTCATCCATACTTTGTTGCTCATCTCCTCACTTTTGGGCTTTACTTCTCTATCAGGAATGTATTAAACCTGTAAAAGTGGAAAAAAAGCCTGGAAAAGCAGCAGCGAAGATCAGAATTGAAGCAGATGGAAGCTACTTTCAGATCAATCAGGTATGTTGATTTTTCATCGTTATTCTGTAAAATATCCAGAAAACATGAGTGTATTGTTAAGTATTTGAATAGTCTACAGCTATTTAATGCCTCAGAGAGGACCAAGATATTAGAAAAACGTCGCTAGTCTTGTCAGCATTCTCGTATCTTTTTTCCAAAGTCCAACTCTTTAATTGCCTGGCTTTATAAGCAGTAATTCTGATTTTATGTCAGTCTGTTATGCTCTGAAACACTGACATTAACTAGTGATGATTTTCAATATAAGAGCATATAAACTGGGAAGTCTATTTTGCTATTAATACTTAAGTATTAGGAAGTCCTAGATTATTTGCAACAATGTCTTTTCTTAATTGCATTGTATCATACAGCAGAGTGATCACTCACTAAGAGATTCAATTACATACTCTTAAATTTTGCTCTGATTTTTTTTAATAATATTTCAAAGGGTTTGTTAAATAGCCTGCAGAATTCATAAGCCTCCTGCTTCTGAAATTGATGTCAAGTTTTGCAGAATGATTTTCCTGTTTATGCAGAAAAGGTTAACATTTCTTGGCTAACCAAGCTGGCAATTCATCTAGAACAGGTACTTTTAACTTCAGGCAGATGATGATCTTTTGATTTAAAAAAGGGGGGATACAGTACTTCCAAAGGAGAATGGTTTAGTATTTTAAAATTTTAATTTAATAGCGCCTAATTGCTTGGTCTGTTTCTGACTTTATTGAGAAGTGACATTTAAGAGGAGAGTCTCATGGGAAAACTGACTTATTCAGGTCAAATATTATGAAAAATATTTCCTTCCAGTGGTGAGCCACACACTGGCTTTGATACGCTGCCAGACGGTTTTCCCATCGGCGTCCACGCGAGTTTTGCACACAGAAAGGTTGCAGAACACTCAGTATCAATAAAAACATTAGCTTGTAGTCTGGGTACACAATCTGGAAGGAGTGAAATTCAAGTTCCTGTGAAGAAACAGCTCCAGAACAATTCAATAACGTGAGCAGCATCTGCCAGAGGTGACAAAGCTCCATGCTCTCCCCGGGGTAACATTCAACGCACGCTGGAGATCGGTGCTTAAAAGCTCAGGATCTCTGTACTCTACAATTTTGTGCTTAAAACAGCAGCTGCCATCTGCAGCATGTCAGCCACACTGTCCCAGTCTTCAGCCACCCACAAGTTGAAAAACTGAGCAAGACAGACCCTGTTTGCTTCTGGCGTAGTATAATTTCAGTGTTTTGGAGCAATGTTAGCCCACGCATTTGTGTGATAACACAAATAATTGTGGCCTAAGCCACTGTATTTGATGAAAGTTGTCTTCTTGGTCTTGCTCAATTTTTCCTGGAGTTCCTTGGCATATCTGCATCTGTGTGCCAAATAATCCTATTAAAAACAGTAAAGTTCAAAGATACTTGTCTTCTTCATCATCATACTAAAAATAAAAAGTACTTGTTTTTTTAATGATAAACGGAGAGCATAAAAAAGGCAACATCTTTGTTACTAAATATAGTGAAGGTGGAAAAACTGCTACCTAGTTCTACACTGTGATCGGAACTGAGTCTGATCTGTTTCTTTACAGGATGGAGGAGCACAAAAACTGGAAAAGGCTAAAATTACTCTGAACGACTGTTTAGCTTGTAGCGGCTGTATCACATCAGCAGAGAGCGTTTTAATCACTCAACAAAGCCATGAAGAGCTCTGCAAAATGCTAACTTTTAACAAGGTAGGTGACGAGTCACGGCCAGGTAGGCTGCAAGTCTTAATAGATTGGTGTGATGCATCTGCAGAAATGGAGACAATGCATGTAAAAATTCCTTGTGGATATCTGGAGGATTTGAGGACATTCTCAGTGGACTGTTGTGCTTTTCCTGATTTTTAGAAAGTAATCGTAGGTTTGGAAAGGACCTTTAATGTAGTCTTTCTCAGTGGACTGTTGTGCCTTTCCTGATTTTTAGAAGTAATCGTGGGTTTGGAAAGGACCTTTAATGTAGTCATTTACTGACTTCAGAGTTAAGCTGGGAGATACTTTCTGATGTTCTAATGTGCTGAAAGTTCCGCGTGTGCCATATTAATATTGTCTGAACAACATTGTTGCTTGGTTTGTTTTTTCAGACCGCTGCTCCCAACGAACAGAAATTGGTGGTGGTTTCTGTTTCACCACAGTCCAGAGCTTCACTAGCTGTGAGATGTAAAATGGGTGTTCTGGAAACAGCAAAGAAGTTGACCTCATTCTTAAAGAGTTTAGGCAAGTGGTGTTGCGTTCTGTTAATCACAGAGGGGGCTGCTGAGGTAGACGTTAAGTGTAACAGCTATGAGCGTACAAGGTTGATGTGATTTAACCTCCCCATGGACACATAATGTTTCATAATTGGCATTAGCTAAAATGCAAACTGTCTGCAACTTCAGTTGCATAATAAACTTGGAGTGATGGAAGGAACTTTAAGTTTTACGTTTGCAGTCCTCCTGTCACTTGTGCTCTTCTTACTGTGCTGACGCGCTAGGGAGAAAGTTGCTGTATCAACTGTATCTATATCAACTGCAGAGGTTGATACAGAATCACAGAATGATATGGGGTTGGAAGGGACCTCTGGAGATCATCTAATCCAACCCCCTGCCAAAGCAGGTTCACCCAGAGCAGGTTGCACAGGAATGTGTCCAGGTGGGTTTCAAACGTCGCAAGTGATGGAGACTCCACCACTTCCCTGGGCAGCCTGTTCCAGTGCTCTGCCACCCTCAAAGTAAAGAAGTTCCTCCTCGTGTTTAGGTGGAACTTCTTGTGTTCAAGTTTGTGCCCACTTCCTCTTGTCCTGTCACTGGGCACCACTGAAAACAGACTGGTTCTTGATACCCACCCTTTCAGTATTTATAGGTGTCTTCTCCAGACTAAAAAGACCCAAGTCCCTCAGCCTCTCTTTGTAAGAGAGATGCTCCAAGAGAGATACCTGTAAATAAGACATAACTAAGCTTGAATCCAGTTTGACTAGAGGCTTTTTCTTGTAGTTTGCTGTATCATTCATGTGAATTGTAACACAGCTGCTGTACTGCCTAGGTGTGCACTATGTTTTCGATACAACTTTCTCAAGAAACTTCAGCCTATTGGAGAGCCAACGAGAGTTTGTAAAACGCTTTCGAAAGCAATCTGAAGACAAAAAGGCTTTGCCGATGCTGGCTTCTGCCTGCCCAGGTATGGCATTAAATTAGTTATGGAAATAAGGAAATAGCATACGAATAGTACACTAGAACAAAAAGAAAGAAAAAAAAAAGCTAGTCAGAAAAGTTTAAATGGATCAATTTACTTAGAGGATTACTCTCTTGGCAATACAAAGAGATGTTGGTGTTAATAGCAGTAGTGATCAATACAGTTGCCTAATGATCTCTAAAATTAATCGTGTTGCACGTCCTTTGCTTTATGTGATGAAGTGAGTCTGAAAATGGTTATTAATGGGTACTGAGCCTGGGACTGGGAGGAGGGTGGGCAGAGCGAAGGGCTGCTTGTTATTTTTTAATTTAATTTGCCAATTACACTCTTAACCAGGTTGGATTTGCTATGCAGAGAAAACCCATGGCAGTTTCATCATTCCTTATATCAGTACCACCAAGTCTCCACAGCAGGTCATGGGCTCCTTGGTCAAGGGCCACTTTGCAGAGCAGCAGGTGAGGATCTGAAGGTGCTTAGTGGCAGACTGCTAAAACTGAACGCTCTAAGCTGATATTTTTTTATTTTGCTACCTGTTACACATTAGAGTTTGAAGGTAAAAATTACCTTGTAGAAGCCAGCAACTTTATCATTTCTATTTTAACTAATGAGAAGTCAGCAACTAGGGCAGTAACACTAAGTGCACGCTGCATGGACTACTTAAAACCTCTGCCTGTTACTTGGGAAGGCTAGAAAAACTTATTTTTCAGTGTCTTTGTGCTCCTGTCTTGTGCATGTATGGTATTTTTGTGTTGTTGAAAGTTGATGAACAACTTAAAATAAATTATCCTAAGACAAAAACTTCAGTCAGTGCATACGTGCAGATCATGTCTTGTCTAAAAATTACTTGCTTGTTTCCAACTTAATGTTCTGTTTCACTTTGACTTAGTTCTGTTCTCGGTCTTTAACCTTTGGAATCTTTCCAAATGTAAATTTGAAAGACTGGAGTTATACTAATAGCCTAGATTTGTCCAGTCAGAAACTTAAGCACCACTTCTGATGGTGTGATTTATTGTCCATTAATGAGCAGTGGTTTAACACTTGCATTAAGTAAATGCTGACATCTGCATACTTGCTGCAAAAATTGGCAGCTACTGAGAATATTTGGCACAAGACACTGAAACAATGGCCTTGAGTCAATGACTTGTTTCCTCGGCCTGTGCTTATTTCTTGGATGGTCATGAGGTTTTTGTCTGACTCCAGCTCAGGGGCTGGGAATTAGTAGCTTGGAGGAAGCATATTCTCTCTCTGCATAATTAGGAATTCACTTCACTGCCTGACTTTGTGTCGATCATCTCTGCACTAGCAAAAGGAGCTGGGGGGAAACTTGTAAAAGACCTGCTGACACTTGCTACAAACTAAAATTGGGTTTTATAAGAGAAATAATTTAATGTGTATATAAATGTCTGTATATATAAATACAAATAAATGTTCAGTAATAGTGGGGAATATTTCCAGAGGCGTGGTAGCATTAAGTTTCATCATTTTCATTTGTACATAGAAAATGTCTCCTTCCAGACAGGTTTGATATTGGCCAATCCAACTGCAGAGCTTTGTCTTTCTTCCAGCGCCTAACGCCTGACCAGATATACCACGTAACAGTGATGCCCTGTTATGACAAAAAGCTAGAGGCTTCAAGGCCAGACTTTTTCAACCAAGAGTACCAAACTCGTGATGTGGACTGTGTCATCACCACAGGTGAGCAGAGCCAGAGGGAGTCCAGCTAATTTCTGGAAGCCTCAGAGCAAGGTGTTTGCTAGTTTAAATAACCTTTTGTATCTGATTGAGGACGTAGGTATCTACAAAATAAGAACTTTTTATATCTTTGGGTACTTTTTTCAGGAGAAGTGCTAAAGCTGTTGGAAGAAGAAGGAGTATCTCTATCAGATGTAGATCCTGCTCCTTTGGATACCATGTAAGAACAAAATCTCATTTGTATCTTCAGTCATGGTTTTCCTCGCCCAGTATTTATAGAGTTCAACAGAATTTGCCTTTCCACTACTGTTTTACACAAGACTGTGTGTGTTTGCATTTGATTTCTTGTGTCACTTAAATCAGTACAATTGTGCATTAAAATACTTAATCTACAGAATATGGGTTTTGGAGAATCTACAACTAGATTTTAGTAGTCCAAGGATTAGCAACTCTCACTGTAAATCAGAAGGATTGCTACAATTAGCTCAGTAAGAGTATAATGGCAAAATAATTGTTCAGAGAAGTACAAATTGCATGTGAGTTGTTTACTTCAATTACTGTTACAGTGTAGTTGGTGGAATCCCACAAAAATCTACCTGCAAACTTTGAAAAGTGAAAGAATCTAAATCAGCAAGAAAAGAGTTTGCTAAAACAAAGTCTGTTATTGCACTGTGCTCAATTTGTCTCTGTTCCTAGTTATCAGACCTACTGTAAGGATTCAAGAATTAAAGCATAAATAAGGAATATTTAGGTCACTCACCTAATCTGCAATCTAAATCATCGATAAAAAAGTTTGCTACAACAAAGCCTGTTACTGCACTGTGCTCAGTTTGTCTCTGTTCCTAGTTATCAGAGCTACTGTAAGGATTCAAGAATTAAAGCATAAATAAGGAATATTAAGGTCACTCAGCTAATCTGTAGGAGTCTTTATTTTAAAAAAAAAAAGAAAAGATCTAAAACATGTGCAAACCAGATGAGGCTTTAGTTGCTTCAACTGAAAAGTATAGGTCACTCACCTAATCTGTAGGAGTCTTTATTTTAAAAAGAAAAGATCTAAAACATGTGCAAACCAGATGAGGCTTTAGTTGCTTCAACTGAAAAGTAACATCTGGGTAAGTGACAACTGCGCAGATCCACTACTGTTTTACACAAGACTGTTTGCATTTGATTTCGTGTCACTTAAATCAGTACAATTGTGCATTAAAATACTAAATTTACAGAATATGGTTTTGGAGAATCTACAACTAGATTTTAGTAGTCCAAGGATGAGCAGCTCTCACTGTAAATCAGCAGGATTGCTACAATTAGCTCAATAAGAGTATAATGGCAAAATAATTGTTCAGAGAAGTACAAATTGCATGAGAGTCGTTTACTTCAATTACTGTTACTCACAGTGTAGTTGGTGGAATCCCACAGAAATCTACCTGCAAACTTTGAAAAGTGAAACAATCTAAATCATCGATAAAAAAGTTTGCTACAACAAAGCCTGTTACTGCACTGTGCTCAGTTTGTCTCTGTTCCTAGTTATCAGAGCTACTGTAAGGATTCAAGAATTAAAGCATAAATAAGGAATATTAAGGTCACTCAGCTAATCTGTAGGAGTCTTTATTTTAAAAAAAAAAAGAAAAGATCTAAAACATGTGCAAACCAGATGAGGCTTTAGTTGCTTCAACTGAAAAGTAACATCTGGTTAAGTGACAACTGCGCAGAGATCTAAGTGACTATGGAAACATTAAAATCACATTTTACTCATCTAAGTTGACTTGCAGTGGTGGTTCCACACTGAATGCTAAACCAAAGCATTCTTTGCTTCAGTTTAAAGAGATGTCTTTGTAGCACTTTGCACATTAATAAACGGAAAGGCTACATGTCTGGCAACCTCAAAGAATTATAAAAGATAATTAAGCATATGGTTCAAAAATGTACATCTCGCTCCGGCACCGTAAGTTTTTTTATGAGACATTTTGATACGCCAAATATACAGCATCTAGCATGAGTAGAATGTGACACTGGGCTGTTTTTAGCAACAAACTTCTCTTATTTTGAAATTTGGTTTATTTCTAAGTAGGCTTCAAGTCTTCCTAGAACAACCAGGGGCCATTGGCAGCGTTTGCTCGAGAATTGTCTGATCAGTGTGTGTGGACAGAGGTGTGAAGGGAAGTGTCTTTACATGAGGCCTGTTTCCTACCTTAGTTTCAGTTGTTACAAACAGTGGTCTCTCCTGTGCTTCTGAAAAGGAGAATGGGAGGTAGAGACTGTTCCCATCTAATCACTTTCGTTTAAAAGATACTTAATTTAAAAAAAAAAAAGATTTAAAACAACGTGCGTGCCCAGACCCTCAGTTTCCTTCTAATACATTTCAGTGGATCAGTAAGTGTAGGTTTGACCTAACACTTTTACTAGCACAGATCTATTTATACACGCTTTTTCCAGGATTAATTGTCTTTTTCTGACGTAGCATATGCACAGATTGCTTTCACATCAAAAGAGAAAAGTATTCTCAGCTGAAATAAACGTCTGCATGGTTGAGTCCCAAAAGTACAACTTCAAAAGCTGCCCATGTCCACAAGTACTTCTGTTCTACCTGCTTTTTTGTTACACCACTGACACCGAGGAGAAAAAAAAAATAGTCTGAAGTGTTTGGGCTCCCTTCGGAAATGACAGTATGGAAGTGTCAGTTATAACATAGAACTGAATATCTAATTACTTGATAAAAATCTCTGGCCGACTTCTTAGGAGTACATTCTGAGCACCAGGCCTCATGCTTGTGGTGATAAAAGTGCCTCTATAACCTTGTGCTCGCTTTAACATACTTAGTAAATTGAGTGGTTACAAACAGCACGTATTTCTCGGAACTTGGAGCGTTCACAGATGCAGCGCAATGGCTGTTGTTCTGCTTTATCCTTCAGCACGTGGAAAAGCCCATTAAGAGGTTATTACATTTGGCAGCAAGAACGAGACCAAGTGCCAGAAATCCCGGGACTTTTGCCGGTTTAACCGTTTGCTCCAGGCCAGCACTGGAGCTTACTGGCAGCCTCATTTGAAGAGAGTAGCGGTACGTGAGGCCAGACACACTCAAGCATTTTGTTAATGAAGCTCAGTTCCTGTAAACAAGATCAAATTAAAAATAGTTTCTGAGGGCGATTGCTGGCTAAAGTGTTGCCTTCTGCAGTTCTTCCAAAGCCTAAGATTTTATCTGGAAGAGGCAACATCTTCGATTTGACTTGAAACTCTTTGGCTGGGATTCAAGTGTTTTCCTTTCTGCAGCTGTTAGGAGGAGAATGCAAGTGTCACTGCCTGATGAGTGCTTCCAAGCAGATCCCTCGTCTTGTTATTCCCTCCTAACAAAAGCTATTGTTGTGGCTTCCATCTGGTGAGCTATTCTCAAGAAACATCTTGACCTCTGAATAGTTGGTTGTGTTTTGGCATGTCAGTGAGATGCAATTATCTGTGCAGAACTGGAATTACAGAACTCATGTTAACGTAGTTGTTCGACACCAAAAACGCGTTGAACTCGAAGCAGGATCCTGTTAAGGGCAGCTGTGTCTGGAGCAAATGTCCTGGCATGGTTAGGTTTGTTCACCTTTGCTACTTGACTTTAAGCACGTGAAATCACAGTAACACAGATTTCACCTCTCTGGGATTGTGATCACCCCACTGATACCTCCCAGAAGTGCCCTCTCACATCCCAGCAACCACAGTTAAAGTAGCTGTTCTCAAAAGATGTGTCATAACACAGAACTGGAGCTTTCAAGGATGAATTCTGCTTTCGTTGATGTTGCAGCAAAGCTTTAGCACTGATGAGATATCTCTTGACCAAGACAGGATTTCTGCTAGGCTGTGTTCTCCAGGAGAAGCAGAGGTTGCACAGACTCATACCACCAAGGCTTTATTATTTCCCTCCTCCTGCTTTTAAGTGTAAACCCAGGATGTTTGCAGAGATATTAAACAGAAAGCTAACAAAATACACATCAGGTAATTGCTGTTGTAACACAAACATTCCCAAACATCTTTACATCTTTTTGATACGTGAAGATTAAGTCGGCAGTACCTGGGTCAGGTTTTGCTCTGGAATTTGATGGTTTTTCCACTGAGCATGACCCAAAGGATGCTGGGCAGCACAGGGTTAAACCTCCTGGGCTCTGAAGCTGTAAGTAGTTGGTTCCCAGGAGAAAAGGAAAAGCTGGGAGCTCAAAGGGAACAGGTCTTGTGGCTTCTTCTGTTGGTTTTGAGTCCCCTGGACCTCTGTGTTTTGTGCTGGCTGTTTTATCAAAGATTCCCACTAGAAGTGCTTATTTCTTCTTCTCCCCCAGGTTCAGTTGTGCTGCAGAAGAGGAGCTCACGGGCCACTCTGGAGGTGGCTCTGGGGGCTATTTGGAGCACATCTACAAGTACGCAGCCAAGGAGCTCTTTGGAATTCAAGTGGATACAATTCAGTACAAACCTTTAAAGTAAGAAGTTTAAAGTCCTACAGAAAGCACTGTTTTTATTGCAATTCTGCCCGTGCTGTTGTCTTGCTGATGGGCTGAAACACTAAACATTTGACTTGAAGGCATGGGAATTGGCTTCTCACTCCCACAGTCGCTGAGCAATAAATCAGCCAGCGCTCCAGGCAGCTTCCCCTCTGAGACTTGGAGCCCCTTCACCACCCACACACTTCGTGCTGGCCTGATGGATTTTCCCAGTATCAAGTTGCAGACAATTTTTAGAGTAATTTAGAAGACAGAGCTCGCCTGGATCTGGGCTTCCTCACCTGCAATCAGGCCAGTAAAGTAGATTTGTTATGAATCTGGCTATCAGAGAATGGAAAACGTTGTGTCAGGGCTTTGGGGGTCTGTTTTAAAGACAAGGAGTCATTTGAGTTTGGGCATGGAGGCTCATTCAGCTGTGATTCCTTCTAGCTTCCCAGTTATGATATTAGAGAACCATTTGTAATGAATTATATCCCTGATAGCAATACTTATGTTTAGGATTCTCTGGTGTGGGAAGCAGAAGAAACAATCCCCTCTGAGTCTCAAAATGAAATACTTGATAAAAATCAAATTACTCATTCTTTTATCAGGAACAGGGATTTCCACTAACTTTAGGAGTCTGGAAGCCTTCAGTAGGAGTTTGCTCCCTGGTTTTATGACCCACTACAATTTAAAATTTTCCTCAGTGGCCTCACTAATGTATAAGTTGGCTAAAGCCAACTCAGAAGGCCTCTCACAATGAAACTTTTGTTCAGGCTCCATTTACTTGGCTTTTGGGGATTTATTCAACACAGGTGTTCTTCAGCAAACTCAGCTGAGGTGTCAGGTCCTCAAACAAGACTGGAAAAGGGTCAGTTCTTTCATGTGTTTTGTTTGGGTGGCAAAGAACTAGGGCAGCTTTCTTGAATAAGATTTCACAGAGAGCTTTGTTTTAGCACAGGGCTCATAGGGCTCCTTGAAGTTTAAAATAGAAGCTAATTTGGATCAGACATCTTGGCTGCTTTTGTTCCTCAGAAACAAGGACTTCCAGGAGGTGACACTGGAGAGGGATGGAGTAGTCCTGCTCCAGTTTGCTTTGGCCTATGGATTTCGAAACATACAGAACTTGGTGCAAAAGCTGAAACGAGGGAAATCGCCCTATCACTATGTTGAAGTCATGGCTTGCCCCTCAGGTAAGGCTGCCCGGGGGTGGTACTGATAGAGTCCATGGATGGAAAAAGCTGGATGAAACTACACCTAAATTATAAGAACAGTAGGCAGTTTCTCACATCCTGAATGTTGTGGCAAAGCCTTCGGACTCTTGAGATGCGATAGTCGCAGTGTCAGAATTTCAAAGTTGTTTGTATGTATGTTTCCTACCTAGAAGCTACTAATTCTTCAGGTTTTAAGTAATTACAGTTAAATTCCATTGCACAAATTTGCAGAATTAGTGCTTTTAAAGAGGTCCTCCTGGTTTTCTGCAATCTTTGGTACATGAGGATATTCTTCCTCCAAAACTAACTGTTATGCTTTTAGAGAATGCTTGCTGTGGCTGGTGGAGAAAGTCTGTTTCTACCTGTTTTATTCCCTTTTCCTCTTTGTGTAATCCCTCCTTTTTCTGCTTCCTGCTTCTCTCCAGCTCTGCCATCAGAGGCACAGGCAGCTTGAACCCAGCCTGAGGGGATGCTGAGCTGCTGCCCTGAGCAACTGTTCTATCCCCCAGGGGTCCACGTGACACCCAGCCCCGAGGGGCTGCTCAGCAACAGGACACCCCCTTGGGGCAACCACACACTCAACTCGTAGTCCACCTCCACCCCAACAGCAAACCCAGAACATACCCCAGAGAGGTTTATCTTACCTTTAGCTGAGACTCTAGGGCTGCTCTCACCAGGGTTGTGTCCTGGCCCTTTGCTGGAGGCAGGATCTTAGAGCCAGAGCTCCCTGCTTTTTTCTTGTCTCTATTTCCAGGCAGTTCCCAGCCTGCCCTGGCTCACCTGCCTGCAGCCTGGATTAGCCCTGACTAATTAACCAGGCTAGTGGTTAATTAACTAGGCTCCAGGGTTGCAGCCCATCCTGCTGGGGTAGATAACTGGGAAGTAAACCACAATTACATTAGTGTTATCGTTTCTGTAACTGTTTGCAGGTGCAGAGTAAATGAACTGTAGTTGAGGGTTGGGGTTTTTTTTCTGATCAAGCTAAAGTTTCTGATAAAACTTCTAAACTCAGTGATGTTCTCTCGCTTTGTTGCACACAGGCTGCTTAAACGGAGGTGGTCAGATCAAACCAGATGGTGAATCCAGCAAGGACCAGCTCCAGCAGGTGGAGAGGTTGTACGAGTCCCTTAAGAGTGAGATCCCCGAGAAGAACCGGACTGTGAGCGCGCTGTACGAGCAGTGGCTGGGGGGCGCGGGGTCAGAGGGGGCTGCCAGAGCTTTGCACACACAGTACCACGCCGTGGAGAAGGCAAACACTGGATTTAACATCAAATGGTGAAGGACTGACGCTGTGAAGCCCAGAGACAGACACTCAGTGCCTTTGAAACTCAATTATATTATTTAAGATTCTCAAAAGACCGCTACAGTTCTGTGCCATCACTGGGAGTTGGTAATTTCTGACTCTTCATTAGGGATCAGAAGGTAATGTGCATATGGACAGGCAATAGTAATTCCTACAGCTTTATCATTATCAAAGTGATGTAAATAAAAAACAAACACTACTTAAAACACGTCAAAAAAAGCAATAATGCATCCCAGCCCCTGCACAGCCTTTAAGGACTAAATGGGAACTCCCTTTACCACCCTGTTCCTGCCAGAACTGGTGGATTTAAGGTACTGAAGGATGTGGGTTGCTGTAGCCTCAGCGAGATGAGCTTTATGCTACATGACAGTATTACTGGTCCAGGCCTTGCTGTATGTCACAGGGCTGTGTTTTATGGCTGTCTCTGTCGGGACATCCTCATTTAGTTATAAATGGTCTAATTAGACCTTGGGATCTGTTTTTCCATCTCGCTGCCCCTGACTGGCTGCCCTTGAGGCCCAGCTGCAGCCTCCCTGCCCTGTCAGAGGGGGTGGGTACCAGCAGCCTGGGATCACGTGAGAAGCATCATCTCCAGGGCTGTTTTATTGCCTGCTGAAATGTGAATTGAATGAATGCTTCGAAAGAACAAGCTAGAGTGATTTATTTTTTTTTCCCCTTTAATTACAACGATTGTCTCTAACTGTGGGCAATTACATCTCTCTTTCTCTCCCTAAATACGCAGTGGAGAGAGTCACAGAATTGTCACATCCACCTAATCCTCAACAGCCACTTACTGATGGGTAATATCCTTAAATTCAGAGAAAGCAATTTTTTTACAGCGTTTCAAGTAAGAATTTATTGCCAGCTTCCTTTCCACGGAAGGGCAAAGTCCTTGGTGTCTCTGAAAGGTGTTCCTTTACACGAGATAATCGAAGGGGGCTGTGAGATGTCATCGTTACCAGCAGCAGTTTAGCAGAACAATCCAGAGGTTAGTAACAACACATCTGGTTTAACGCAGCGTGCCTTGCTGGGAGACAGATGGATGTGAAACAGATTGGGTCTGTTGTTACTGGAGGTGACGTGTGCTTGTCTTGCTGTCTGGATTTCCACATACGGGTATTTTCAGAACTATTCAGAGAAACAACTGAATGAATAACTTTCTTTTGGTCTATTTGATGTCAATATCGTTTTTTCTGGAGTTACAACGGGCACAGGGAGGGGGAGGCAGCAGTGGGAGGATTTGCAGCTGTACCTGAACCCGGGCAGATGTGGAACCTTTCCTTGTGACTGCTGTAGCTGTGAGTGAACACAAACCGAAGAATCCCGTTATTATTCAATATTTCTCCTTTTTCCAGTTCCCGCTGTGGGAGGAGGAAGGACTGTGCAGAAAGTAGCGTTAAGTGGAGGAGAACTGAAAACAAAACTGGCACATGGCTTTGTCCTTCAGAGCAAACACAGATGGAGGTGGTTACAGCATCCAGCCCAGACTGAAACCTTGCCCAGACCCTCATCAAAGACACCTCCCACCCAGTTACTGCCCCCCCCTGAGCCCAGGGCTGTCACAAGCAAAGCTCTCAGACCTTGAGCTGCCTCTTGTGACGGCTGCTCTGGCAGTACTTGCCCCTGTCCTTCTCAAAGCCTCCTCCACTCTTCCTTAAAAGTAAACCAACAGCATAAAAGACTTTTTTTTTTTAAATGGTTTTAATTAAAAGCTTTACATTTTTCAGGTGTTGCTGACCAATTAGTGAATTCACAGTGTTCATAAGGCAAGAATCTCCCACAGCTTCCCCCTCCCCACCCTCTTGGTTTTACAAGGAGGTGGGTAGTTGCAGCCACTGCCCTTTCCCCTGCACAGACGTGTGTCACACAGGGTTGTGCGTTTTCATCTACAGCAAGAGACACTGCAGCTGACACCACATCAGGCCAAGTGAAGTGCTGAGACCATGAAGATCAGTGCAAGAGAAACCCATTCTGTTTCCATTGACAACATGCACATCAGGCCAGAAGCGCACAAATAAATAAAGCTAAATTAAATGTAGATTTAATTAACCCACTTTGGGGGGGTGGGTTACCAACATGTACCCTGCTAAAGCCACCAAAGGGCTCTCCACTAGGAACACCCCGAGACCTCAGCTCCTACAGCCACTCCTGGGTGTCTGTTCTTGCTGTGATATCAAAACCAGCTTGAAGTCCTCCCAGCCTTTCAGCTGCTGTCAGTGTGAGCAGACTCACTGCTGGTTCAGGAACCCTCCCCAAACACACATGGGTGCATCTCTGCTCCCAGTGTAAATAAAATTCCAGAGGAACACCCAGGTAACGTGGACAAACTGTACCATTACATTTAAACTGAGTAACTTCAAGGCAATAGTACCGAGAGAACTCGTGCAGCAGGATTCATTCTTATCCCCCCCCCCTGTGGGGGAGAGTAAATTCTAACAAATTCTAAACACTATAACTAAGAAAAGGGAAAAAAAGGAAAATCGTAATCTATTCCCAGCAAGGGAAGAAACAGGCAAAATCCAGGCGTCAGTGGCAATGGGTGCAGTTCACAGTCCACACGTGAAAGATCCTGAAGTCAACTCTATTCCAGTGTCAGGAGCTACAAAATTCATAATCGACGCTTTAAAATGACACCACACGGGACAGGATTATGGGCCCAACCCCTCTGCTGCGCTGTGTTTTCACTGGAACTGCACAGAACTCAGCAACACCAAGGCAATCACACACCCTGAGGTGAAGAAGAAACCAGAGACGTGTGATTGTCCCACATGGAGCAACCGGCCCAAGCCCAGACCCTTCGGAGGGATTTTCACAGCTATTTTACAGCGCTACCATCAAGCCCTATGTTCTCTCAAAAAAAAAAGAAAAGGACTTTACTGGTTTTGCAATGCACTTCCCCACCACCTGCCAATAAATGATTTGCACATTTCTCAGACTTAAATTAAAATACAGTACTGGTTTTGCACCAACTGAAGGCTGAAGAGGCTGACAAGCCCCAGTTGCTCCCCAGCTCTTCTAAAGAAAAGGCAACAAAAAGGGAAGTTTCAGCCAAGTTTTCCAGTTTTCTATCGAGGGGAAGAAAAAAAAAAGCAGCAGCAATAGATGCCCAACAGCACATTGGTGTTTGCTGCCTGAAAACTGTCACACCTTGAAAGTATTTTACAAAGGCAGCAGGTGAGGGGACACGTTCGTCCATCGCCTGCGTGGTGTAAGCAGTTTGGATGGCTCCCATCAGTCAGCAATTGCATTACAAATCCCTACGTGATTTTTCTGTGTTGGCCTACCATTAAAAATAGGGGGAAAAGGGGAAAAAACAATACCCGAACCCCACTGTAATGAGGGTTTCTATTAGCCCAGGTCTGGAGTCAAGTAGGTACCGCCCAACGCCGGTGAAAATGCCAATTCTCTTCTCGGCTTCCTCTTGTGCATCCAAGTCCCTGCTCCTCGTCCCGATGCAGCCCCAGGTGTGGCCGGGCTGCAGGGTGCCAGCTGCTCCATGGGGTACAGCCCCCCATCCCCTGAGCATCCCCACCTTCCCCAGGCTCTGCCTTGGCTCCCTCCCGCAGGAAAAGGGTTGCAGGACGGGCGGCAGCTCCCGCACCCACCAACCCCAACGTTGGGAGTGTCCTCTCCAAAACATCCAACATGTTTTGGAGGATCCTGCAGATTTACCTGCCTGGCTGAGCTCAGCAAAGCTCCTGTTGACCAGGGGAACCGGGCACGGCGCTGGAGGGAGCGAAGCAGAGCAGCCTCAGACGAGCAGGTTAAAGGCAGAAACCAGTTCCCAACCTCTGAGTCTTTTGGGAGTAAGTCAGAGCCAGACGGACACAGCCCTGGGAGGAAGCCCCCGCCACGATGGGGACGCTGAGCTTTGGGAGCCACCACCATGGATGATCACTTCTTCTCGAGGAAGGGGCTGAAAAGTCCCCAGTCGAACGCGAGCATGGCCTGGGGATTGGGCCGCTCCTTGGGCTTCTTGAAGTTATCCTTCTCGGTGCGGAGGGTCCTCAGCACCTCCACCGGGTCTGTCTTGCCCGTGAACTTCTGCAAGGGCTCCTCCCTGCAAGGAGACCGGCTCTGCTGTGACCACAGGGGACGGGACGGGGACACCCCTCCCCACTGGGACCCCAGCGCACACCAGGATGGACAATGCGGGAGTCACATCCTCGTGCCAGGCGGCTGCTGGGGCACATGGGGCTCATCTGTGGGTGCCCTGTGGCACATGGGGCTCATCTGTGGGTGCCCCGTGCTGGGCAGTGCAGGACCTCGTGTCCAGGCTCCCCCCTGTCCCTCAGGGCTTGGATCTCCCACCAACTAGTGAAGCTATGGGAGAAAGGGTGATGCTGCAGGGAAAAGGGGAGCAGAGTTTGGGGACAGGACCGACCAACCAACCCCCCACCCCGGGTTCGGGGTTGACCCACTGCAGAGCCCTTCACACCCCCAAGGCACCGGCGCTGCTTACGTGACCCGCAGGAAGGGGTTGTAGAGGAACTCCTCCTGCAGCGTGGAGGGCACCGTGGGCAAGTCCTCATCATCCCGCTGCTGCCGAGGAAGCAGAGACATCCAAAAACCTGCCAGCACCCAACACCTCCTCTGTCCCCACCCCCCAGCAGGGACACAGCCACTTACTTTGGCCCAGGCGAGTTTCTTCTTCACTATTTCATTCTCCGGTTCCACTTTTAAGGCGAATTTGAGGTTTCGGACGGTGCATTCGTGGCCACAGAACACCTTCTGCAACACCAGCAGGAAACACCCGGCGTCACTCAGCCGGGTCCCACTCAGTTGGGTCCGACCCATCCTGGTCCTGCTGCACCCCCAGCCCTGGGGACGGGTGCTGCCTCCCGAGCGGTGCCGGTCTCGAGACCCCTCCCAATTTTGGGGTCCCTCTCCAGGGTGGGGGCTGAAATGTGGGCCACTCACCGTCTCCTTCGGCAAAGCCCCCAGGATTTGGGTGAGGTTGGTGTACATCTGCTCCGCTGTCCCCTCGTAGAACTTCCCGCAGCCTCCCACAAACAGAGTGTCACCTGTGGGGATAAAGGGGTCTGGACACGGAGGGGACCCTGGTCCCGCTCCCAGGGATGGGGTGCCGGGTGGGAGCCCCCACGAGCTGGATTCACCCCGGGAGCATCAAGCTGGGGAGGGGACAGGAGGCACCCATGTCCCCGGTGCCCACGGGCAGGATGGGGTACCTGAGAAGAGAGCTGGAGCGTCTGGAGAGCCGTCCTCCCACATGAAGTAGCACATGTGGCCCGAGGTGTGGCAGGGGGTGAAGAGGCACCTCACCCGGATGGCCCCAAACTGCAGGGAGAGAGGGTCAGGACCTCACTGGGCTCCCTGATGGGCAGCCAGACCCCCCTGTAGGACCTCCCCAAGCCCGACAGCATCACCTGCCCGGGGCTCAGGATGTGCTGGTTTGGATGAGCCCCAGGTTACACGTGTCTGCTCCAATTTAGCAGCAGGGCCAGAGGGTTGGGTTCCCCAGTGCAACCCCAAACGGGCTGGGAATGGGATGGGGTTTCTCCTCCCAGAGCTCCATCCCACCCCGAATCCACGGTGCCACCTCTACAACCCTCCCAGGGCACAGGGAGCCCGAGCACGGCCCCAAACCCATTAAGCTCCCAACATGGTGGGACCACACCATCGCCCAGCTCTGCTCCCCACTGGCCCAGCACCAGCCACAGCCCCCCCGTGGGGCAGGATCCCTGCGTGGGGACCGAGCCCCGGGGTGCTCCTGCAGCCACGCACCGTCAGCTCCTGCTCGTGGGTCACCTTGTGGGTCAGGGCCCCGATCCTCTCGTCGGCACCGTACACCCGCAGGCCGGGGCACAGCCTCGCCAGCTCCTCGTTGCCCCTCGCATGGTCCCTGGGCCAGTAGAGGAGGGAATGGGCACCCGGTCCCACACGGGGCACAGCCACCCCACCAGCTTAGACCAGCAGCACTTACCAGTGGTGGTGGGTGGTGAGGACCGCTCTGAGCACCACCTCCTCCTTCCTGATGATCTCCAGCAACTGAAACGGACCCAGAGCAGAAGGAAGGGAGCTCAGGGAGAGGTGCCAGCGCAGGAGGTGTCCCCTACGGCACCGCTCAGCAGGAGGGAGGCCCAGCGGACCAGGGCAGAGAAAACAGCCCAAAACAACCACTGAGCAAGGAGAGGATGAGGGTGGGATGAAGGCTCGGTTCCCCGTGGCTGACCCCGGCGCACGGAGCGGACCAGGAGGAAGGGATCACACTGCTCCCACGGGGACGGTGGCATTTTATGGCCAGGGTGAGCACGGGGGTGCGGCACGGGCCGTGCACGGGGTCACCGGCACAGCGGGGAGATGGTGGCCGTGCCCCCCATCCCGGCCACAATGAGGGGCTGTGTGGGGCTGCCAACCCCAAGGCTCAGCTGCCAGGAGGCTCTTAACGCCAACTTAAAATCCATCGCTACTGACAAACCCTCTGGCTGCTCCTGATTACGTTCCTCAGAGAGGAAGGAAACGTCTGTGTCAACAAAAAACGCTCAAAAACCGCGACAGCGTTCCCACCATGTGCAGCACCGGAGGGTGACACAAAGGGGTCACCGGGCAGGGGGACACGGGGGGCACGGCAGCGAGGGATGACCCCGGCGCTGCCCCCCCTGCCTGCCCCCCAGCAGCACGGCCACGGGCTGCCTCCTGGCAAACAGGACTTTTCAGCCCATTTCGGGGTTATTCTCACTTGTTCTGGGGTCTGCAGGGCTTCCAGCGTGGGCATGGGGAGGGCTGGGGGTGACAATCCCCCCGCAGCCCAGGGGCACACACCCCTCCTGCTCCGTGGGGGCTGAACGGGGGTCGACCCCCCCCGGTGGGATGCTCCTCACACCGGTGGGATGCACCCCGCTGAGACCCCATAGCCAACCCCGCGTGGGGCCACCACCAGGGGCACATCCCTCGAGTGGGACCCCCACAGCCCACCCGGGACGCGGGGGGGTGCTGTGACCGCTCCGGGGGGTGGGGAGGAGGGGGGCAAAGCGCCTCTCACCCTTTTGGGGACGGCGGCGTCCACCGCGATGGCATCCCGGGTGCTCTCCTCGATGACCAGGTACATGTAGTTGTCCTCCAGGACAGAAATCACCTTCACCTTCATGATCCCTTCACCAGGGCGCGACGCGGCGGTGGAAGTGGGA
>NW_015090794.1:2721591-2731591 GCF_001431845.1 Calidris pugnax
CCCACGCGTGACGCGGCCGCTACCTGCGGGTGGCACCGCCCGCAGCCCCTCCCCGCAGCGGGCGGGCACGTCCCGCCCCCGCCGGTGCAGTGCGGGGCGGGTCACGCAGCGTGGGGCGGGCTGACATCCCGCACGGCCCACCCGGCTTCGCCAGCCTCCGGTGCGACGCGGCGGCCGCTGAATCCCCCCCCCCCAACCCCCCGCAACCCGGTGGGGGGCAGAGGGATGAACCACCCCCTGGATATTCCACCCTGGACCCCCGCATCCCCATGCCCACCCGCAGGGACCCCACGGCTCCTCCTGCCACGCAGCGGGTCCCACCAGCACCCAGGGTTGCCAGGCTGAAGGTGCAGGGGAGCCCCGCAAAGGAGGATGGTTGGGACATGGGGTGTTTGTGTCCCATCCCCCCCCCAGACCCCAAAACTGCAGCCTGGCCCCCAGCCAGGTGTCCCAGCAGCCCGGACTGTGAAACCAGCCACTTGTCCCACCACCAGTGTCGAGAGGGACGAGGGTCTCCCATCCTGGGGAGGGTTGGGGGTTCCTGGCTCCCACCAGGCACTGGGGACATCAGAGATACAAGATCTGGAGGAAACCTGGACACTAGCACTGGTATTTAGGAGGGAGGTGCTGGGAGGGTCTCACACGACCACGCTAGAGCCCCAGGTGCATCCTTCCAACCACCCAAGCCCCAAAAGCACCAAAAACGCAGGACAAGCAGGAGCAGAGCTGTGTCCCAGCTCCTGGCCCAGCTGGACATAAGCCCCGCTTCAGGCAGGAAACAAAGGAGTTTGTTAGGGCTACAAAGATGAGGAGCATCTCCCTTATGAGGAAGGGTTGAGGGACTTGGGTCTTTTTAGCCTGGAGAAGAGAAGGCTGAGGGGATCTGATCAATGCTTATAAATACTGAAAGGGAGGGTGGCAAGAGGATGGGACCAGTCTTTTTTCAGTGGTGCCCAGTGACAGGACAAGAGGAAATGGGCACAAACTTGAATATAATAAGTTCCATGCAAACATAAGGAGGAACTTCTTTACTTTGAGGGTGGCAGAGCCCTGGAAGAGGCTGCCCAGAGAGGTGGTGGAGTCTCCTTCTCTGGAGACATTCAAAACCCACCTGGACGTGTTCCTGTGCAACCTGCTCTGGGTGGACCTGCTTTGGCAGGGGGTTGGACTAGATGATCTCCAGAGGTCCCTTCCAACCCCATGTGCTTCTGTGAAACAAGCACTGAGCACACTCCGTTCTTCCAAAGACAAAACACAGTTGTAACAAGACCTTGACTAAAGCCCCAGAAGATCTCCAAGTGCCACCCGCTCCCTCCCAGGATTAAGTAGAAAACACTTCCCAGTTGGTTGACTTCAATTACTAGTAAAAAATAAAAAAGGATCTCAAAGTGCCACCCGCTCCCTCCCAGGATTAGGTAGAAAAACACTTCCCAGTTGATTGACTTCAATTACTAGTAAAAAATAAAAAATAAAAATTGTGAGATAAAGAACCCCCCCTTCTTCCAGACCATCCCAGCAATGCTCAATTTACAGCTGTTATGATTTATTTGCTCATTTGTCAAACAGCCATCAGTACAGTCACGCTCCGTTGTAGCAGCACAGCGTTCATGTTAAGGAGGCAGTAAAGTTTTAGGTACCAATTTTTTTTCTGAACTACATAAAAATTTACCTTTTTTTTAAAGCAAATAAAGAAATGGTGTTACACCAAATCCGGCTCACACACTGCCATTCAGCCTGTTCGTTAGAACAGCAGACCAAAGTTACTCTGGTGACACCCGGGCGGTTACGGACTCCACGGTGGCATTACTTACCAAGGCTCACTGGAGAGAGGGGGAGAAACTGGAACCAAACAAGCACTGAGCACACTCCGTTCTTCCAAAGACAAAACACAGTTGTAACAAGACCTTGACTAAAGCCCCAGAAGATCTCCAAGTGCCACCCGCTCCCTCCCAGGATTAAGTAGAAAACACTTCCCAGTTGGTTGACTTCAATTACTAGTAAAAAATAAAAAATAAAAATTGTGAGATAAAGAACCCCCCCTTCTTCCAGACCATCCCAGCAATGCTCAATTTACAGCTGTTATGATTTATTTGCTCATTTGTCAAACAGCCATCAGTACAGTCACGCTCCGTTGTAGCAGCACAGCGTTCATGTTAAGGAGGCAGTAAAGTTTTAGGTACCAATTTTTTTTCTGAACTACATAAAAATTTACCTTTTTTTTAAAGCAAATAAAGAAATGGTGTTGCACCAAATCCGGCTCACACACTGCCATTCAGCCTGTTCGTTAGAACAGCAGACCAAAGTTACTCTGGTGACACCCGGGCGGTTACGGACTCCACGGTGGCATTACTTACCAAGGCTCACTGGAGAGAGGGGGAGAAACTGGAACCAAAATAATTTTAATCTTTTGTTAGTTTTGTTTGGAAATGTCCTGTACTTGAGCAGAGCTGCAGCACGCAGCCGAGACCAAGAAACAAGGAAGAAAATAAGATTAGGAGGAAGAAAAAACGCAGATGCTGAGCCTGCAAGGCTGGGTCCTACCACCCTTCACTCCCATCTCTCTTGTTTAAAGCCACTGAGCTGGAGGATGGGAGGTGCAGGAAGGGGGTGAGCCCCTCACTGAAAAATCTGGATTTATCTTCCCCCAAAGTTTATCCTGTTGGTCCACTTCAATACACTATTCCCCGTGAGAAAGACAACCCAAGGGGAAGCTCCCTCCCTGGCTGCAGAGTGGGGTCTCACAGCACAACTCCGACAACAGGGATGGCTTTTAAGCCCCATGGACCAACCAAGAACAAGAAACGTTCCACGCTAATGTGGTTTCTCAGGGGGTGCAAGATCTGAGCCCTGTTTAATCTGGGAATATGTGGACACCCTCAGCACTGATATCACCACTGTGGCCTTTCTAGCAGAGGCTGGCCCAGGCAGAGCCCACAGGGTGGGAGATCAACCCCAGCAGCACAGAGCATCTGCTGTGAGCCAGGCCCCTCAGCTGGAGACCCTCAGGCTCAGGGCAGGGACCTCCAGTGAGTCGCTCTCTCCCTGGGGCACAGCACCCAGCTAAGAAATGCCCATTTGCCACGTTACTCACACCAAGGTACAAAGCAGCCACTCTGGCTATCAGCAGCAAAGCATCTGTTGGAGGAGTCTCATCACTGCTCAGCTGTTAGACACACAGTGAGACACTAGTAAGGGGTTTCTTCTCAGGGTTTTGGACCAGCAGACAAATCCCTTCTTCGTTTGCGTGGTACTAACACAAGTAACATCCAGCTCACACTTAAGAGCAGTAAGCAGCTACGTGCAAACAGGCTGACGTTAAGAGCGAAAGGGTTAAGCAAGGGTGCAGTCTGGAAGCCAGAGACACTGCCTGGAAAAGTTACTGCAGTCCACGACAAGGAAAGTGAGAGAGAAGAGGAAAGCTGGACAGTCTGCGTGTGCCACTCCCCAGTACCCTGCCTATTTCACAAACTAAGCCCTGAACTGGTGGTGGCAGAGCAGGTCTGTCACTGAGATCTGGTTTTAGTGGAGCCAGAAGCAACAGACTGTTTAAGCAGCAGCATGGAAGCAAAGTTCAAATTTTCAGCTGGTAATGTAGCTTCTGCATTTTTTGTCTCTGTTTTAAATGAAGACTTCTTGGGCCCCAGCCCCACTCTCTGCATTCGCATCTGGCTCCTACAAAAATATCAGGAGCTTTTTCCTAGACCTCAAGGTTTGACCCTTCCCCACCCCAGACTTCGAGCCACGTACCAACACTTGTAAAATGATCTGCATGTGACACATGGGACAGTTTGAGAGCCAGCAACAGAAGGATAAATATTCTTCATCATAATATAAATATGCTGTAGAAGATCTCAGCAAGGGCAAAGTGCTTTTTTTTTCTTAATTAAAACAAAAATAAAAACCTAAATATGACTTTCTCAACCACAACAGAAGAACTCAACTCTAAAATATCTGAATAGTCTAAATTACACTTAAACTGACATTAAAGTGATCCAGGCAGAGTGCTCAGTCCTTGGGGACTCGGAAGTTGTCCTTCTCTTTCCTGATGGCCCCCATGGTTCGGATGGGGTCGGTCTCCCCAGCGTGCTGCTGAACCGTCTTCTCCCTGCCAGGAGGGGACACCAGGGAAAGCAAATGCAGAGACTGCAAGATAAAAATCTCATCTATGAAGCCACTACTGACACCTTTCACCTGCATCAAGGGGAAATGTGGCGCTTAAAGATCAAAGACTCAGGGCTCTGGCAGGCTCTGGGACAGGCTTATCAGCTCCCCGGGTTTAAACACTGGCAAGAGGAAATTGCAAACACTCTCATGCCTTGAACAGCATCTTTTGCTGTGCCCGTCTGCCAGACACTGCTTGATGAAGAAACATAATTACCCAATGGAGCTTGTTCTGCCTCTTGAGTCAGGGTGCTTAGCACGGGCAGAGACGCTCACCACAACCCTCCAAATTTCACAATAGCAAGCTTCTGCCACGACAGCAAGTGTATTTTAAGGAGGGTCTTGAGGGCATCAGAAGAGGAATATGCCAGGCAGTTATGGCTCTTTTTTTGGAGACCTCCTCCTTCCCACATCCCCCCTCCCAACACAAGGACCACCCCCACACCCACATTTCCTCCGTACCTCACTCGCATGAAGGGGTTGTACGTAAACTCTTCTGCAATGGTGGAGGGTATGGTGGGCTCACCACTGTCATACTTTGCCTGTAACAAGGGAGAGATTTCTGCTTAAGAAAGAACGTTTTGGTGAATGAGAAATGTCCCATATATTAACCATGCAGGGTTAGAGCTGCAGAGCTGCTCCTCAGGCCAGGCCTTTCCCAGGTCTATCCACACAGACAGACAGACAAGCACTGAGGTACACACAGAGCAACTCAGGACACAGCTGTGCCTCCCAGACAGACGTGGACATCAGCCTGTAATTATACCAAGAAGCTTCCAGGGAGGGTCACATCTCCACCACACAGCAAAAACACACACTGGGCCACACACAGACCCTACTCCCCAACACATCACTCCCCTGGTCATACAACACACTGCAGCTCCTGGCTCTTATCTCCCTTCCCTCAGCCTCTCTTTCTCCCCAACATTGCTTCCCCTCCTCTAACTCCTCAGGGAGGCTCTGGCTCTATGAAAGCATCAAGTCTAAGAAAAGGATGAAGCAGCTTACCTTGGCCCAAGCAAGCTTTTCCTGGATATGGACATTATTGGGTTCAACGTGTCGAGCAAACTTGAGATTGTTGATCGTGTATTCATGACCACAGTAAACTTTCTAGGAAGAGAAAGGAAGAGTGACACTGGGTAACTCTGAAGGTACAAAGGTGGAGCGCCAGATACCATCATCAATGTCCTGGTACAGCAGGAACAACAGGGCAAGCCTGATGAAAGAGCCCAGGCATCCCAGCTCGCTAGTTTCAGTTCTAATAAGCAGCAGCCCTTACTCTTTTCCCCACAAAGCACAAGTGTTATTTGGGGTAGATATGGCCTCAAGTTGTGCCAGGGGAGGGATGTTCAGGTTGGAGATTAGGAAAAATGTTTCCATGGAAAGGGTTCTTAAGCCTTGGAATGGGCTGCCCAGGGAAGGGGTTGAGGCCCCATCCCTGGAGGGATTTAAAAGCTGGGTTGCCATAGCGCTTAGAGACATGGTTTAGTGATGGATTTTATCAGGGTGATGTTGATGGTTGGACTAGATGATCTGAAAGGTCCCTTCCAACCTAGACAATTCTATGATTCTATGACTCTGGCTATCCAGCATCAAAGACAATTCCTGATTTAATCATTCATTCCTTCAACACATGAGAAATTCTCTCTTTGAACAACAGTATTACTAGGAAGATGTTTTTTTTGATGTCTGTAGTAGCTTCTGGTCAGTGAACAAAAGGAGAGGTTCGTACCGTTTGGGGGACTAGTTTCAGTTCTAATAAGCAGCCCTCACTCTTTTCCCCACAAAGCACAAGTGTATTTGGGGTAGGTATTTCCTTCCCAGAGGACTCTGGCTATCCAGCATCAAAGACAATTCGATGTTCAGGTTGGAGATTAGGAAAAATGTTTCCATGGAAAGGGTTCTTAAGCCTTGGAATGGGCTGGGTAACTCTGAAGGTACAAAGTGGAGTGCCAGGTACCATCATCAATGTCATGGTACAGCAGGAACAACAGGGCAAGCCTGATGAAAGAGCCCAGGCATCCCAGCTCGCTAGTTTCAGTTCTAATAAGCAGCAGCCCTTACTCTTTTCCCCACAAAGCACAAGTGTTATTTGGGGTAGATATGGCCTCAAGTTGTGCCAGGGGAGGGATGTTCAGGTTGGAGATTAGGAAAAATGTTTCCATGGAAAGGGTTCTTAAGCCTTGGAATGGGCTGCCCAGGGAAGGGGTTGAGGCCCCATCCCTGGAGGGATTTAAAAGCTGGGTTGCCATAGCGCTTAGAGACATGGTTTAGTGATGGATTTTATCAGGGTGATGTTGATGGTTGGACTAGATGATCTGAAAGGTCCCTTCCAACCTAGACAATTCTATGATTCTATGACTCTGGCTATCCAGCATCAAAGACAATTCCTGATTTAATCATTCATTCCTTCAACACATGAGAAATTCTCTCTTTGAACAACAGTGTTATTAGGAAGACGGTTTCTTTGATGTCTGTAGTAGCTTCTGGTCAGTTAACTTAACAAAAGGAGAGGTTCGTACCGTCTGGGGGTCCAAGGTGCCCAAAATCTCAATCAGCTAGTTTCAGTTCTAATAAGCAGCAGCCCTTACTCTTTTCCCCACAAAGCACAAGTGTTATTTGGGGTAGATATGGCCTCAAGTTGTGCCAGGGGAGGGATGTTCAGGTTGGAGATTAGGAAAAATGTTTCCATGGAAAGGGTTCTTAAGCCTTGGAATGGGCTGCCCAGGGAAGGGGTTGAGGCCCCATCCCTGGAGGGATTTAAAAGCTGGGTTGCCATAGCGCTTAGAGACATGGTTTAGTGATGGATTTTATCAGGGTGATGTTGATGGTTGGACTAGATGATCTGAAAGGTCCCTTCCAACCTAGACAATTCTATGATTCTATGACTCTGGCTATCCAGCATCAAAGACAATTCCTGATTTAATCATTCATTCCTTCAACACATGAGAAATTCTCTCTTTGAACAACAGTATTACTAGGAAGATGTTTTTTTTGATGTCTGTAGTAGCTTCTGGTCAGTGAACAAAAGGAGAGGTTCGTACCGTTTGGGGGTCCAAGGTGCCCAAAATCTCAATCAGCGCTCTGTACATTTCCTCCGGGGTTCCCTCGAAGAATTTGCCACAACCAGCCACAAACAGCGTGTCACCTGCAAGGGAGGTGTGATGGGAGGTGTGACACGGCATCAGGACCAGACAAGGCTCCTCACACCGAAGCGTGAGCACGCAGGGTCCCCGAGGGCTCAGTCCTGCCATTGCTGTCCTCGCTGCAGCTCACCAAGCAGGGACAGGGAGAGCCAGGCTACCCTTGCTGCCCCACATGGGCTCAGGGATACATAAACCTACGCAGAAAATGCAACTTCTAATGCACGAAACCCCACAGCCTTGCCAGGCAAACCATGCCAGCACTTCCCTGTCTGTGGGCAGTCTGCTGTCCCCTCTTGTCCTTTCTGGAGTGGACAAGGAACACTCGTTCTCTTTGCCGTGAAGCTGAACAAAAATGAGTCGCCTCTGCATTTTCTACCCAGTGTTCCCTAAAATCTTGCTTAAGCCGTAACTTCTTCCATGCAGCAGCTGGTGCAAGCTCTGGAGAACGCCCGTCAGGAGAGGGATGAGATGGCAGCCTGGGGAGATTGGGTGCAGTCTGAGGGAAGGGGGAACCCTGCTCTCCAAAACAGGATCCGGAACCTGGCTACCAGAGATGGAGCCCTTTCTTACTCCCCTATTTTCTCCTCTCTCAGTTTTGTTACAGACACGAGTACAAACATAAGGAAAAGCAACAGGTTTTGGAATCAGCCACAGTTTGGCCTGAGACAATAAACCAACAGCTCTTGTTTCAAGGAAGAAAATGCCAGATGTAGGACTCATCCAGGGCTAGCTCTTGATGTTGCTTGCAGGGTCTCCAGCAATGGTTTACAAACCCGGAGAGGTTTCACCAGTTTCATCTACAACTACTACTTGGTAGCACTTGGTAAGGGGGCAAGACGTGGATGTTAACCAGCTGCACGGGCAGTAAGGGATGGATGCACATCCAGAGTCAGGAGCACACAGGCAGAGGGAGAACTTATTTCTTTGCAACACAGACTGCCGGCAAGGTAACCTCCCAACTCCTCACCTGTAAAAACAGCAGGTGGCTCGGAGCTATTTGGCTTAGTCACATAATAACAGATGTGTCCAGAAGTGTGACACGGCGTACAGAGGCATTTCACATTAAGAGATCCCACCTGAGAAGAAGGCAGAAGACTAGAGCTTAAGCTACTGTTTGCTAGCATTTGTACGGTTAGAAAAGAATGGCAACTATTTACATTGGTCTAGCAGTCCTACAGGCAAATTCTGACATAGCTGGGCAGTAAACATCAGCTCTGCTCCTGGGAGAGTCCAGCAAAAGAGTTTTATGGCAGGAACTTGGAAGGGAGCTGTTTCCTCCTAGCAGGTGTTGTGACAAAGAGAAATGCCAGATTCTTTCATTTACATGCAGAGGGACTCGGCGTCTGGTTGGCAGCGAGAGCAAGCAGATCCAGAGCAACAAAAAAAATCCTAAACAAAGTTAATCAAGTGTAAAAAGCTCCAAACAAAAATGAAGCCAAAGGGAAGAAGTGGATAACGCTCACAAAAAGGGAAGGATTAAACACATTCACGAGGCCAAGGAGATGTTTCCCCCACAGCCCTAATTTGCACACCTTCCCATGTATTTCTGTACTCCCTTTTTTCCTGCTGCCCCCCCCCCAAAAGTGCACCTCAAGACTAGCAGTGACATTCATGCCAGCCTGCACATTTCACAGCAGTTCATGTCATCTGCCAGCTCGTCTGTAAACAAACGGATAGGTTCCAACAAGTTTTGCTGCTTTAGCTCTGGAAAAGCAAGGCAGGCAGCTAGCACTGCTGGCCTGCTTCCTCTTCACCCCCTACTCCAGCTTTCGTTCAGAGAGGACCACTGGCATTTGTTCGCTGCTAATTAGGCTCTAAGCAGAGCACAAGCCCTATCCTTTCACACATGGGTTCTGACCACCCCAGGTAAGGCAGCTGTCCAGAAGCACATGGACACCCAGCAGTGCAGGTGTCTGAGCCGTGCCAGTGTTCTCATCAATGAAGTATCACCGGCCAAATCAAGACAGAGGAGCTATGGTTCAAAGGGCTGGAAAAGGGCGAAAGCTAGACTTAAACTATCAACTCCATCCAAGAGATGTTGAAAGGAAAAAAAAGCTGCAACCACAATATTAACTCAGGTTGGACCACACTGGTCCAGCTCTAAACCTGTGACACAAACAGGAGATGCCCCCAGCCGAGTCCTGCAGCTCACTCCCTTTACCTTGAGTGAAGTAAGGTGAGACACTTTCTGTGTCAGTGCTCCGACTCTGCTGTCTCCCCCATACACACGCAACCCCGTCTCCATCTTTACCAGCTTCTCATTTCCTCCAGCATGGTCCCTGGAAGGTCAGAAAAATGGATTTGGGTAGGGACAAAGACAAATCCATCTTAACTCCTATTGCAATGGTAACCTCCAGGTGATCATTTCTGATCTACTACTCTCCCAGTATCTAACATTGTCCTCGTATCAAAAGATATGCCATGTTAACACGAGTGGGTATCATTTCTCCAGTAACCAGGGCAGTGAGAGAAGGGATCAAGGGATCAACCCCCCAAGTTCATACCTAGCTGGAAAACACCAGCCTTAGGGGCTCAAAGTCGACTCTCCAGTAACTACAGCAGGAAGAGTTTGGGATAACTGGGATATATGTAATTCAGTGTCCCACAAGACACCATGAAGTAGGCACACAGATGTCCAAACAGCTCAGCATTCAGTGCTGGTCCTGCCAGATTAGGGCTGGCCCTCCAGCCAC
>NW_015090794.1:2734091-2736932 GCF_001431845.1 Calidris pugnax
CTGTTGGTCCGAGCTGTGCTGGCTCAGTTGCTGTTTCATTTTGCACCACAGACTCTCTCCCTAAGGCTCCCTAAGGTGCTTGGTCACCTCCATCAGTGCCAAAGGGAGGGGTCACCAGGCTCGTAATCAGTCTGCCCCACTCTTCCAAAACAAGTCAGTCCTGCCCACCCCTGATAAGAGCTGGCTTTGGAGAGAAGAGGCTCCAGAGACCGGCTGTGGCCAACACGGACAGCCCCCCTGCAGCTCCACAGACCCACGGGGCCATCAAGGCTGTGAAATCAAGATCCAAGTCCCAACCAGGGCATGGCATTGCTGCAAACCCAGCCCCAGGGCAGCAGGAGCTCTACGGCCCCTCTGCTACAATTGTCCTGCACGGGACTTTTTCCTCTTCTCCTCCCACCATCTCAATTGCTTACGAGGGATGAGAATAAGGAAGGGAGATAGTAGTAAAATTAAACACAGCGCCACAAAGAAACCCCCAAGACACTGTGGTGTAGGCATGCACTGGGTATTTGATGGTGAAGGCACGTAGTATTGAGGAAAGCATCCATACCTGCCAAGTGTTCCTCCGGAACAGAAGAGTCCTTTCAGAAAAAAAAAAAATAAAAATAAAAAAAATCCCTTACTATTCCTTGATAGGAACAAAAAAAAAATAATCAATTGCTCTTTAACTGCTCCCTAACACGATGCACTTTTTGGATGCTATTGGTCACAAGAGCTATAAATACTGCATGTTTGTTAGCATGCTAGACACCAACTAGGAAAAAGAATCCCCAAACCAAACAAAAGAAAACACAACCTTAACTTCAAGTCAAAGGAATTATTCACATACTTAAAATGCTTTCTTCCTATGAACCATTTCGAACCTTGGCCATCGTCCCAAAACCTCTTTGCATGCTTAATTCACAATTCTTGCAAAACAAACAAACAAACAAACAAAGCTCCACCGCGTAAGGAAATGTTTTCTAAAATGTAATTTAAACAAAGGAATGAGAAAACATCCACTAAGTATGAAACTAATTCTGAATTCCCATCTGCAGCTGATGGCACCTTTCCAGCCTGCCCCCTCGACCAGAAGTGCTCTCACAAACGCCCAGCACTGGTCCTGCAAGAAGGATGTTCTCAAAGCCAGTTCTGCTCAAGGGAGCTCCCCAAGCGATACATAAGCCCAGGCCCAGGACTAAGAGAAATGACTTCAGGATTGCTCTAATACAGCCGTGTCTGCTCCAAAATGCCCAATGACCTCATCTTCACTACGTTTTCTATGGCGTCCCTCATGCCTGAAGCAGAGGGGACTGGGGAGAGCAGAACACCAGCAGCTTTTGAATCGCACGCTTCAGCTTTCTGGAACAGTCATTAGTGCAGCTCGAGTCGCCGAGAGGAAAGGGTTTGCAGGTGGGAAGTGTTAATGTTATCATATAAACACACACGTGCTGGAGACCGGAGGCAGGCAGGCAGTAGCACAGCGTAAAAAGTAGGTTCCCTCAGAAAATAGACGCTTCATCCATTTAATCTTTAGCATTTTGTTTTACTCTCTTTCTTGCAGAAAAGAGTGGAAAATTCCTATTTCAAACATGGCTGTCACTCAAAAATGCCTGCACGCACATACCCAGATGAACATCCCTGTTTTGCCTCATAAGAAAAAACCACCATGGTCGCTCTTTATGTACTCTGCACACAGATATTTTTTAGATACACAGCGAGTTTGTGGCTCCACACAATACCATGGGAGTTGGTCCACAAACCCAGGGCAAATCCCGCTCCCACTCGACTTGCCCACCCGGCACACACTGCCAGCATCACAGCCAGGCCCCGGCAGTGTGGGCAGGACACGTACCCACCCACCGGTGGAGCAAAGCCTGCGTGGAAGGCACAGCACCCCCCCTGCAACCTGGGGAACTCAGGAGCTGCTAGTAACTCGGTTTGACATCCTTGTTCCCAAGGTAACATCGGGACTTCCATGTCTGGCAGTCAGCTCTGATGGAGCCAGGCCTTAGCATTGGAGTGATGCAAAAGGCTTTCCAAAGATGCTGTGAAGCTAAAGCCCAAGCTCCAGCCTCAGGAGACACCTTCAGAATTTAGGCCCTATGTTTAAATGCAGAGCTTACAGTTTTGGTTTTTGTTTTGGTTTTTTGTTTATATTACCAGTATGTTCTGCCATCCATCACATCCAGTTTAAACACCAGCCCCCGTCCCCCCAAGGCCTCCTTCCACAGCCATAACCAGGGCTTTGACAGCCCAGAAGCTCCCTGAGAGCCTCCCGGATGGGTTATGGATGCGAAAAGCCAAGTCTCCAGCCGAGCAGACACTGACCTACTTGGGGCTGTGAGTCAGCTTAAAAACCTCGGCGCACCCCTGAGCCGGGAAACGAGAAGAGAAAAAAAAAAACCACCGTCAAACTTCCGAGCCGCCAGCGGGGCTGAACCCCGCCGCCACCCCCAGGGCCGGCTGCCCCCTGCGGCTCCCGGTTCTCCGGGGGCACAGCACGGCCCCCAACCCCGCGTCTCCGCTGCACCGGCGCGGGGGGGGAACACCGCACACCGCCCCCGGCCAGGTCCCAGCTTCAAGGGGGTCACCGCACAGACCCCAGCCCCGCTGCGAGGGGACATCCCCACCGCACCCCACGCTGCCCGGGGGACGCGGCCCGGCCCCCCCGCACCCCGGCCCGGCGGCGGCAGAGGAGGCGCTGCCCGTCCCCGCGGGTCCTACCGGGGTGCAGTCCCGGCCGCCCGCCCCACGTACCGGCTCGGAGCAGGGCGCCAGCTCCCAGGGCGGCCAGGGCGGTGCCGAGGCTCCGCCAGCCCCCGCCGAGCATGGTGCGACGCGCCCCGCCCGGTGCCC
>NW_015090794.1:2737903-2780948 GCF_001431845.1 Calidris pugnax
CGGGGGCGGTGCTGCGCCCGCCCGGCCCCCTTCTTCCCTCCCCGCCGCTCTCCGCACGCCCGGGCCGGGCGATTTGCTAACCCGGGTAAGGAGGCGGGGGGGCCGGCGGCCGCACCGGGCAATCCGCGGCGGGCGGGCGGGCAACGGGCAGCGGGGAGGGAGGAAGAGAGGCGGCGGCAGCAGCGCGGCTCCGGGCCCGGCAAGGTCGCCCCAAGGGCGTCCCGCCGTCCCCAGGGAAGGAGACCCGTCGCGGCCATGGCCACCTCCAAGCCCTTGTCCCGCTTCTGGGAGTGGGGCAGGAACATCGTCTGCGTGGGGCGCAACTACGCCGAGCACGCCAAGGAGATGGGGAGCGCGCTGCCCCGGGAGCCCCTCTTCTTCCTCAAGCCTTCCTCGGCCTACGTGCGCGAAGGGTCCCCCATCCTCCGGCCCTACTACTGCAACAACCTGCACCACGAAGTGGAGCTGGGGGTGGTGATCGGGAAGAGAGCCCAGGCCGTCTCCCAGGAGGCCGCCATGGAGCACGTGGCGGGTTATGCCCTCTGCTTGGACATGACGGCCAGGGACACCCAGGAGGAGTGCAAGAAGAAGGGCCTGCCCTGGACCTTGGCCAAGGGCTTCGGTTCGTCGTGTCCGGTCAGTGACTTTGTGCCCAAGGAGAAGATCCCAGACCCTCACAAGCTGAAGATCTGGCTCAAGGTGAACGGAAAGCTGAGGCAGGAGGGGGAGACCTCCTCGATGATCTTCTCCATCCCGTACCTGATCAGCTACATCAGTAAAATATTCACCCTGGAAGAAGGGGACTTGATTCTGACGGGGACTCCCGAAGGAGTTGGGTCTGTGCAGGCCAACGATGAGATAGAGGCTGGGATAAGTGACATCCTCTCCATGCGGTTTAAGGTGGCGCAGCAAACAGGAGGATCCTAACCAGGAGCTGGGCTGGGACCTTATCTGCGTCAGAAGAGGCTCTTTTGGGAACATCGGGTGAACGAAGAGACACACAAATTCTCCTGTACATTAAACACTTCCATGGCCCAAGTGTCTAACGAACATCATGCATCAAAGACATGTAACCTGTGGACTTGAAAAGCATTTGACTGAAACAGCCCCGTTTCCATGGAGGCTTCAGCCTCCTGGGAGGCCATGAACCTGGAGTCCAACCCACCTTGGGGCAGATGGTTAATACCCAAACCGTACCTTGGAACTGTGGATGGAGCTGGGAGCAGCAGGGGAGGGGAGCTGGGCTGGCTGCCACCACGTGTGCTCTTCTGTTCTGCTGATGCTTTGAGCTTTGCCCATGTATTGCCTTAAAATAAAAATCAAAAAATTAAACCATTAAAATGGTGATGTAGGAGATAAAGCTCACCCGTGCTATGTGAAATCAATGATGTGCGTGTAACAGTAAATCAAGAATTACAGCTTCAGAAAGAATTTCTCTCCTCGGGGTGTTCTACAGTAGAAAGATGTTTGCTTTTTCGATTAGCTTCACGATTCCTTCGTGCGTTTTCAAACGTACAAATTAAATGAGGATTGCTTTCCCTCCCACTCCAAGGGGTGTAGTGCAGCAGGAAGTGTGCCAGATGCTTGGCAGATACTTTTTTTCCCCCAAAACCGAGCTTTAAATACGCTTCTAAAAATAAAATAATACAAAAGATCAAGCATCAAGAAGCTCATTGGTAAAGATCACCAGTAAACTTGTCTTTACTTTTACTGATTTAAATAAATTTTTAATAAAAATCTAACTGCAGCAATTGCCATTACTTACACAATGCAGCGCAACAGTTGGAGCTTGTAACTGTTTCCAGCTGTTGGAAGGCTGTGCTGTGTGACTTTTCCCCTTTCCAAACTCCAGCTGATCTAACACTCTCTACCAGTTTGCATGACAGTGAGTTCTCTTTCAATTCGACAGAGTGACAAAGTTGTAAAATATAATTAAAAAAACCCTCCCCTCAAACATCAAGACTTCACAATTTCAAAGGTTGCGCAGAACTGTCTAATTTCTACCAAAACCAGATGGATTATTTTTTTACATACGTGCAAGCACCAAAGTTAAATGCTTCCATTTATTGGAGCCAGATCTTAATAACCACTAGGAAAAGTTTTGTTTTAAAAAGCGCATTCAGAGAGTCTTACGGAGAAAATTACTGTGGCCCAAAGGCAGGCACCTGTGTGACAGAGCAGCCTAGGACACTGCAAATCATATCGTAAAAAGAAAGCAGAACGTGTTGCAGAAGAAAAATAGACATAGCCTGCCTCCGTCCGCGGGGAGCCATGCGCTCAGTTTGCTGTGTGAGCTGGGCCAGGCAGAGAAGTCAGGCCAACAGAGCCTGAAGTTAGGGTGAATAATTCTGATAGAAAGCATTAAATTCACTTTCTGTACCGTTTTCATGTCTTCGCACCTCTCAACCATTACCGTCTGTGGCAACAGCAACAATGCATCATTTGTAGTTTGCTCTTCAGCGCTGTGTATTGATTGCTGAGCTGAGTTGTGATTGAAATTAATGGAAACATTCACTTCAACATTTTCCGGCCACAACAGCTCATACTCACAAGTTGTTTATTGCTGCAACAGGGGAGATGCAGTGACCCAACACGGACATTTTTTTTTGTGCATTTAGTGCCTTGTTCCCACTCACATGAATAGGGAGATGCAGTCTTGGTGTGGTGCTTGTCAAAATTCACTGTTTCTGTAGTTATTTCCTCTTTGCCATGGAGCTTTAGCAGGTACACAGTGAACCAGGGGTGATCCGAGTTCCTCAAGTAGCCTAGCCTAACAAATACTTTGCAAGAGAAGAATCATGGTATCTTCCTGCCATTTGAAATAGGCTGACTCCAGATAAGCTCAGAAGGTGAGGAATGGTGACTGTAGCAAATACACCAGCTGCAGGGGAAGCGAAGGACAGAAATAGATTTAATAATAGGAAAAAATACACAAAGGGCAAGGTGTACGTACCTAGGTTTTTTATGTTCAGCTAACAACAACTATCCCGGTGAAGAACAGTCCTTTCTTCTCTGCCACTTGTAGTCTTAGCTTGATGATTCGGTTGTGAGAGGTCCCTGGTAACTGATTATTCCGTGCTAGTAAGACAGTCTGCCCTAAAGAAAAGCAGCCTCACAAACGTCATGGCTATTTCCAAGCCTCTGCGGTTGCCAAAAGCTCCATGTTTGGACTCACCAACATACACCACAAACCCAGGCAGCATTTCAAAGTGGGTCTTTATTTTTTGAACTAACACGAAAGTAGCAAGACAGTTAAAAACAGAAAAGCTCAACAGATCTCTCTTATACTCTGTTCTTTCTGATTTTCTCAAATACATTCTAAACTGAGTGGAGAAAGCTTCCATCCCCCTTGTAAAGGGCTGAATTCAGTAGAACTAACAAGATCAACACAGAAGCCCTCTTACAGGTATCAGTAGTGTGAATTCCTTCTTTACCATGACAACACACTTAGCAAAATATGATGACAACAGCATTCTACCTCTAATAATACAGCGAAGAAAGTCTTTTGCTTAGCTGTTATTAATAGTGTAATCTCTTATATCCAGTCTCTTTTCCCAACAAGCTCTGACTGGCCTCTGCAGGGTCTGCCAGTTTGCATGAAAGAACATTCACTTTCAGTCCAGTTCTCCAACTGGGTGACAAAGTAACCTGTAAAAATAATTAAGGGTCTTTGTTTTTACTGCTGTATAGCACTCTGAAATACATTATTTTCAAACATCACACAGCATGTTTATTTGACAGATTTGGTTACACATACTTTACATTATTTTATGTATGAGCACACATATTTTATGCTATATACCTGTCACTACCAAAGTAAAACACTTTCATTTTTTCCTGGAAATAGCAGTAGAGGGTGGGGGTGATGGGAGAGTAGGAACAGTTTTGCTAAGAAGGGCAAGTTTATAAAAGGAAGTCAATTTAGAGTTGTCCTAGAACAGGCAGTTGTGTGAAAAGGGAATCCAGTCCAGTATAGAGCATGCAATGAAAAAAAGTAAAGAGCGTTGCCAGAGCATAGCAGATCTTTTAACAATTGTTCCAGGTGTGTGAATCTAATACTGTTGATTTAAGGAGAATTGTAGATTTTAGACATACCTAATCACATTATTTCCAAAAATGCAGGTAGCTATGAAATATACTTAGGTAACCCATTCTACTGTACAATCTATTACGTATGTTGACTGGGCCTTATTATTGCAAACTGATAGTTATAACTTTATTTGTTATAAACCTACAGCTATAGAAGCCAGCAACTAAATCCTGTATACATGTTTTTGAAGTATCAGCTCCTTAGTCAGTATTGGCTAAGAACAATTTGTGTCTTTCACCATTTGCCTGAAAGAGGCCTGTGTATCTGATCCTGCAGGGACACGTTCCGATGCTGAAATTATGACGAAGACTATTTACTTGGAATATTCAGAATACGTACAAAAACTAAGCCTTATTTTTAAAAGTTCAGCAGAACAGACATGGAGTTTTTCAGCACTAAATATACTACCGAATGGAAAATAGCCACTGTTTTAAATTAACATTAAATACTAACTTTAAAATAAATCTTGCTTCGTTCCAAAAGAAGTTGCCATTTCAATGCAGTCGTCTTGTCTTCTGTTAGAGCGAGGAACTCATGGACCTGTTAATAACAGGACATAACAGCATAGAGTTATAACATCTCCACAACAAAATGATGATTAAAAGAGCATCTTACACATTTTTTAAATACATTTCTAAGCTATATTTTACCTCTTTACACATAGTGTTTGGCGTAATATACGTAACCAAGACAGTCAGATTAATCAGAATGTATTGCAGGGCATTGGAGAATCAAAATTAAGGAATTGCAGCCATTTTCGCAGAGAAGTGTAAATTCATTAAAATAAAGCAGTATTCTGATTAGGGTATTCACTCTTACATTTAACACATTTCTTATTAGCAGCTACTGACTCCCTACTTTTGGCTTGTTAAAAAGCTCTCTGTGTGTATATCCATATCCATACACAATTTTTTTAACCGGAATAGACATACACACATATATACAAAGAACATTTACATATATTTGTAATATTCATCAAGCTTCACAGCTCAGATCAGATAGGAACAACCTCATTTATTTCTACTTACTGTGCAGCCTAATGTTTCCTCAGCTACACAGTCAGAGAGGTAACAAGAATAAAGAGTGCCTGTGTGATCTGTCAGATCAACGAGTATGTCAAAGCTTGCAAAAGTTGACTTTAAATCTGAAGAGATGTCACTGCAGAAAGTGCATGTGTTTGACATTTCATTCACTATAAAACGGCATATTGAACTGAAACATAAGAAGACAATTAATGCATATATGCAATTCCTTCTTGTTTGAAACTATTTTCTAGACTGAGATTTCCCAAGAGACTTTTCATCTTTAAAAAAAATTCTTCATCTTCTAAACGCTTAAGTCTGTTTGAGACGAAATGGCTTCTTTCTTCTGCTCTCTTCTAGGGCCAGAAAGAGCAAGTCCTTCATAAAGCCAACCCCTCTTCCTTGCTACTTCTGGAAGTCTACACAACAGGAATCCACATGGCATCCCCCAGAGGACTTTTATTTCTTGTCTGGAACTAGACTAAAATATTGTTCTGTCTAATTTGGGGCAAGGGAAGAAGGACAGGCACTTTTTAATACAAATTTAAAACAGGCAGTTGCTTACCATCTGTTGCGAATAACTTTAGATGCATTATCATCAATGTCCAGTGTAGAAATGTAGCCATAAATAATGCCATAGACTGGTTCAAGTTTCCCATCGTTCTGTAAAGCTTTTTCTTTCAGCTGTTCCACAGTATAAACATCAACTATAGTCTCCACTAAAAGTTTAAAAGACATGTTAAGTGTGTCTGAGAAAGAAACAAAGCAGAAGAGCAAAACCAAAATGGATCTTAAGGTAATAAAAAGGAGAGAATTTGATCTAAAGCACCAGAAAAGCCCTACACACCTTCTTTTTGAAGCAGGCTTATCATTTGGGGACATAAAAAATAAACCAGAAGGGGACTCAAATCAGGAAAATAACTAATTTTTAACCTTTGTATCCCCCAAAATGAGTTTTTGCCAAAAACTTTCCCTCACCTTTTTTCATACTTATTCAAGACAGAAGGAACGTGCCAGAAAGGCTGCAAGTTGGCATAGTCACCAACCCTGAAGAGTAATCGATAATATAAGGGGTAACCCCAGTAACAACTGTCCAAACTTTAAATATTCAGCCAGGCAGCTGTACCTTAGTTTTGTTTCTATGAACACACAGAGCAAGATAGTTCAGCTGCACCATGAAACTACACTGTACAGTTAAACAAAATCAAAGTGTTTGGATCCATGCTTACAGTTAACGGATTCTTTTGACTGCTCCTCCATTTTATCATGCAAAGCTCCAAATTCTGCACTCTCCTTTATGAAGCTGAAGAGAGCATTTGCTTCTGCTGTTTCTTGAAAACGTATTTTTAAAAGTTATTAGTATATGTAGCATGTAAAAATAACAGCACAATTATATTTTACAACTTTTTATTCTGGCAGTGCTATCATGTCTCTTGGAATTAGCCAAGAGATGTTTTTATCTTCTTTAATTTACCTGTTAGTTCTACATGGAATATATGAAGGCTGCTTAGATAAAAATAAATAAATAAAAAGGTAGAAGCCAAAAGCATTGGTCACTATGGAACAGACAAGGAGCAAGGAGGCAGAAGAAATCAGACCTCCATTAGATTCATTTATGCATTCTAGCCTATAATGATTGCTAATACCGAAGCAATACCTCAACAGCTCTTACCTGGATTAGTTGTAATGATGGTTTTTGATATCACAGTTGCAGTCATACAGTTCCTAAATTTGTCAAAATTTACTCTCACATCTGATGCAAATATTACTGTGCGGGGAGAAAAAAACCAAACCCCTCTTACTGTAGAGTAACTATCATGTTAAGAACTACAGTAAGAACATAAACCCCAGGCCATTATACCTGTTTCTCGTGGGATCCAAGTCTGTGCAAGCTGGATAGATTCATTATCCCAACTAAGTTAAAAAAAAAAGTTAACGTATCAAAACATTTTCGAAACAGCACTCAAACTGTTTAGTACTAAACTACTAAATTATGTAGTTATAATTAAATTGGTCAAAGGGGAATCAAGTCCTTTATTACATGCACATGCAAATGAAATGTCATGTATATCTACAGGCATCCAGTTTGCAGCCAGCCAGGATGCCTTACGTACCACCTAATATAGTCCCTATCTTATCCTATGCCAAACAGGATTAAATAAAGGACTATTAGATTGTTCAAAATGATTAAATGCAGAATACACCTGGAAAAATACTTTGCGTATTTCAAAGCTTTGACAAAAGTAATTTCTAACTAAAACAAATAACTGTTAAAGTAACTGCTTATCAGCTGAGCCTTTTCTGTGGGAACGAGCTGATTGCTCACATCACTAGGCCAGATGTTCTGCCGGCTTTTCCAACACTGGAGTCCTTGTAACTGTGGATGATCAGACTAGAGTGAGGCCAGTGGTATCCCTCAAAAATGATAATTTGATGGTTAGATCCCTTGATAACATCTCATTCAGTTCCTCCTAAGTTAGGATGGCAAGAATACTGCCAAAGCACAGTTTTGTTCTGGTGGGGGTTTTTTGTCTTAATCCTTGGAAAAAGATGTAAGATGTTTACTTTTCATCTAGCATTGTTCAGCCACCTCTTCACTGATGGCCTCTGAAATAACTTTACTACAGTGCTGTTGCTCAAGGGTTTCCTGAATCTTTGTCTCTACCTACAGCTCCATGAAAGCAGAAAAGGCAGGGTTTAGGGTAGCCACAATAACACCACTTGCTGTCTGCTTCTACGTACCAGCACTGAAACAAGAGTGTCAGAGCTGCTGCTGCAAATTAACATCGGTGGCAGCTCAAGGGCTAGAAAACTTCACACCATTGCTGCTTATTAACGTTCATGTGTATACATTAACTGTGTTAAACATTACACTGAATGACAATACAGTTTCTAACACAGACATGGAGAGCATTTCAATCAATGGACAGCAAACCCAGCGTAAATGAATACCCACATACCCTTGCACATCGATAAGCCATGAGTTTATTGAACAAACTATGGGCAAAATGCAAATGTTTCTGTGTAAACAAATCACTGTTTGCATGCATAAATGGTATGGATATAGTCATGTTTGTAAATAGGGTAGAGTTTGAAAATACGGACAAAATAGTATCAAAATGTGCTATTTTAAACATTTAAAAACTATTTCAACCTATTTCCATTCTACTTATTAATTCTGCTTGGCTTTAAAAATGAAGTGTGCTCCTCTTCCTCCCCCCCGCCCAAGTTTGTGGAAGAAATGTACTGCCTTTGCAGCTGTTTTTAAATGCCATTTCCTGAATTAGTTCAAATTTCCACATTAATGTAACTATTTGGAACTGAGCTGCATTTTGCCATTCATGAGCTCTGCAGTCTGTCAGTAAGTCATAAAACTAGACAATATATATGCAGTCGCTCTAATGATTCTCTTTTTTAAGCCTCTGTTGCTTATTGCTGCCTTATCACAGTTGCCACCCAAATAACAACACATTTAAACTAAGAGACAGTGTTATAACAGTATGTATTGTAGTTAATTTCTTTACCTACTCTTGCATTAATTTGTGTATTTTAGTGAATAAAAAACATTTTACCATACTATTGGGAAAGACATCTCTGTTTCATCATACAGCTTTACTTCACACCTCTGACCTTTTCTTTTGTCTGAAGTCATAAAATACTTTGGTTCCCCAACCTTTAAGGAGAAAGAGAAGCAGTCACTTTAAGAGGAGAATAAAAGTGATACCCTAGAAAACAGAAGAGTTAAATAAGGGGGAAAATACCCTGTAGAACACTAAAATGAACCAAACCAACCCAACCCATATACACCACTAGACTTTTAACAACAGTAATTCTATTTCAAGAAAAAGTGACATATTTTATTTTATAAAAATCTGCAGTTTACATATTTTCAAGTTATCTACTGCTTGCACGTGCATGATTTCAAAAACACAACTGATGCAGGACATTTCCATTCCCTTAATTTCCCTCCTCGTGTTGATGAAAGTCTTAAATATTGTAACTCAGCTGAAGTGACTGCCAACCTAAGAAAACAAACAAAACCAGTGATTCCTGTCCACTATCAGCCCCCAAAGGTTCATACTTAAGTCAGTTAAGTTACCTACAGTACAATAGAGAAAGACTACTCTGTTGTGGCTTCCTCACTTACTGACATTACAGCTGCAAGCATGTTAAGGATTCTTCCATCGAGGCTCTGTCCATTTGCAATAATATCACCCAGTGAATAATAATCCTGAGGGTCCTTGACAGGCAGATGCAACAGAGAAAGTAGTTTGGTGTCCGTTTCATAACAGGAAGAAGTTTTGACCACGGAATGATTTTCACTGAGCAATAATTTGTAGCAACTAGGTAATATGCACAAAACAAATCACATTGATCAGTCTTTCACTCACCAATATATTAACAGCATAAAATGTTAATTCACATGAGAAAATAACTGCTGATTTATTCCTCTACTGTTTTCTCTAAAGCTATGGAAAAGTTTGAATGAATTTGTTCTTAAATTATTTTTTAAAAAATTATATACTCTTACAGAAGACTTATTATGTGTACTTTATACTTAGAGTTGAAATACTGGCAACGTATTTATGTACAATACATATTTGTAAACCTCTCAGACCTTATCAATCACTAAAAATAAAATAAGTTCTGAAATGTCTGTAAACCTAGGTAACTAGGATTTGGCATCAGGACGTAATAAGACACTACCACAGTCAGACTGGATTTTGTAAGATGCTTTAGAAAGTAATAGTCCGATGACCTAAGTATATTTATAATGCACTATTGGCCAGTGGAAATAAAATATATTCAGTGTATTCAGGATAAATATATTTTACAAATGTTTATGAAATCTATAGATTTAGAGAGGATTCTCTTCCTCAGTGAAGTTTATATCTGACATTTTTTCTTTTACTTCTTTCTGTTTAGCCAGGAAGTAAGCAGTGAGACAACTACAGCTGTGTATTTGCTACAAGAGCATTACAGTGTATTAAAACAGCTTCTAGATAAACATGTCATGCAAATGGATTTTGATAAGAATACACCTCCCATAAAACATTTATATCTGAGAAAACACTTAGGCAAAGTCAAATCAATTTCAAATTTTTGGAGTCTTTACTCAAAGAATGAAATTTACTCTGTTTAGTTACAAAGTGCATAACTACTTTACGACAACCCCCCAAAGACCACTTTCTGAGAAATATATACTCTCTTGAGATTACTTGGCTGTATGTGGTTGAACCCAGGGAGGAAGGAGGGCTACATCAGACTAACCCCAAATACTTGTACCAATTACATGCTGCTGCAAATGGCTGGCAACTAAAGCAAGTGTTAACTTTAACCTTCCTGGAAAGAGCTACCAGTTTAAATTTTAAATTTACCTAGGAGTTACAGGATTGAATTTTTCTTCTCTTTCCGCTTCCTTTGACTGAACTAAAGGATTTTCAATTGTAACTAAAATAAAACATTGATAAGTAACGTTAGAAAATTGAATACAGGTATATATAAAGAGAAGTGGCTTTTAAAAATGGTTGCTTTCAAGGTTGATATTGAAAAGATACGTGCAGAAACTACTGCTAAATGTTTTCATACTGAAAACCATATCTGTCCAACAGCTCACATTATAGCCAAAGTCCCACAGGAGTCCTCAAGACATTGAATGGAAACAAAATGACACTGAGTTCTTGTGTGTATACCCTTTGTAGAGGTCACAAGTTTTACCCAAACACTCTGATCTAGCAACCAAGGGCAGCAAAGTCTTTCTATTAACAAGATAAAAGCACATACTATAAATAAATACAAGATTTTTGTTGTGTTTTGATGAACAATCATAGTCATATCTATAATTAAATGAAGACAAAGAAAAACAAACTACTTCAAAGAGGGTTTTTTTCATCATTTATAAGAACTGATTATAATGCAAGAATTTATATTGCTTAACTATAGGTAAGTTCTGGGTGGCTGCACTTAGTGGGTTTGTATCTGGCCTTTTCGTTGACATATTTACTGGTTTTGAATTTAAATCTTTGAAATCTTATTCCTTTCCTCTTTATATTTAACATAACTGAACGATGTTTCCAATTAGACTGTTTTCTGAGTCCTCAGAGAAAAATATAGCAAAACCACAAACACATAACACTGATTTACTGGAAAAAAAACACATTCAAACAGAAACATGTTAAGAATAAACTCCGGCTTACCACAGTCACCAACTCTAAAGCTTTCTGAAAGTGATCTAATATATTCTTCTCTACCCCAAGGATTCACATTTATAAAATAAGTCGGCGAATCACGAATGGTAAAAGTGAAGGTGTGTCTTTCAGACCCAATGTCTGCAAAAATAAAGAGCACAATTACAATTCATTAGCCCAGCTTGATTTCAATCTAGTATATGAGTATAAAAACCCTTATTTTGATACTTTCATAGATTTTGTCAATTTACTACCCGCAATCCGGTGAGTACCACTAGAGGTCAGCAGACTGTTCAGTAAACACGCTGGTGTTCGTGGATGGGGATGGCTACAAATCCTGCAGCAGTTGTACCTGTACCATCCCGTCTATATATCACTTAACTTTCGGTAGCACCATATAAATTTACAGCTCTAACGTAAAAGAAATTAAAGAACTTACCATGCTACATTCGAGGCATGGGCAAACACAAACAGGGCTAATGCATGAAGCCCAAATTTTGTAGTTGGTAGGTTATCTCTAGATGGCTGTGGCCACGTAAAAGACCACGGTGATGATACACAAGGCTGCAGACCACAAGCAGTGTCACTGTCCAGATAGTACCAAGGGACTTAACTGCATAAAACCAAATGTTTCCAGCTCTACAGAAAGGTGATGGTCAAGAGGGTATCAAGTCTCATAAATGCTGTCCTCCATTTTCTCTTACAGCTAATTAACAAAGCTTTCCCTGACATAGCATTATGCAATGTTATTTTCAAATTATCAATGAAAACTCTATAGAGATCTGCATATAGCAAGCATAGTCTGACTGTAGTTCCATGGAGGCTTAAATACAAACACCACATTTTCAGACTATGTAGAACTGTTTCTGGTGACAATGATGACTTCCTTTAAAAAATCACCACTAGAGCAAGCTCAGCATGATGCCAGTGCCAAGACATCTCCCTGCCAGTTCTGTTTTAAGAGAGAATGAATATGAAGGGACCAGAACCTATTCCAGCAGTATTTATATAATAGTAGGTTCATACTGGTATCATCTTCTTCAGACCCTGCAACACTTCCATGACTGAGTTTTTCCAAACAAATTCTAATTGGTAAGGTGTAGCCAAACTGATGCTGCTCTTTTATCTCTATTCTCAATCACACACTTTTTTTTGTTGCACATTTTTATTCTATACATTTTACACTAAGAACTCCATTTATCATTTAAATATGTATTTCAATCATATATGGCAAACTATACTGTATAAGAAAATGAAGTGAAAATAGCTAAAAGAGACTGTACTTTTTCTGTCTGGAAAGCTTCTGACATCTGTTTTCCCAATAACCACACCGATTACATTCTAAAAAATAAAGAGATTATAGAATACAAGTATTAAACACAGATGTACATGATGAATTAGATTTCATGGACTTGTACTCTACTGATGATAATAAACATATTTCTGACTGGTAATCATTTTAATCTATTTATTCCATAGTACCACATGAACTAAGGACTAAAACATAAACATACAACATTTTTTTTTTTTAAAAAAAAGAGTGACTAATAAAAATATTAAAAGAAATACATCTGTTTCTGTTTCTACAGACAATAGGAGGACAAAAGTTCACCCAAAACATTCACGATTTTGGTTGTTATACAGCAATCTCTCCTCAGGTAGGCAGCAATATTGTTGTTTCACGCTCTCTACACAGGTCTCAGATCTCCTTAAATGTACCATGAAAACTCTGGACAGGATTTATTTTACAGTTAAGCATCCAAGGTTTCCCCTGCTGTCAGCACCGAGATACACACATGTACATCCACAGGGAGGGCCATTTATCCTATCCTCATCTAAGCAACGTACATTTCTACAGGTGCTGCTTTCGTGCTGTCTGTCTCTCAACCAACTACAAAGGGAGCTTAGGCAATGAACTTTTTAGATGATTCAAAACAAAATTTATCTCATTCTGCTTCACTAAACCTTTATTTATCATGCAAAAGTACCCCCGTCTCAGCTGTCAAACACAACTACTAGGAGCAAACACACACAGGAAGATACATATATAGATATATATAAAACCATATCTTTGTGGTAGTGTTTTGTTTTGGTTTGGTGTGTTTTGTTTTTTTTAATGATCCTCTTCAGTGTGAGAGAAGAGTATTGCAGTGCTAGTTTGGGAATTTAAGAGTGAAATTTAAGCAGTGAAAGCTGGGATGGTAGCAAGGACCTGAAGGAGGGACTGACATCATATAAAAAAAACATAGCTGTGTGGTAGTGGTTTTTTTTGGGTTTTTTTGGTTTTGTTTGGTTTTTTTTTTAAATGCTCCTCTTCAGTGTGAGAGAAGAGTATTGTGGTGATAGTTTGGGAATTTAAGAGGTAAGCAGTGAAAGCTGGGACGGTAGCAAGGACCTGAAGGAGGGACTGACATTTCAATACTGCAAGGGTCCTTCAAAACATGAAGTGTCCCACATCTCTTCCACTTCACACGTGCCCTTACTCACAGCACTGCCCGACTTTCTCATTCAAGCAAGGGAATCCCCGCAGGAAGCAGCAATGGGCTGCGTAACAATTTAAGAATCAACACAGGCTGAATTTTGCATCCACTCACAAAGCAATGCAACCAGACTGACTTCCCTGTAATGATATTGACGTGCTCAAAAATTACATCTCGTGTTCCCAGTTTCCTTTGAATCACTAGATGGAGCAAGGTAGCTGTCTTATCCTACGCTGGTGGAAACAAACTCTGAGAGGATGTATGTGTACAACACTGTAGCATCGTAGTTCTTCCAATCTATCTAACAGAATGTTTTCTATCTGTCCTCAACATGTAGTAATTTAGATTAGGATTTTAGTGTTATATTTTTGGCTTTGCTTCTTCAAAACCAAACAATTCCATTAAATCAGAGTACAACATACCTTGTATCTCACCACCAGTCAGAAGAACTAACATTAATGATGACTCTTCACATGAATTAAGCTGATACAAATCTGCAGCTTCCAAAAGAGACTTCCCCTGTCCCTGCTGTGAATATATTCACCCCTCTCATATTAGCACTAAGCCTGCACAGCAAGCTGGCAGAAGGAAGTGATCTGGCTGGAAACTATTTTGGGGGGTGGGGGGGTGTGGGGAGAAAGAGGATAGAAAAACTTCCATTTCCTTGATCAGCTTATTGTGCAACTACACAAGCACTAGTTTCACCAAGAGAGGAGGAGCAGAACATGCCTGCAATGAGGAAGCCGACCGTACTGCCTTTTTTGGCAGAGCATTGCTTCAGGCCACTCAACCAAATCACGAGACTACAGCATTAACACGCTGCAAGTCTCTGAGACTTTGATCTATTTCACTGTTAAAGAATAAACTGTAAAGTAAAAGAATATGGCATTTTGATACTTTGGATGATGCATGCTCAGCTTTTTTAATATCCTAAACACCTACTGATCATTCTATCACGAGATACTAGTGAATTACTTTTTTATAAAAATACTTTGTTTACTATATGTTGCCTACTGATCATTCTGTCACGAGATACTAGTGAATTACTTTTTATAAAAATACTTTGTTTACTATATGTTGCTAATTGCAATACTCAAAATTAGTTTTATTTGTAAAAGAAAAGCTTTTAACTGAGTTATAGGATCACTCTATTTGAGAGTAACAGTGAATCACAGATTAAATTGGCTTTGCTGGAGACCAGGAGTTTATAAAAAGTTGGAAAAAATACACAATACCACTGTGAGGGCATATAAAACTCCTTCTCCTAGTTCATCTTTTTTCTGACGTTTCTCTTTTACTTGGTTAAAATAAATGAAAAAAAAGGGCATCTACTTTACGTTGCATGGGGAGTCAGGGCCGTAGCAGCACACCACAGCCCGCAGTGCATCCATGTGGAAATGCTGCCTTGCTATTCTCCGGGCTCCAGCTCCCAGCAGGGAAGACACATTATCACTGGTTGGGCTACACAGTGAAGAGCGGGAAATACTGTAACAGAGAGCAATGTAGCCTTCTCCCTCCCATATTAAAACATCACTTTGGAGAGTAAAGAATGAAAAACTGCACTCTCCCAGACTTCCTATTTTTTATTCAACCATCTAAAACCCAAAAGAGGGAAATGCTGAGTTTTACAGCACACTCCCTTGTTGAGCTCCTCCTCCAGTGATGATGGTCCTCACTCATATCAGGACAACAACAGCAAAAACCATAGTCAAACATGCGTATAAATCTACTAACTACAAAGCTCTGCTGTTTATTTTTTGGTTCCGCCTACTTTCCTGTACTCTCACGAGTAAAATTCTTAGCTCCTTTACAAATGGACAACTGCCTACTTTCCTACTTTCCTGTACTCTCACGAGCAAAATTCTTAGCTCCTTTACAAATGGACAACTGCAAAGCCTGCTTTTTGTTCTAAAGAAACAGAAAAGATCCTATCTGACATGCAATTGTGAGATTTTTATCCAGCTAAAACACCCTACCGTTCAACAAGAGTTTTGTTTCAATGTTTAGCTTGGAGAGATTGAGCACACAAGCAAAGGCTGCAGGATTGGGCCCTACATTCATAGCTTGTAGTGAAAGACTCCTGTAGGTTACAAATGTATTGTGAGTACATAATGCTGACTCTGTACATGTCTTTACTAATTCAGCATCCATTTAAAACATTACAAAGAAGCCTCTGATACTTTCAGACATTGAATTGTCCAGTCAATATCTACAGTTTTGGTATCCACATACTATGGACAACAGCAGCATCAATTTTCATTTTGCTGGTTTATACACAAAGAAGGTAAGGTCCTTTATATCTAACAATTATACTAATGCTATTAGTATCTAAATACACATCAATTACATAATTTTGCAGTAATATAATACAGTCATATACAATTTCATTTGAGAACAAAAGTACTATGTCTATGAGACTTACAGGACGAGCAAGATTTGGATGCAGATCTGAAAGTGCAACAAAGTCCCGTGTTGAACTAGAATAAGCCATTCTTTATCTGTAACTCAAGAAAACTAATTTAGATTTTTTTTTAATCTGAACAAATAACTTAAAACTATTCATAGTGAGAATAACAAGTTATTTTTTAACACAAATGTTTTGACCTAAATAGCATCTATTTTCAATAAAAAGCATTTCAAGCCATCTGAAGTAGACAATTCTTTATTGTTTGTATTTGCCAATTTAAGTTATGAATTTTACTATAGCTACTCTATCTATGCTTCTCAAGTAAAGGTCTGTAATTTTTATTTATTTATTTATTCAGCATTAAATGACTCCATTAGCACCAGCCTCTGAAAAATATTTACCCTCCTTCTCCTGTCTGAGAAGTCCAACTGAATTTAGTGAGGCAGTTCATATATAAAAGGCCATTTACATGGGAGGAAAGAAGCTACTGCACACTCTGGACTCAGGTCCTCTCTACTGATGCCAAAGTCAGGCCATGGATGCTTTGTTAGCCCATCTGAATACCTCTTATTATTTCATGAGTACCCTCAGAGACATTACCAATATTTAGCAAATAGCTGTCAGATTCTACTTTTTTGTAAAAGGAACCATCGAGTTGTCCAAATCTTAATAACCTTTAATATGAGAGAACTGCTGACATTTTTCAGAGGGTGCCTGTTCAAACTTTATAACAAAGGTCCTGAATGGCTTTCACAGTCTTTATACCTGGCACCTTGTGTGAGAATGGTTAACCGTTTCATCGGGCATTAGTATAATGGTCTGCTGAACACACTAGAAAAGACAACCTACGCTTCAGAAATGTAAGCATTTATCTGAGAATAAAGCGATTTCTCTAAAAGAGCATTCCAAACTAATCTCTCACAGAAAGATATCCCAAATTTGCCTTATAGAAACCTACTGAACAATGGAGCCCTCAAACCTATTCGCATCCCATCATATGGACTAATTCACATTCACTTATGTAGGAAAGTCACCTCAACTATCCCTCCAAGACTCGCTAATATTCTTGCCTCAAAGGAAGTTAAATATTTTAAAATGACATACCTCACACCAGAGCTGAATCCGGTTAAAGATAACAGCACTAGGAACACATGTATTGAAGGGAGATTGTTAGAGAGGCAATTTAAGCTTTAAAATGCTATAGGCCGCGACAGGGGAAGCTGGAGCGTGCACTCACCCCTCAGAGGCAGGGGCTGAGCTCCCAAGGGCAGCTGAGGGAACCTTCACCACCACCTTCTGAGATAAAGAACAAGGTGGAAATCACAATAAATATAAGTATAAAGCCTTTGGCACCACCACCCCATCCCAAATCGGTGTCTGGCACCAGAGGAGCTAGCACCCCCAAAACCAGGCCTAGCTCTACGCTGCAAAGAGATTTTTCTCGCCCATCATTATCCTCGTTTCTTTCCCTGCCCAAACTGGAGCAACACGGATGGCAGCCATCCCACACAGGCAGGGACAGCATCAGCTTGGAGGCTGAGCAGGCAGAAGCCCAAGCCAAGAAGGGTCAGGGGAGACACAGACCAGCCAGGACAGGAACAACCTGAATGGAACCGGCGAGGTGCTTGGGATGGGGAGACAAAATGGCGGCAGGTGCCATGGGCGGGAAAAGGGCTCCATGCCCTCTCCCTGCGAGTGACCCTCCTTCAAGGGACAGCATGGGCCTGAAGGTGGCAAGGGCTCCATTCCGCAGGTACTGGCCACAGCCCTGGGGCTGCCAAAAAAAACCCACTCTAAATTCAAGGTCTTGCAGCATTCACGTACCTGAGGACGAGCTCTCAGGGCAGAGGGATCAGCTCAGAGCACAGCACAGCTCAGAGCATCAGCTTTGGTTTCACTCAGCGAGCCCCACGTCAGGTCCAGAGCTGAGGGTGCAGAGCTTGGGTTTACGCTTTTTGTGAGTCCTCTGATCTGTGGGGCTTTTCCGAGTCCCCTGTCATCACTGCCCCATCGCCCCCTCTGGGGCAGCACATTCATCCCAACACGCAGCAGGTTTCCCGGGAAGGATGTTAATTTAAATGACCTGATCGCATCCTTTGCTTACTGTTCTAACAAAATTTCTGTATTTTCTTGCAGCGCTACTCCACAGCAAGCCCTGGAAGATTTTCTTCCTAACCAAACACATTCAGCAGGATCGCTAACAGGTCTCAAGTCCCTGGACTTAAAGCTTTGACAAAGCACCAGCTCTGGATTCTAAAGTCAGGCTTATTCTGCTACACTTATAAATGCACAGCACACCAGCAAGACAAAGCAAATTTCAGAGAGCTCTGGAGTAATCATTCCCTAAGTTCTTTTTTTTTTTGTGGTAGCTCTAAGGAAAAAAAAAATGCAGCCTGTATTTTATAAATGAATCAAAATTTATGGTTTAAGATATCATTTGTATTGATTTGTACACAGAATTCCTGGGTTTTCAGGCCACAGAGAAGACTGGAATGAGCCATTTTGTCCATTTATATTGCATATAAATTTTTTTTTTTATAAAATCGATACGCTTCACTTCTGTACCATAAAAAATTTTACTCTTGATGAGTAATTTTATAGCCTCAAGGTCACGGCTATTGAAGTTTTTAGTGTAGCCTGACAAATTCTCTGTGTTGACTCTATATTACAGGATCTTTCATTTCTTCAATTAAACAGCTGAAAATGGATACCACCTGTGCTCTCATATTTATTGTGTCACTAAAGTCCATGATAATTACGCCGTGCTGATGACAAATGGCATGCCAGAGAACTGACAGCCTGGGTGGGTTGGTGGCTTTTTTTTAGGTCACCTTTTATACAGTATGATCCATGGATCTAACTTTGTTCCATAGGTTGGAATTCTCCAGTAAACAGAATGAAGTATATTTTTTATTAGTTCTGTTGTTTTAATTATCTTAAGTTAATGCTAATTATCTCAAGCTAATGAACAAGCAGAAGACAACAAACATGGCGATGGGATCCTAATCTAATGGGAAGGAGAGCTTGTACAGTAGCTGGAAGATGATGGCAAAGGTAGAGGTCTCATTCTTACCACCATGACTGCAAGGTAAATCAGGGGGGAAAAAAAAAAAAAAAATCTGTGGGATCTCCACTGCTACAGAGGGTGACAAAAGCAGGATCACAGACCATGGGATTGCAGGTGTTGAGCTTCTGTAGTATCTCAGCAAGGTTTTGGTGGGACATAAGCACCTGATTAAACAGAGCCTCCCTCAACCGAGTACTGCTGCCCAGCCCAGTCACCACTTTTGTTGTGTTTTGTCCAGGTTGATCTGCTTTTCTCCCACCATCACAAAGCGCAGGTGAAACCTGACGCTGGCGGCGTCCCCAGCCCAGGGCCACAAGCTTTGTTTCATTTCAAAGCCACCAGAACAAGGATGCTGTTGTGCGCTGCTCCTCACCGTCCCGGTAGCCTCAGCAGACATCTAATGATCGGGTGGTTTTGCTTTGTGGTTTAGTTCCACTCCCAGTTTCAATGCATCTACATTTTGAAAAAAAAAAAAAAACTGCTTTTTGCTTTCCCATGATACCTTCTGCTGGGGAGATGTTATCAGGGCCAGCATGAAGGGATGCACCCATCTGGTCACAGGCACAAAGGCAGCAGACATGAGACCAGACCTACTTCCCTGGAAGATGTGATTAGATGTTGAATTTCTAAGTTGTAGACCCTGAGATAAGAATTCATCTGATTGACGTACCTGTCTCACAGTGATGCTGTGACTTCTGCCACTTGGATGGCACATGGCACAAAGGGGGACATTCAGCAGTTTGGACTCCTGCAGTTACTGTAAACAAATAACATCTTTATTGGTACTTATAATAAACCAATGTCTAACCTGAATGTCTCCTGCTAATTTACAATGTCAGCTGATTCTCCAAGTTAGGAATTTTTGATACAAACACTGAAGAGAGCCTGCAAAAACAAAAGTTACTCAACTTGTACTCAGCTTTACTCAAGCTTTCATCCTCCATCAACCTCAAAGAGGTGTCTAAAAGAGATCAGCATCATTATCTCCCTTTGACAGCTGGAAAAACAGAGGCAAGAGAAGGACCAGCAGCAGTTTCCCAAGGGCCATGCACCACACAAGGACCTGCTCCACTCTCCAGTGCTAGAACCAGCCCCTGAGGGAAGGCAACAATATTAATTCAATATTTTCCTGATCAACTGCTTGATCCCTGAAAGGTCTGAGTGATTTTAACTCTCCAGCACTTCAGCGGCACTTAGCACTCTGCCAGATTCAATCTGTGATTAGCAGAGACTTCCCATACATGGCTGCAAATTGCACGGTCCCTGCTAATTAGGCCTTCATGAATGGATTTATTTAAATTACACTCATTGGCATGGTCAAAGAGTGCAAATGCCATTTTGTAATTCACTTAGCAATCTGTTACGTGACGATCAGTACCGTTTGCATGCCGGAGAAGCTAGACTCCATCCAGTACTAGCAGGGACATTTCAGAAATCATCTTCAAAAGGACCTTCAAAGCTAGAGCAATATGAAAATATTTGCTCTCTGAGTTTTACACTGCCTACAGCATTTACTGAGTGAGGTCATTGAATATTTATACATTCTTAGGACAAAAAGAATCTGTAAAATGAAAAGGGCAGACCTGTAATTTTATGTAATTGGCCTGACTGAATGCATTAAAAGCAGCAAATTATTAAAGGTATTCACTGCTCAGCGGCTTTGGCTGATACCTGAACTGGCTGCGAATCGGGAGTGCTGATGGAGTAATGATGGGCATCTTTAGCAGAAGTAATGCAGGTGCTGATGCAGCCAACAGGTGCTCAGTGTGTTGAGGGATATTTAATCTAAATTTCTCCCCATCACCACGACGGGGAGTCATTGTTCATCTCTCACTTTATCCTCTGTCTTCCCCCTCCTGGTCCCCAGTGCTGGAGTCCTCCTGGGGTGGTTTCAGTGGGATTTCCTCGCTCCGAGCAGCACCACGACCTCCTGCAGCACAGGAAAACGCAGCAACTTGGGGCTTGATTTTAAAATGATAATGAACATGAACCATGGCTGGTTTCCATCTACTCAGTGCTAATTCTGGCTTCTTTGGTCCAGGGAAGACACCGAGACCTGAGGCTGGTGCATCCACACAGCAGCAGCATGAGCAATGCTTGTGTGCCTGTGGGCAGCTCAGATACCAAATGACTGAGTGAGCAAAAGGACCACGCATCAAGGGCTTGGGTGGGGATGCCAACAGCTCTCCTCCACACAAGGAAAGCCCTATTGCCAGCAGAGAAGAAAAAAAAGCCTTCTTTCAGGTGTAAAACTATGTGGCACATGCAAGCACTGCCCTTTCCAGCAGTCCAGGAAGGATGGTGTTTTGAAACAACAGCTGCTCTCAAGCCAACAAAGTCTCCCTGTTCTCTCTGATGAATTCACATGAAACTGCTTAAAACCAGACCCAGCCTTCCCCACGGGCAGGGAGTGAATGGCATCTGCAGGGCTCGAACGCAGCAAACACGGCGTTTCTGCAGTGGTCCGTGCTGGGGGAAGGCAGCGACCTCACTCCTCAAGGCAGGGCCTGGATGCCCATTCATCAGCAAGCTCAATTCATAACTATTGCAACGCTAATTAATCCCTTCTGCAACGTTCACGCAAGGGTGGAGCAGGAACGTCACGCAACGCAGGCAAGCCGGCACAACACAGAGAGGAAAGCAAGGCATCAGCACCAGCCCCTGCACTGAAATCAGCTCACGTCAGGCAGCCATCCCAGAATTTTGGCAAAAATTAAGCACCACAACTGAAATTTAAGACCTTCTGGATAGTCACTAAGTAGTTGGCATATTTTCAGCGAATTGTTTACAGGTAAATGTATCCCAAAAACTATTCCTTCCGTCTTTTTAATAGCAAAAAGTCAGAATAAGATGTCCATATAGGAAATGGCTGCTTGAAAACACTGACACAGGTCTTTTCTTCAATTCCCTTTGTCTACACAGTCATATCCTACCTTGCTTTTTTGAAGATCAGGCTTTGTCCAAGATTTTAAAGCCCTCAGCCTGCTCTTTAGCTTGCCTCAAACTATAGAGCTAGAAAGTGCTCCTTTTTGGAGCCTACAAGTGATATGAGAGCATTCAGGCTATAGAGGATAACTTCTCCCACAGATAATTCCAAAATAATTTTAGTGAGGTCAGTGAAATTGCTTGGATTTTCATCACTTTCCCCAAGACCAGAATTTCCTCTTCCCTCTATGAGCAAACAAACGATGACTATTTTCCAACAAAACATCATGAATTAAAAAATAGGCCAATTAAAAATAGTTTTAGTGACAGCTCCCTGAGACTGGGGAAGAATGCTTTGGGAGAAAAAAAAAAAAAAAGAAGATATTTAGCATTGGTTGGCTGCCATTCAAACATTTTCAGCTATTCAAATCAATGAAACCAAAACCAAATAAATTCTATCTGAATTTCAGTTTGAGACTCACGATACTGAACAATACCAATTAGGACACATGGGATAAGCGTCTTCCAGCGACAAAACTGGGGGGAAACCCTTCCAACCTTCAGTTGCTCCAATTCCAACCAATTCCAAAACTACACGAGCAGCTCCTAAGGAGGAAAACTTGAGACATAATTCTCAAAGACAGATGGAGATGGCTGTAAGAGAAAACCGGGGTCTTAGAGTAAATAAAAAATTTTTCCCCCACCGCAGAATTCAGTGAACAGAGCACCAGTGAAATCCAAACGACCCGTCCAAGCTAAACTTTCCAGCAAAAAAAATATACCTTTGATCTCCTGGCTGAGCGCTTGGCCCCGGCACGGCGGTGGCAAGTCTCCCATTGCCTCCGAGAGCCAGGACCGCATCCAGCCCCTTCCTAGGTAATCATGTGTCAACATTTCCACCGTACGCCTGGCTGCCTGTCAGCCAGCTCGTTAGAAAATTCCTGCAGACTGACACTGACATTTTCAGTTTTTATCCATTAGAAAAACAAAACCTCCCCCCATAAGCCTGTCCAGAGGCCAAAGGTACGAGACCTGATCAAAATGGGACTTTATCAAGAAATTTTCCCTTAAGAAAATGAACGCTAGAGGTCAATCTAACAACTTGTCCCGGAAATATATATCCCTGGAATAAAATATTACAGACTACTTCTGTGTACTGTACACCTCTCTAACTACATCCAGATTCACTGGCTTGGCAACGCACTTCGTATCTAACAAGAGTTTCTTCTATTCTTTTGAATTTGTTCTTGTCTTGCTATACATTAGTATTTCCTTTCTGGAGCTCGCCTGTATGATCGCTCTCCCAATTCACGTGGCTCACTAATGTACTTAACTACCCGTTTATGAAACAAAAGGGGAAATTGGCACTCGCGTGTGTAAATACTGGAGGCCAAATGTGCCCCTGATGTAACTCCGCTGCAGTCGGTTGAGTTAGATTAAAGATGAGTGGGGAAACAAGAGGAGCAGCCATCGCCGCGCAGATGAAAGCCCGTCTAACTCAGGATCTTGTGTCTCGTGGATGAATCCATGGTTTCAAAGAGGCAGCAGGGAGCCTGCGGAGAACCAGGCTGGGATGAGAGCGGTGGGTTTGCGACTTCCAACCTTTAAGTCTGATTGCTTTCCAAAGTATCTTCCATCTAATAGCAACGGGGCTGACTTCATTACCTGCGTGTCACACTTTGTCTCATCTTCTGCACTCAGAGTCTGGAGGACCTTGTGGCTACAAGCTCCCACTCTTATTTATGCATAAAACACAAAAATGGTTTTGGCTGCTTGTTTTTTTCCTTTATCATTCTTAAATGCCCAGTATTCCAATTTCAGTGAATTTCTTCCTCCCTCTTCCCTGCTCTTAACAATAGAAACAAGATGTAGCCCTGCCAGCCTGTTTCACCCTCCCTGTTGCAACTTTCTTCAGCAATTCCCCAGCTCCCCTGATAAAATATAAAATTCCTGTCTCCGCCAAGCTCGATGGAGACATGGAAAGAGCACAGGTTTCGCTGACACGGAGGTTGCCTCCACCAGGAAAGCCAAGGGAGGCTCAAGGCACAAAAGTCAAGTCAGATGAAAGCTCAGATCGAGCAAAGAGTGTGTTTAAGCACAAAATTTCTCCCAGGGAGTCACCGGGACCACTCGTGTGCTTCGCACTGAGCACATATGTGAGTGCTTTGCTGAACCCAGGCCAAAATGCAGTTCTTCCCTATGAATGCGGGCCAGATCCTGTAGCACTGAGTAACGCCGATGAGTAACATTTATTCACACAAGTGGTCTCTGTGGAGAAGGGCTGCCAAGTCCTGGCCCCGTATGATTTTTTCTTTAGCAAGCAGCCAGAGCAGAGCTCCATATGGCAACGCCGACTCCTCACTCAGCAGCTTGCCTGCTGCCAGCTCCTCGGTGGAAACAGCCCAGCAAAGCAGAAATGTTCCAGCTCAACCTTCGTGTTACAATTACCTTTAAAAAACTGCCAGATTAATTCCTTAAAATTCTTCCAGGGAGTTTCTTCCTGCTGTGGCTGCATGTATGACCGTGACAGTCCTGGCTGTGGCCAGCGATGCTCTCCTGGGGCAGCACCCGGGCCCTTCCCAGGTAAAGGTTTCTCCCAGGGCATGTCCAAAGTGTGTCCTTAGTGCCCAGCTCCTCAGAGGCCTGGGACATCCCAAGGCTGCCACAGGAGGTGATGGGCTAGCAGAAAAAACATCTTACACCCCGCTTCAGACAACCTGGCCCTAATACGGAGCTTGAGCTTGTGCAGGGAAACATCTCTGATAGTCTTTCCCAGTTAATGCACACACAGGAGAGGTTTAGGAGAGGTATGAGAGGGGTTGGATATAGAGATGGATGCCTTGTGCCACCATGCAGCTGTCATGCATTAACACCCTTGCTCCAAGACAGTCAAAATTGGGTAGAGCTGAACAGGAGACCTCCCTTATTGACCTCCCTTGCAGCTTGCCCCCAGAAGCTCTTGGAGCTTCGATGCCTTGCCTAAGTAGATTTTCTCCCCTTAAAATGCACAAGGGAAGATGCAAGCCCCTTCAGCTAGAGATGCTGCCCTTTTCCAGTGCCACCATTCAACCCCATACACCTGGGAGTCGGTGCAGCCAAAGGTGGGTGCACACAGAGGCTCTTCCCAAGGGCTGACAGCACTGACCACAGCAAGGCAACCCCTTGCTACAGCAGAGACATGGTGCAGGGCCACCACCAACACCAACTGCACCAGCCATGAGGACTCTCCAGGCACTGCAAGGACCCATCTTGAGCCCCTCAGCACCTCAGAGACCCCACAGCAGAGAGCAGCAACTGCCCATCTGGGAACCCACAGGCATCCCATGTTCTCTCCATCCTTCACCATCCCCTCTTCCAAGGGGCCACACAAGCAATTCCTAGCAAAGATCCATAACAGGAGCTGACGTTCCACAAAGGTCTCCAAAGATGCAGAGCACTTAGGAGATGTAACCTTCCAGCAAGGACTAGCAGCAGCTGATGGGGAGCATGGCCATCTCACATCCCTCACCACCACCAGCTTCTCCCCACCACCTCCATCATGCCATTGTCCTCCTTGGAGGGGTCTGGGCATTCAGCAAGGCCAGCAGTGACACCAGAGGGGCAAAAGCCACAGCAGTACCTAAAGTAACACAGGCTGAACCCAGCCAGGGTCAGGCCTGCTGAGCACCTAGGCAGGATCAGGCCAAGCCAAGGCCGGTGGTGAGCCCAGACTACTCTTATAGAGTCTTTCAGCATCAGCCTCAGCCCTGCCGTGTGCAGTTACTGCCAAATCAATACGTGCGACTTCTGGTAAATAATTGTGTCAGTAGGATGTTAATGGTGCACAGTGCTTGTGGTGTCAAGGCTTTTTTTTTTTTTGTCAACGAAGCAAAGTCATTCCTTTTCCTTTCCCTTCCTCACTCCCCCTTCCCCAAGCCTTCCCAAATGCACAAAATGGGCTCCAGACCCACCTCCTACAAGGAAATGAGAACCAGCCCCGGAGGATCACCCAGCAAGAAGCCTCTGTTCGGAGATCTGACGCCTCTTCAAAGACGGGGGAGCAAATGTGCTCCTACCTCCACTGATTTATGAAGAACGTCTGCGTCACCGATGCGGGGGAAACGCTTAAACGCTACCAGAGGGAAGGGGAACCGAGTGCTTGCTGCCTGCTTGCTTTGGGGGCTGCACTGAACAACCCCTCTATTTATGATAGTTTGTTTTCATATAATTAGATCTATATTGCATTTTGAAGGAAAACAAACAAACCTAGCGACTGCAGCACATGCAGCTGGATTATAGGCTCGCTAGCAAAATAAACGCCGGTGTGCCACCACGGGGACCAGCTGATGGCAGGCAGGAGACCTCCCTTATTGACCTCCCTTGCAGCTTGCCCCCAGAAGCTCTTGGAGCTTCGATGCCTTGCCTAAGTAGATTTTCTCCCCTTAAAATGCACAAGGGAAGATGCAAGCCCCTTCAGCTAGAGATGCTGCCCTTTTCCAGTGCCACCATTCAACCCCATACACCTGGGAGTCGGTGCAGCCAAAGGTGGGTGCACACAGAGGCTCTTCCCAAGGGCTGACAGCACTGACCACAGCAAGGCAACCCCTTGCTACAGCAGAGACATGGTGCAGGGCCACCACCAACACCAACTGCACCAGCCATGAGGACTCTCCAGGCACTGCAAGGACCCATCTTGAGCCCCTCAGCACCTCAGAGACCCCACAGCAGAGAGCAGCAACTGCCCATCTGGGAACCCACAGGCATCCCATGTTCTCTCCATCCTTCACCATCCCCTCTTCCAAGGGGCCACACAAGCAATTCCTAGCAAAGATCCATAACAGGAGCTGACGTTCCACAAAGGTCTCCAAAGATGCAGAGCACTTAGGAGATGTAACCTTCCAGCAAGGACCAGCAGCAGCTGATGGGGAGCATGGCCATCTCACATCCCTCACCACCACCAGCTTCTCCCCACCACCTCCATCATGCCATTGTCCTCCTTGGAGGGGTCTGGGCATTCAGCAAGGCCAGCAGTGACACCAGAGGGGCAAAAGCCACAGCAGTACCTAAAGTAACACAGGCTGAACCCAGCCAGGGTCAGGCCTGCTGAGCACCTAGGCAGGATCAGGCCAAGCCAAGGCCGGTGGTGAGCCCAGACTACTCTTATAGAGTCTTTCAGCATCAGCCTCAGCCCTGCCGTGTGCAGTTACTGCCAAATCAATACGTGCGACTTCTGGTAAATAATTGTGTCAGTAGGATGTTAATGGTGCACAGTGCTTGTGGTGTCAAGGCTTTTTTTTTTTTTGTCAACGAAGCAAAGTCATTCCTTTTCCTTTCCCTTCCTCACTCCCCCTTCCCCAAGCCTTCCCAAATGCACAAAATGGGCTCCAGACCCACCTCCTACAAGGAAATGAGAACCAGCCCCGGAGGATCACCCAGCAAGAAGCCTCTGTTCGGAGATCTGACGCCTCTTCAAAGACGGGGGAGCAAATGTGCTCCTACCTCCACTGATTTATGAAGAACGTCTGCGTCACCGATGTGGGGGAAACGCTTAAACGCTACCAGAGGGAAGGGGAACCGAGTGCTTGCTGCCTGCTTGCTTTGGGGGCTGCACTGAACAACCCCTCTATTTATGATAGTTTGTTTTCATATAATTAGATCTATATTGCATTTTGAAGGAAAACAAACAAACCTAGCGACTGCAGCACATGCAGCTGGATTATAGGCTCGCTAGCAAAATAAACGCCGGTGTGCCACCACGGGGACCAGCTGATGGCAGGCAGGACATGCCAAAGGCAGCTCTCAAATCACACGTGCCAGCAGCCAGGCTGGGACTGTGTCCCCACCTGCAAGCAGAGGTGGGGAAAGCAGGTGGCTTGCCCATGCTGGTGGGAAATGGCCAGTATCACCTCAGCTGGAGGCAGGAGAAAAGCCAGAGCGCTGGTTGCCTCCAGACCAGTCTGGGCAGCCAAACTAGCACCTGGGGAAAGGCAGGAGAAAGGCCTGATGAAGTGAGAGGCACAGCCCAGGAGCATCTTCTGAAGCTAAACTGTCCTTTCCTTCCTTTCTTCCTTCCCCTCTGTGCTGAGGAATTCTGGGTGTAAATTGTTCTAAGTTATAACCTGTTTGGTTTTAATTTCTGCTGGTGCCCCGGTGTAATTTACTCTGCTGAAATACAGTAGTAGGCACGTGTATGGAGTTGTGTTCATGAAATACAACCCACTGCCTATAGTATTTATCGATCAGTGCAGTAAATAATTCCAACAAGTACAACTCATCCAAGCGAGCAGAGGACACTGCCCATCTGCCAGGGCCTCATGCACATCCCTGCCAGGGCTGGCAGGATTGCACCAGCAGCACAGGGCTGATGGAACCACTCATGAAATGTTCTTTTTCAGCCAAAATGAAGCCAAGTGAGCCAGTACAGCTCTCAGGTGGGTCCCAGTGACAGCTGTGCCCTGGGCTGGCACACAGCTCCCAGACAGGATGGCCAATGCTGTGGGGACACCCCTGGGGACACAAGATGCAGCCCTGTGCTCACCATGGGATGCTCCCAGCTAATGCCAGAAGGGCAGTGACAAACAAAAAAGCAAGTGCACCCAAGTTTGAGCAGAGGTACCCGAGGGGGACACAGTCACACCGGCAGCTGGATCGCCACAGCACCCTCAGCACCACACGTTCCAGGAGAGCCGGGAGGCCACAGCTAGAAATAAAAGCTCTCTGCAGTTATATTATTTTTTTTTGTTTGATTTGACCACGCTTGGGGAGAAGAGGAAGGCAGTACGTAACAGCCCTGTGTATAAGCAGTTGCTTGATTAGCACAGTTAATGTCTGTGGAATTTGTTCAATGTCTGAATTCTTGCACTTTTTCCAGGGGAAAGGCAACAGGGGACTCTGCATAATGCTGTCCATGCAGAACTGTCTCTCTCAGCTGTCCCAACTATTTCCCTGGAAGCCCTCCCTGTCCTGCAGCAAGAGAGACCTGTGAAAGCCAAGCACTAGGCTGGATAGATTTAGTGTTGCTACACTGGGACTCATTTATCTTAGCTCAAAGGTGAGCCGACCCCATCCTCAAGGACAGGAGCTTAACAAGCAAAGTAGGAAGATCTGAACCAGATCTTGACCCGGTCTCAATCATCCAGCTGCGCTGAAGCAAACGAGGTTGATTTATGCCAGCAAGAAACTGGTCTCTCAGGCTCAAATTAATGCCCAGCTCCTACTGCCACCAGCATTGCTGGAGCTGCCTGTCCACACCAGGCATCGAGCATCGTCCCACCAATGCCAGCTCTCTACCAGCAGCCCAATTCAAAGCCATGACATAACACCAACAATCAGATTTCATGCGACACTCACACCAAGACATCGTACCACTGACCTCGACAGCCTGCCTCAGCAGCAGCCTTAAGAATCTCAGGGTAAAATAGAGACCCTCAGAAGGGGATGTGCTGCATCAGACTCTCCTCTGGGTTTTGTACAACTGCCCATCACTGCAGGGTGTTATGCATCACCGAAAACCAGCCTGGTTTTAGGAGAGACCCTCAGCACTGTGTGGTACATACGGGACTATCCCAATGGGCGTTTGCAAGCAAGTCCTCCCAGATTTACTGAAAAAAAAAATAATCACTTCCCAAAGGAGATAATCTCACATCAAACTCGTGTCTCAGCCATGAAGCCAGTCTCACAGAAGGTTCCTGATGAGGGACTGGAGCAGGCTACAAGGGAGCAGTCGAGTTGTGCAAACCCATGGATCATTTATGCACAGGCCCCCTCGTGCTGCCTGCCCAGGTGACATGGCACACACAGCAGTGGCAGCACCTTTGGTGGCACCTGCAGCGTCCCCAGATCCTCTGCTAACACAGGGACCCTGCACCTTGCAGCACCCCCCAAATCTGCTGTGTGACAGGAGCGATGGGGCTGTTGCAGTGACATCTCCAGCGATGCTGTGAGCTCTGGTCATGCTGACCCTGGTTTATCTCAGGACAGGGTTTCTGAGCAGGGCGGGACACAGCACAGCACAAAGGGGTGCTTTCATCAGCTCTGCTAATTTTTACCCTGAGGGGAGTGTGATACCCTGACAGCCTCTCACCAGGGGAGAACTCCTTCCAATTGAGTTGGTCACTGCCCTGAAGGGGATAAGCACAGTCTGAGACACCCTGGAGACCAAAGTTCTTCTCCACGAAGAATAAACCATTGGACAGCTCTGCCTCCAGCCAATTCCCCGCTTTGCACCACTGTCTGCACACACCAGGGCTTTTTGCCTTCCCAAGCTCCCCCCAAATATCCTCTCTTGCTCCGTGGGCAGAGGAGGAGATGACAGCAGACACCCACTGGCCTCATTCCCCAAGCTGCCCTTGACCTCAGCACCTTCCCCTTTCCACCACCAAGGAACCTTGCACAGCCCCAAGGAGCTGCAACATCTTCCACCTCCTGGAAAACACCCAACTCATTTGCAGGGCTGAAGGCACAAATCCCCACTCCTGGAGATGCCCCCATGGACTTGGCATCAGCAGCGTGGGGGGACCAGCACTCCAAAACCCACCAATACTGAGCAAAGCCACTTCACCTTGGCGTGCTCCCTGAGTAGGAGCTGGCTGCCAAGCTCGGACTTGGATCTAGCGATAGACTTTTGTGCTTTGGCTCACAGATCCTGAAAACAAGAGCTTTAATCATTACTTGCTTTTATGTGCCGAGAGCCAAAATTGTCTTGTTAAATACAGTGAGTGATCAGTGCTTGCACTAAAGAACATTTCAATGAGTGCTTGTGTGGGTAATTATTTCAGGCTTGCCTCTCTTCCCCTCTTGAGAAAAAAATTACGGAATGTGGAAATTATTGCAAACGGACTTGGAGTGTTTTCTGCCGGTTCCAGGCGCTTGCTCTGGGCAGCGCTTCAGCCCGCGCCAACATTTTGCTGCCTCCTTCTGCACCGTCCTGCTCGCCAACGGGCACCCGTCCCTGCGCTGACAGCACCAGCATCCCAGCCTCTCCAAACAGCTCTAAATAACCCCAAGACCTGTCCTAAAGGCAACAGGAATCTCTTCTATGCCAGCCTTGGGGTCAGTCTTCCCCCTGCCTAAGCACAACACATCAGCCAAGCCCAGAAAATGCTGATTTTATGTTTTTTGGTTTTTGGTTTTTTTTTTCCCTACTTCTGCATCACTGAGTGGCAGCTGTGGATCTGTGCTTGGGAGCCCCAGCTGTGCCATGGCCCCAACCCCAGCCAGGAACCTTTTTCTCCAGCCCTCTCCAATATTACACTATTAAAGTCACCTTTTAGCTTTTATTATGATTTTTTCCAAAGATAAAAGAGTGCTGTGGAAGCAGAGGGAGCCCCAACGCTAACCGCATCATTGGAGTTGACAGAGTGGGGAACCTTAAACTGAGAACACTGCGGCAAGGCCAGAGTGTGCGGAGGAAGAGGAGGATGGTGCTCAGCCATGCCGTCACTCAGCCCCAACTTTGAAGAAGTGACCAGTAGAGCAGACTGCGGTGATGCTGCCGGCTCCAGCAGTCAGGGGGTGTTTTCCTGGAAAAGGGGGTTTTTTGCCTTTGAACAAAACGCCCTCAACCCACTCACAGCCGGGTTTGCATCACCTCCTCCTCTGCAAATGCAGCTGGTGGCTGAAACCTTGGCAGGAGGAGAAAAACCCCAGACAGGGGACAACTGTCAGTTTACACTCATTGCTAGAGAAAGGTTTAGGATTACAGAGAAACACACAAAACTGCCTTTTAAACACAGGCAGCTCCACACACAGCATGCTCCGCAGCAGCGTTTGGCACCCACCGATTTCTGCTGAGCCTGGAAACACTGGGAAAGCCCAGCCCAGAGGGAATAACCTCCATCTGCAAACAGCGGGCAGCTTGGGCCACGGCAAGGAATGATGCACCCCCAACTCCCACTGCCAGGAGCTTAAACCTAATGGGAGAGGAGAGGCACCCCATCAGCCACCCTTGCCCACCGGAGCAGACCACCCGGCTGAAACCAGCTCCCCGCATTATTTACAGAGCGTCACAATGTCCCTGTGAGACGGTGATTCATGGGGCACTTTCCTCCCTTTCATTACACTAATAAATCTCCCGGCAGAGCGGGGACAGCACATCACAGCATGCACCCATACCATCCTCATAGACAGTGGGCATCTCCGCTCCCACCTCCAAGAGGATTTTGTACAGGCAATTTTCATGGTGGTGTGTGGGATGGAGGAGGGAAAGGCTCCGGGAGGATTTGGGAGAGCAGATGAAGCTTAAAAAAGACAGAACAAGTCCCTGAACAGTTTCAGTATAAACATCTCTGCAGTGGGCTTGCACTCTCAAGCTCATTTCTGTAAGTTTATTGTAGTAGGAGAAATGAGACAGAGCCATTGGCTCCAGTAGACACCTGGGTGTCCCCATCACCCCTTCCCTGTGGTACCCCAGCATCCTGTGGCTGCAGGCAGGAGGGGCTGGACAGCGTGGGGGGAACAGCATGAGAATAGAAGCAGAAAGAGCCCCCACAGTACCTTCTTCCCATTGCAACTAGAGCAAGATCAGAGCAGAAGCCTTTCAGAGTGGATTGTATCACCATACGTAAAACCTGCCGCAAAGACAGACCTGGAGGCAGCACAGTCCTGCCCAGCACCAAGGTGTGAGGAGCAGGAGACGTGCAGAGCAAGCAGGCAAGTCCCATGGCAAGCACAGCTCTGCAGCACAGAACCAAAAGCAGCCAGACACAAACAAGTACCTGAGGGGGAGCAAGTGTCTTCAGGGGATGCTCCCACCCTTAGCTGGCTGTGAAGCAGCTCCGCAGCACCAGCTCAGTGGCACACACACACAAAGGTCACTCCAGACCAACCTGTCTCCAACTCAGATTGTTTTATGTGGTGGATTTTTTTTTTTCCTAGAGGCAATACAAAAAGCATCAGTGCAGCCCCAGGTACAGCACAGAGCAGCAGGGTTTGCCCACTTGGATTGATACACTATTCATGTACCTTCAGTGTGCCCACCTCGCTGGACAGAAGCTCCTGCACTTCAGGTGTAGCTTTGATGTCCTGTACCCATCCCCAAACCTCCCCACAGTCCCAGGGCTGCTTCCTGCCACCAATATCTACCCCAAAGCCAGACCTGGCACTCCCAATCCAGCATTTGTGTGCTGGGTGACGGATCACACTGTCCTCTCCAGTGCCCAGCGATGCCACCAGCACACTTCCCCCATGAACTGCTCCGTGTGCTGCAGAAGCTACAGCAAAGACACTTGGGTGCTGCAACAGCATCAGAGAAACAGGCTGCTTCCTTGCCCTGCCCCTCTGTGACCGTGGAGGGGTCCCCATCTTCTCCACCCGGACATGGCCCAGTTTTTCTCAGCCCCATTTTTCGGAAGGCGTGGGGGACTGGGGACAGTGGGGTGGGGACCCATCACTCACACACAGGGCCGACAGGAAGGGAGTCATTCCCGAGGAACATTGCATCTAAACCACTCCAATATGGCAAGGCAATGTTAACCAGCTGGGAAAACGCTTTAAAGACCCTTAATTAAAGGCTGGCTGTTGCACAAGCCCCTTTCCCATCCCCACCAGAAGCGTTTCCCAGTTTTCCCGGCCTCTCCCCTGCTGCCCTCCATCCCTCACACTTTCTTTCCCGCTGGCATCTGCCGGCAGTGTGCTGCAGCTGCCGTGGGGTGCCTCTCCAGCAATCAGCCCCTGCCATCAGATGGAAGTTTCCACTCACAGCAAAAGGGAAAAAAAGAGTGAAAAATTCTCTCCCTGTTGACTTTTGGGCATGGTTGAAGGCTGCAACTGCCTGAGCGGATGCCAGCGCTGGGGCAAAGCCGTGCCAGCCTGCTCCTGCCCAGGCACTGGGAGCATCTGCTTCATCATCTGGCCGTGGTCTGCACCACCCCTCACTAGCCATGGTAAATCTGGAGAAATGGGGCTCAATCAGACCCTCTAGTGCCATCGCTCACCTCTAACATGAGCCCTGATGTAATGAGCTGCAGCACTGCTTGGTACCCTGGCCGTGCTCCTTCTCCTCTTGTCCACTTCATGTGTCCATAGCCCCCAGGGAAGGAACAGTGGTGGCAGTGCCCCATCCCACACGTCCCCCTCCACCCCACACCCATGGGAAGCAATGGGGGGTACACGATTATGGCCTGAGGCTCGCCTCCCGCCAAGGGAAAGCTTGCCAGAAAGACACCAATTTATTCTTTCTATTGATATAAATTGATTAATTATGCAAGGCAACATGTTGCTGTTTCCAATCAAAGAAATAAAAAAAAACCCACCAGAGCTCTCGCATTAGCAGAGGGAAGTGCTCAGCCTGTGCAAGGGTGCACAACGCAACGGGGCAGCTCTGTGGGACCACATTGCCTCCAGACAGGATCCAGCCCCCTCTCATGACCATGATCTCAGCTCTTGGAGTGGGAAAAGGATGCTGTTGAGTTAAACCTGCACAGGAGGAGGCTGAGACTGGCACCCCTCCTCCTTTGGAAACCACATCCATTTAAATGCGCAGGCAAGATTTAAAATCCTAACGGAGGAGCAGCTTGCATTTTCAAAATGGCTCAAAGGATACTTTTTTTGTACCAAGAAATGCAAATAAACTCAGTGGAGCTGGGTTCCTCCCAGCAGCCACACCACTTGCGTGTCCTTCATATCTGCTCTTGGAAACCACAGGGTTTAGAGGCAGCAGGGGGTACCCAGGGTGGGGATCAGGGGTGGGGGATCCAGCCCTCACCTGCGGCAGGACCCCCAGTTGCAGTGGGGACATGCCATGGCCTGGTTCGGGCAGGCACTAATTCCAGCAGGTTGCTCAGAGATAAATAATTTGGTTTATTTTCTCAGTAACTGCTATTTTCCTAAAAGCATCTTGCTGCCTGCTCATAGGCTTCCAGGGGGGCTGAGCACATGGGCTGTGTTCAATTCACCCCAACCCCAGTTAAACCAGTGATCACCTCACCCAACACCAGAGCACAGATAAACCAAAACAGCCCAGTTCACTCAGGATGAGACACCAGCACTGTGTACTCTGCTTTCTTCCTTACATTCACGTACCCTGGAGCTGCCTACACCTGATGGTGCTTATTTGTACCCACATGTGGGCTCCAGTCCATGCTCTACATGACTTGGAAGCCACCACCGGGCACCTGGTTGCAATTACAGTGGCCTCTCCCTCGGCATGGGCATTTTCTTGTCTATTGGGGAATATGGCATGAGATTATGCTGTGTATGGAGATCACGTCAAGATTGAAACTAGAGCAGAAACCAGCAGAGTTGGCAGCCCCAGATGCTGCTCAAGAGCCATGTGTGGTGCTGGGTGGCTTCATGGGGAGGCAGGACACTGTGAGGGGACACGCACAGCCAGGAAGGGAGGCCACCACAGTGCACCCTGCGGCAAGAAGCATCAAGGCCCCAAATATCCTCAAGCATGGGACAAGGCAGAGGTTTGCAGGCGGTGCTCTCTGCACTGCAGCTCATTTCACCAGGAAGGACAACTGTGTCCTGCAAGGACAGCACATCTTCTCACATGAAGCCACCAGGCCCCCATTGAGCACCAAAGAAGCCTTAGGGGCAAGCTCTTAAATGCCCAGGGAGATGCAGGATGGCACCATGGAACAGACCAAGCTCCTCTTGGAGACCCCAAGCACAAACACTGGAAATTTCAGGATGCACCAGCACCCACAGACGCTCCCTGGGCACTGCTGTGCACCACCAGGCTGCCCTGTCCCCAAACTCCACACTGCCCCTACAACCCCCACAAGCAGCACAAGGGATGCCCAACCTCCCTGGCAGCAGCCCCCCCTTACCAGCCAGCTCCTGCTCCCAGAGCCAGGACAGCCCTCTGCATCCTCCACAGCTGGGGCAGCTCCTACAGGAAAGGTGCAGCCCCCCCACCCTCCCAGCATTTATAGCCCACAGGTGCCCCCCAGCCCCGGCAGCACGAGCCCCACCTGGGAGCTGTGGTGTGGGACTGGTGGGGAGGGATGGGGCCTTTTCAGGGAAAAGCGTGGCTTTCCCTGTTACACGTTATAAAACATTCCAAGTGCCTGTCAGGATGAAAAGTGTAATTGTGAATTAGCCCTGCTGCTCTCCTGCATCTCCAGACCTACACAAAGGCAGAGAAGTTTTAATTTCTTTCTTTTAGAGCTACCTTATTTTTTTGTTCCCCTCCTATTTTTTGTTCTTTCCCTTCTGTCCTCCTAAATTTGATATGAAAGAAAAAGAAGTAAATAAACATTTTGGAAAGCTCTTCCTGGCTTATGCAGCAGTTGGGATGGAGGGGGAGGCCCAGAGCACAGGAACCACAATGCTTTGGATTGCTGGATTTTCAAAACAAAAATGAGGTTAGAAATGGAAACTTTGTTTAACTGAGACCAGGATGAAAACTACATTTCACACTTGGCAGCAAAGCTGCATGTCCATCACCCTCCTGTTCTGGCACTTCCCCCATTTAACCGGGTGTCCCAAAGGCAATTCCACAGCTCTGGCAGCACGAGGGATCTTGCCATCTTCCTCTGAGCAAGCAGACGTGCCCAAGCCACTGCCCAAATGCTCTTGGGACCTCACTTAGAAACACCTCCCCAAGGCAGTGCCAGCAGCGTGCTGGGGAGCGGATAGACATTGGGTCCTCGCCTGAGTTTTCAAGGATGTTCTTTCAGCACCTACTGTCCTGGGGCAAAATATCACCTTCCAGGTTTCTGGATTTTTAGCAATCTGAGATTCCCACAAAGGATAAAAGCCATAAAAGCAGCCATGTGGGACTATGTCCCCTCCCCAGCCCGCCCCAGCGGTGCGCGATAGCAGACACACAGACGACATCAGCACAGCTCGGCATCATCTTTTTATAATTTTATTTCCAGAGGTCTTGTGCAGAAACATACAGCACGACGCCTGGCCCTGAGCCTCGGAGGGAGTTTTCTGGGGGCATTTCTGAACAATTCCTGTCTGCACAGCACCTCCTGCGCAGGGACCGCAGCGCACCGGGGTGAGCAGTCAGAGCCCCACTGCCCGGTGGTCCCCGGCAGTGCTGCTTCCCGGGCAGCATCGTGGGGTCCCCACCAGGTGAGACACCCCCTCAACCCCTCTCTGTCCCTGCCTGAGCCCAGCAGCAGCAGCCCCAAAGTCAGGGTCCACAGGCTGATACCGATGATTACAAAAGACATTGCAAAGGAACTTAGATTTTCCTAAGTGCCCACTGCCTATTACCAGGGAAAGAGCTTAAAAATAAGCTCCACCAAAGCACCTACAATAAAGGGGCAAAGTTTCTTGAGTAGTCCTCTGCTCCTGGTGATGCAGCACAAGAGCCTCTGCCAAGGTGCGAGCTGACACCTTCAGAAAAACAGCTGATTTTTTTTAAATCTCTCCTCCCCTCTGCCCCTGCCTGAGCCCAGCAGCAGCAGCCCCAAAGTCAGGGTCCACAAGCTGATACCAATGATTACAAAAGACACTGCAAAGGAGGTTTGAGCTTAGATTTTCCTAAGCGCCCACTGCCTATTACCAGGGAAAGAGCCCCAAAATAAGCTCCACCAAAGCACCTACAATAAAGGGGCAAAGTTTCTTGAGTAGTCCTCTGCTCCTGGTGATGCAGCACAAGAGCCTCTGCCAAGGTGCGAGCTGACACCTTCAGAAAATCAGCTGATTTTTCTTAAATCTCCTTTTTTAATTAGAGGATGAGGCAGTGATGACAAAGGCGGTTTCCCCTCTGGATAGACAGGAGAAACACATGTTGCACTAGCACGTGATGGGATCCACATCCAGGCAGTGAAGGGAACCCACCCAACCCTGGGGAATGAAACGAACATCACAGTGGAGAACTGCTTGGTGAGCACACTGAATTTCAAGCACTCACTGCTCCAGCGATGACCACCCTTCCCACACCCCAGCCCTTCCCTTCCACACAGACTTGCTCCTCCAGCAGAAACCCCCACGACGCTGGTGGACCCACACCCCAGGACAGCACGAGTGGGATGTGGGCACTGCATCCCTTGTGCCGCAGGTGACCAGGGAGCACCTGGATGCAGATCCTGGCAGAGCCCCTGGTTGCAGATCCTGGCAGAGCCCCATGTCCAGCGGCCACCCTGCACCGTTGGTTTGGTTGGACGCGCATCACGCTGCTGGGGCTCTTGAAAGCAACAGAAACGACCCAAAACGCTGCTGTGGTGGACATAAACCCATGCTTGTGCTGGGAGACTTCATCCCGGGCACCTTCCCCCTTCCAACCCAAAGCCGCTTTTATTGTCTTGATCTAATGAAGTGCAGACTTCACCTGGACAGACCCATAAGTGGCTCCTCTCGGAGGCAATGAATACAAATACTTGACCTCATGAGCTGCGGGGCAGCAATTAGTTTAAGCAGGGGGTTTGTGTAACACTTCAAAAGTCTTAATCCGTGCGGTCAGCCCTGGCACGGTATTTGCCAGAACCTATTGAGTAGTCTTAATGAGTCTGCAAAGCAAGCTTTCAATACATTTTGGGTCGCTTCAGATGCTTTAAATGGCATAGTCTATATGGTATTGTGCGGCTTTAGAAAGGCCCGGGCTTTAAAAAAGTATGGCTCCCTTTCACAGGGCAGACAGAAACCATCTTTAGAGCCGGGACCCTTAACGTTTTGCATATCAATATGGCTGGGGCTGAATGCAGTCACTCAGCTGAGAAATAGGATCACTATCAGCGTTTCCAGGCTTTCACAGGCACTTGGGAAACTTTAAAGCCCTTCGTGGAGAATAATTTGGTCGAAATGTCGTGGCTGGAAACAAAACCTAAACAAGCAGAGCGCAGTCCATCATGCGGAGCTGCCAGCCAGGCTGACAACAGGCTCCAGCCGCTCCGACATCCCACCCCAGCGGGTCGGTGGCCGGGGCACTTGCAGTCCCAGGGGGGACCCCGCGCTGGGCATGGGGTGCTGAGTCCCCCCCAGCAACGGCTGCATCGCTTGGAGGCCTCTGGGATTTTAACCAGCGGAAAACTAGGCCCGATTTCATCTCTTCTTACTATTCTTTTAGGATATCCCAGTTTAACACCAGCCATAAAGCCCCCAGGCTCTGGCACTACAGTGGTGGCATCTGCGTCCATCCCTGGCACCACTCACACATGGACACCGACGATGCCCGCTCCCCGCGCAGAGACGGGCAACTGTGTGCATTGAACTCCCACAGCACGTTAAACCCATCCCCTCACATGTCACTTGTCCCCTCAGTGACCAGACACACCCTGGGGCTGAACGGGGCAAACATTCTGAACCTCAGCTACAGCCCAGAGCTTCGGTACAGAAAATGTGCCACCTCCAAGGGGCACAAAGGAGGTATCAGTGGCCGGGACACAGGAGCGGGGAAAGCTGTGTGGGGCAAAGCACAATATGCTGGTATAAAATCACCCCAGAGCGGGGAAGAAAGGGGCCAGTGCTTGTTGTGCATCCCAGCAGAAGTTCTACCTGCCACCTCCATCACCCCCCTGCAGCAGCAGCGAGGAGGGGAGGTGATGGCAGGCCTGGCAGGACGCGCCTGGTGGGACAGTCAGCTTTGGGATGCAGCAGGATGGAAGAAACCGCAGCCAAAGCATATTTGCAAACAATGCAGAGCCTGAGGGCCCTTGAAAACACATAATTAGCTCATTAAAGAGACAAATACAAGTCACTAATAAGATATTAGAGGTTAATTAAATGTTTTCCCCATCTTTAATTAAGGGAAAACTAGTTAATTCAGATTAAACTAATTTCTGCAGCCTCCCATGATGGCCCTCTATGGCTGCAGATTTGAAAAATCTATTGAGATTATTGAACTGAAAGGTCAGAGTTTGGGGCTTTTGTTTGCTTGGCTTGGGTGAGTTCAGGGGGAGCGGGGATTTTCATCCTAAAGGGCTAGAAATGCCCCGCTCCATCAGCTGGGTTACTCAAAGAACATAAAAAGGTATGCGGTACGCAACTCCCTCTCCCTAACCCTGGACCTGGCATTTATTCAAAACTACCGCCGTTAATTGTTCTTCTTAACTAGGAAATTCCTGCAGAGTATTTTCTATCTGCAAAACTCACCCCACGCTTGGGGTCTGCCGCTCGCCCGGCCTCATCCGCCGCCCGACGGCAGCCGCTGCCTGTGCTCAGCACCAGAATTTGCTTTAGCAAACACCCCCTGGCTGCACGTCCCAGTGGCCAACTGGGTTCCAAAGCTTTTCTTGTGAACGGCAGAGCTGTCACCCCCATGCACACACACCCCCACACACACACACCCCCCTACACACACTCCCACTCGCCACCAGGAACGGTCACAGTTAATATAGATTAGCAAAATTTATATGGAAGAATATTTAATCTGGTCGGGGAGGGGAGAGGGGTCATCTGTGGTTTTATTTCTTAAATATTTCTCTCTACTCCAGAAGGGTCCGTTTCTCGCTGGAAAAGGTCTAATATAAATTAGAACAAAGGGAGGAGGTTGCTGGTGGGGTGGCCACGGGCATCTCTGGACCACAGCAGCCACGGGCATCCCTGGACCACCGTCCTGGCCCCACACGCTACTGGGCAGACCAGGTCCCAGCACGACGGTGTGCCCCGTGGATGGCTCAGTCCCACCCGAAATCCTGCCCTGTCATCTGATAAAACTTCATGTTGAAGGGTCTGTAAAACTCCCGCAGGCGCTGGACCACCTGCATGTCGATTTTGGGGTGCGGCCGCCCCTTGGATTTCCCCAGGCAGCGGGGCTTGCTGCCTCCCTCCGGCTTCTTCAGGCAGGGAAAGCCCTTGGTCTCATTAAAATAGAAATGTTTGTCCGTCACCACCCTCTTGAGACCCAGAAAGTCCTGGACACGGCCCATTTCCCCAGCCGGGTCGCTGACGAGCCTCTCCCCGCTGACGAAGAGGAATTTGGAGAGGGGGAAGTACTGCAGCCAGTTGTCCAGGTGCTTGGCGTAGATCCCGATCCTTACGGCGCTCCAGCTCGTGTCGATCAGTCCCGTGCTGATGTTTTTGAAGGCCAGGGCCTGGAAGCTGGGGATGGTGGGGTTTTTGGAGAGCGTCTGCGTGTAGTCCGAGATGGCACGGGTGACGGGGTTGCGCACCACCACGATCAGCTTTGTGTCCCGAGACATGTTGTAGATGCGCCGAGGAGCCTCCTTGGTGACGAAGTAGCTGGGGGTCTTCTCCATCGTGATCTGCCCCTCCAGCGTCCGCGGCATCAGGCTCCTGGGGAGAGAAAGGGCCACAGTCAGGCTCAAGGCATGGCTGCTCCGACCTGATGCCACAATGGGGACGAGGGGGAGCAAACCCCACAACCCAGCCAGAAATGCCCAGAGACTGCCTTGTCACACCCCACCGGTCACCTCCTCATCTTCAAAAGCCCTCCTAGGAGCCCCCCTGCCCATGTCTCTCCTTTTTGCTCACCTCTTCTCAGCCTTCGTCCCCCCCAGAGTCTGTCCCCTGAGAAGGGCTCCCTGTCACTGCCCCACCAACAGCACCTTCCAGAGAGCACTTGCAGGCTGTAAAACCACATGGCTGCCTTCGTAGCCCTGGAAATCCTTCCTACACCCCTCCTCATCCTCCCTCCAGGGAATTTCAGTGGTGGCGTCTCAACGTGCTTGTTTTGGGACAGGGCTGGTTTTCATCCCAGCCTCTAGACCCATTACATGTCCTGGATGCGTCCACTGGCCACACAGGGCTGGGAAGAGGAAAGAGGTCAATCTCATCATGGGGTTGTGCGCCCACTGGGGCTGAGCCCAAGCAGTGGCTGGGGATGGAGATGCCCACCAAGGCTCCCACCTCCTCTGCCTCCAGACAGCAAACAGTTAAAGCCAGAAAAAGACAGTTTCCTTTTTTTTTTTTAAAAAAAAAAAAAAAAAAAAAAAAGGGCAGAAAACCTCTCAGGGCCCAGCCATTGTGCTGTGTAAAATTCACTGCTCTGATTGTTCCCTTGTGCACTTTAATGAGGCATTAATTGCCGGAGAAATTACCCAGGCATGTCACCCTATGAGGAGAGCCAAGGGCTGCAGAATGGGTCCCCCCTGCCACCAGCACAGGCACCTGCCCCAGAACCCCTCATGTCCCCCAGAGCCCTTCAAGTGCCCCTTCTTCTTGGGGGTGGACACGTTCCCTCAAGCCATCCTGGTCACGAGGAGACTTGGTTTCCCCAACGATGGAATCCCCTGAGCTGAGACTGTGGGGCTGGCCGGGAGGCAGCTCACAGGTCCCTGTGGGCACAGCACCAGCGTGGCTCCCTGCCATGCAATGCTGCTCCCCACGGTTTCCCTTGGTGGCAGGCAGTGCAGATGTGCCAGGAGACCATCAGCTTTTGCTGCTGCATCCCAGCCACATCCCACCAGCTTACTCCCACGGCACCCCGCACAGGAGCCCTCACCGATGGACCCCATGTGGATGCAGCGGGTGGAGATCGCTCTTCATGGGACTCATCTGGGATTGAAAAAGCTTCATTTCCTCCGTGCTGTCCCAAGCTGTGGTCCCCATTCCCTCCATCATGCTCAGGGTGACATGCACGCTCCCCCTCCCCAGCCACATAAATCAGAAGAGTCTCTTGCTAAAAGCCCTGGGCTGGAAGCTGATCCTGGGAGCACAGCACTGCTCAGCCCTGTTGCCCACTCCACCTCCTTGCACTGGGTCTGTCCCAAGCAGGAGGCTGCTTTCCCGCAGGGAGGGGACTCAAGGCTTCCAGAAGTTTGCTTAATACTTTGGGAAATGACCAAACCACTTCCATAGCTCTCCTGAAAGAAAAGCTACATGCCTGTGTGCGCACAGAAATACATGGGCACAACAAGCATTTCCTTCGCTCCCACCTAGGACTTCCCTTAGCAGCTGGCAGAGCACTTAACCCAGCAGGCAAGCGCTGGTTTACAAGGGGAAACTGAGGCACCAAGCAATGACATGTGTAGCAGCTGCTCTGTGGATGCCTACATCCAGGCAGCTGACAAACATCCACCATCCCGAC
>NW_015090794.1:2789841-2811732 GCF_001431845.1 Calidris pugnax
CACACCCAGCGGTTTTTTTTTTTTTTTCCCCTTTTTTTTTTTTTTTTTTTTTTTTTTTTTTTTTTTTTTTTTTTTTTTTTTAAAAAAAAAAAAAAAAAAAAAAAAGGGCAGAAAACCTCTCAGGGCCCAGCCATTGTGCTGTGTAAAATTCACTGCTCTGATTGTTCCCTTGTGCACTTTAATGAGGCATTAATTGCCGGAGAAATTACCCAGGCATGTCACCCTATGAGGAGAGCCAAGGGCTGCAGAATGGGTCCCCCCTGCCACCAGCACAGGCACCTGCCCCAGAACCCCTCATGTCCCCCAGAGCCCTTCAAGTGCCCCTTCTTCTTGGGGGTGGACACGTTCCCTCAAGCCATCCTGGTCACGAGGAGACTTGGTTTCCCCAACGATGGAATCCCCTGAGCTGAGACTGTGGGGCTGGCCGGGAGGCAGCTCACAGGTCCCTGTGGGCACAGCACCAGCGTGGCTCCCTGCCATGCAATGCTGCTCCCCACGGTTTCCCTTGGTGGCAGGCAGTGCAGATGTGCCAGGAGACCATCAGCTTTTGCTGCTGCATCCCACCCACATCCCACCAGTTCACTCCCACAGCACCCCGCACAGGAGCCTTCACCGACAGACACCATGTAGATGCAGTGGGTGGAGATCGCTCTTCATGGGACTCATCTGGGATTGAAAAAGCTTCATTTCCTCCGTGCTGTCCCAAGCTGTGGTCCCCATTCCCTCCATCATGCTCAGGGTGACATGCACGCTCCCCCTCCCCAGCCACATAAATCAGAAGAGTCTCTTGCTAAAAGCCCTGGGCTGGAAGCTGATCCTGGGAGCACAGCACTGCTCAGCCCTGTTGCCCACTCCACCTCCTTGCACTGGGTCTGTCCCAAGCAGGAGCTCAAGCCATCCTGGTCACGAGGAGACTTGGTTTCCCCAACGATGGAATCCCCTGAGCTGAGACTGTGGGGCTGGCCGGGAGGCAGCTCACAGGTCCCTGTGGGCACAGCACCAGCGTGGCTCCCTGCCATGCAATGCTGCTCCCCACGGTTTCCCTTGGTGGCAGGCAGTGCAGATGTGCCAGGAGACCATCAGCTTTTGCTGCTGCATCCCACCCACATCCCACCAGTTCACTCCCACAGCACCCCGCACAGGAGCCTTCACCGACAGACACCATGTAGATGCAGTGGGTGGAGATCGCTCTTCATGGGACTCATCTGGGATTGAAACGGCTTCATTTCCTCCATGCTGTCCCAAGCTGTGGTCCCCATTCCCTCCATCATGCTCAGGGTGACATGCACGCTCCCCCTCCCCAGCCACATAAATCAGAAGAGTCTCTTGCTAAAAGCCCTGGGCTGGAAGCTGATCCTGCTGGGAGCACAGCAGTGTTCTGCTCCGGTGCCAGGGGCTCAGCCCTGTTGCCCACTCCACCTCCTTGCACTGGGTCTGTCCCAAGCAGGAGGCTGCTTTCCCGCAGGGAGGGGACTCAAGGCTTCCAGAAGTTTGCTTAATACTTTGGGAAATGACCAAACCACTTCCATAGCTCTCCTGAAAGAAAAGCTACATGCCTGTGTGCGCACAGAAATACATGGGCACAACAAGCATTTCCTTCGCTCCCACCTAGGACTTCCCTTAGCAGCTGGCAGAGCACTTAACCCAGCAGGCAAGCGCTGGTTTACAAGGGGAAACTGAGGCACCAAGCAATGACATGTGTAGCAGCTGCTCTGTGGATGCCTACATCCAGGCAGCTGACAAACATCCACCATCCCGACACAAAATCACGTGTATCGGTCAGCAAACACATGGGGATTCAACCCGACCTGCTCCACACCCAGAGACACCCCAGGATGAGCTCCAGGGATCAGGAAGTATCTTGGAAAAAGTACCGACATCTGAGTATTGACTGTGACAAGGGATAAAATAAAACCAAAACATCAAATCTAACTGAGGCGTTTCCCTTAACTGAAAGGAGAGAAGTTGGGACTGGGCAGACTCTTTCCTACAAGGACTTTCCATTTCGTCTGAACTTGGAAGAATTCTGTTTTTAAAAGTTGATGTTCTCCCTGGGGTCTCCCCTGCGTCCCTGGGGCTGCTCTGGGGATTGCTGGGAGGGACAAGAGCTTCCCCTGCCTGTTCCCTCCTGTCTCTCCTCCCTCACTCAGCCAGGAGAAGGCTTTTTAATGTTGCTTGTCTGAAGCCAAGCCGACCCACGCAAGGGCAGGGGGAGCTCCAAAACCCTGCTTTGGGGATCCCTGCAGGAATGCTGGCAGAGCAAGAAGATGAGGATGGACCTTCCCACCGGGCTGCAGCTGGGTCCCACAGCAGGACCAACTCTTGGCAGCAGCACTTTGGGGCAGGACGGGGTGTTTCAGAGATCTCCATCCCGCTGCCTGGGGGAGCGGGGTCCCCACAGCAAGAGGGGACGGACCACGCAGCAGCCAGGACGGTGTTGTGGGGAAGCCAGGACTCTGCCCAGCAGCATCTGTTCTTTATGTAATGGGAAAAGGCTTGAGGTTTGGGTTTTTTTTTTTCCCCTGGACGTAGGAAAGAACACTTTATTAAAAGCATTTGCAAGCAATGCTGGGCCCCGCACAACTCCCTCCCCCAAACAAGAGGCAAAAGCCACTTGTGTCTTCTCCCTGCACCACCTCCCCCCCCCCCCCCCTTTTTTTTTTTTTTTTTTTGCAAAATATTCTTGGGTCACAATATTTGTGTTGGTTTAGAAGGGGTAATTTAACTTTATTTTTACAGAAAGTGGATCAATCAATTTATACTCTTTTTCTTTTGCCTTTTTTCCAACTGTATGGCTCTCTTGTGTGGTCAGAATACACACACTAGATATGTTTCAGTCTTTCTATAACAGATTTCAGTAAATCATATTGAAAGCCCATGGCCTTTTGTAAGAAGTCTTAAGGGGCAATCTGTTTCTTCTCAGAAACTCTTCAAAGGGGTCACAAGACTTCACTGATACTTCACATTCTTCTCTCAGAAATTAGAGCACGTTTTCTGAGAGTGGCACCTTTTTCATGGAATTCCCTATTTCTGAGACAGGTAGGGCATCAGCTGCTTTTCATTTGTGCCTGCTCTGTTCTACCCACTTCTGAAGGAGATACTCATTTTGACAGTGTGATTGTATGACTGTTATTTAATTGAGGTCTTACCATGTGCCTCCTTGAGCAGTAATTTCTTAATTTACCTGTAGTCAGGTTCAGTGACCAAGACAGTGGCAGCATTTTCAAAGCCACTTCTTGTCCCTGGCTGTCCCCACCTGGCAGCCTGATGCCCTTTGTGGAGAATCTGCATCCTGGAGGCAGCACTGGGTGCTTTCCCCAAACTTTTCAGCATCTTTCCCCCCTGCCTCAAATAACCACGATCACCAGAGGGGCTGAGGGCTGGGGTTCCCACTGGGAATCCTTCCCAAACCAGGATCAGGCCCTTGCACCCCACACCCCATTCCCTCCCAGCCGTTCTTGCCTGGAGCCAAGCAAAAACCATTGGCACATCTCTTAATGCTGCTGTTAGCACACACCTCCAACCTCCTGCACCCGCCTCCGCCCCAAGCCAAGCCAGCAAAGCATGTTTAATTCTAATTACGTCCAGAAACCTGCCATAGGGTTTGCCAGGCTGCTTCATGCAGCTTCTCTGGGCGACTTGTTGAGGCATTTCTGCAGCACTTCCCCGGATGGCACCGGGATTCCTGCACAGCAAAACAGCTCCTTCCTCATGCTGCTCACCCGTCCCAAACCCTCTCTCAGCAAACATGGGCTCAAGACCTAACACAGTTCCTCTCCTCAGTGGGCAATAAAATGTTTATTATCAAACAGCAGATGCTCAGGATGATGTGATCTGGGAGCCTGGAGAGCCCACGTTAAACAGAAACACTGCTTTTCTCAGCCTGTGTTCCCCAAACTGGCACCGAGTTGACTCAAGCTCTGGAATTCATGGTTGTGCTCAACTTTCAGAAAACCCAATGGTTTGGGTTTGCTACAGACACCATCCCGATGTTCCTGAGGACAAAAACCAGTGAGGAAACCCGTGAGCTGCCCCTGCAGCAGCGGTGCTCTCCAGGAGCAATGACGCAGTGACCACAAAGAATGACATGAGTCTGGATGCCCCCAGCAAACATTTTGCTAAAACATTTTAATAAAAGCTATTTTGTGCCCCCTTTTCCTTTCTGTGGAAGGATGGTAAGGGCCAGGCTGAACCCCATGGTGCCAAGGCTATCCCTAAGGGGTCTGTGGGGCAGAGGGACCCCCAGGACCCCACTTACCGCAGGCAGCCCAGGAGACCCTCACCCAGCAGTGCCAGCACCTTCCCCACACTCATCCTGCTGACCAAGGGCTTCTCAGCACACAGGAACGGCACCAACTTTAATTAAAGCCAACCACACCATCCTAGGCTTAATTAAAATTTAATTAAAATATAATTTTTAATAAAAGCCCGTGTCAGGGCAGGGATTCCCAACTCTGTCTGCACAGGTACTGCTGGAGCAGCAGCAAGCAGCTCCCGTGCGATGGGGCACAGAGACCTTCTCCTGCCAGCACGGCCACGTACTTGGCCATCAGAGCCATAAGATGTACCGAGACAGACCCTGGGACAGGCTCCAACACAGCAACAGCTTTTTTTCTGATAAGATTGAAAGGAGCAAGACCCTCCGTGGGCTGGACTCCACTGCCTTGGCTTTAAACCCTTGATCCCACAATCGGTTGATGCGGAGTCACCAACTGCTGGGGTCAGGGTGGTGATGGAGGACCTGGGTTCCAACATCATGGCATCCCAGGACCACCTCAGGAAAGGCAGCCTCCAAGCAAATTGTGCAACACCTCTTCTTCCTCAGCAGCTCAGTCACTCCCAGCTACTTGCAAGATAATTACGCTATTTCACATTTTCATTAACTCCCTAATACTTTCCCTTATATTACCCCAGTTAATTATTGATAACCCCTGTCTCCCTCCAGATCTGGCTTAAACTGGCAAAGAGCAGACCAGGCTTCTGTTATGCTCCTCTTTAGTGCAAGCATTGGAAACTTTAATTAAATTTACAGTTAATTCTTATTGACCTTAAGAAAACGCCTCAGGAATGCCAAGCATTGCCTCCAAGTAGGCAACACTGCAACAAGGGAGCACCTCCACTGCCTTGGAAAGAATTTGTATTTCAAGAGGTGACTGTGTGCCCAGGAGGAGAAATAAAACTCTTTCACCTTTCTATTAAGCTGATAAATTAGACAGTAAAACAACTGGCATTTGACAGGCATCACAAATGGGATTTCCCAAGTAGAAATATTCAACACGTGAAGCTGTTAATGCTTAAAGAAGAACGGGAAAATCATGAAGAGAGATGGAAAATACCACTCTCTATTTCAGAAAACCTCCCGGGAGCCGTTTTGCTCATCGTTTCACCAAGTCTTCCTTTCCCCCCACCCCGGATCACTCATCCCCATCCTCCTCTCACCCTCCGAGCCGTGGTACCCGTTCGCTGGGGGGGCTGTGGGGTGGCTGCTGTACCACCCCGTACCCCACACTCTGCCACCAGCCATGACCCGGGGCTGTTGATACCAGTCACGGAGGGGCTGAGCCGACAAACTCATGTCTGTAACATCCCCTAATTGCTCTCAGCCGAGCTGCATTTCCAAGGGCTGCTAGACCTCTCCGGGATCTTTCCTCTATTAGAGTCAATGGGAAATTGCAGATTAGGGCTGTGCTCCCAGGGGCCCTCGTTTAGATTAATTACCTCCTCTGTTGAGGTAGCAAGGTGCAATAACTTACAGCCCTGATAAAAACGCAGAAAGCTGTATTAAATACAGATTAACAGCCATGGCAGGCAGGTAATCAAAGCAGACTTCAAAAAAACTGGGCTGACATAACTTTCCAGGGTTAATTGGTTCATGATTCCCCTGACTCCAGGATGATTTTGTTGCAGATGAAGGAGAACTCCTCCCAGCACCCAGCTGAGAGCATGAAGTAATGGATGTGCCCATTGGAGAACAACCTCACTGATGTGCCAGGAACGTGAAGGGAGGCCCTGAAACCCCAGATAAACTGCAGACATGGGTGATGGGTGCAGTCTGGATCAGGGCTTGCAGGTTCTATGTTATCACCAAAGAAAAAAAGGGGGGGAAAAAAAAAACCCTCTCCATTATTATTAAAAAAATCAAGCACTGACAAAAAAAAAAAAAGCCCCCAACAAAAGCAAGTGAAAGGCGAGGGGATTTCTGCCGGAGGGGATATGGTTGAGAGCTTTCTGCAGGGCCAAAGAAAGTGACTCTTTCAAGGCAATAAGATGGGCGATGGGATGACGTGGGGGACAAAACCAGCCGGGACAGCCCAGCTTAGTGCCGGTGACGGCTCCGCTCGCCCGCCCCAGCCCAGCCTTGTCTGGGCAGGGGGCACCCAGTGGGGTCCAGCGGCGGTTCCAGGGGACCTCCTCTCTCAAAGGCAGGGTGACAGGCTGCTCGGCACCGGAGCTCAATGGGGGACAGAACCTTTTTTGTATAAATGTAAAACAGTTTGGAACCAGGAGAGGGGGGACAAGGCTTGGGACAGATTTATCCTCTCCCAGCAGACACCCGGTACCACCCGGATCTGCATATGAATCGCCCCAACAGGCGTGCCAGGAACGTGAAGGGAGGCCCTGAAACCCCAGATAAACTGCAGACATGGGTGATGGGTGCAGTCTGGATCAGGGCTTGCAGGTTCTATGTTATCACCAAAGAAAAAAAGGGGGGGGGGAAATAAATCTCCAGCCTGAGAGCATCCTTGTGTTAGCACCCATGCTGGCTGCCCACAATTCATTCCCCCCAAAAAATGCCAGGCAGTATCTTTAGCACAGACACAGGTCCAACCCGTGCCAGGAACGTGAAGGGAGGCCCTGAAACCCCAGATAAACTGCAGACGTGGGTGATGGGTGCAGTCTGGATCAGGGCTTGCAGGTTCTATGTTATCACCAAAGAGAAAAAGGGGGGGAAAAAAAAAACCCTCTCCATTATTATTAAAAAAATCAAGCACTGACAAAAAAAAAAAAAGCCCCCAACAAAAGCAAGTGAAAGGCGAGGGGATTTCTGCCGGAGGGGATATGGTTGAGAGCTTTCTGCAGGGCCAAAGAAAGTGACTCTTTCAAGGCAATAAGATGGGCGATGGGATGACGTGGGGGACAAAACCAGCCGGGACAGCCCAGCTTAGTGCCGGTGACGGCTCCGCTCGCCCGCCCCAGCCCAGCCTTGTCTGGGCAGGGGGCACCCAGTGGGGTCCAGCGGCGGTTCCAGGGGACCTCCTCTCTCAAAGGCAGGGTGACAGGCTGCTCGGCACCGGAGCTCAATGGGGGACAGAACCTTTTTTGTATAAATGTAAAACAGTTTGGAACCAGGAGAGGGGGGACAAGGCTTGGGACAGATTTATCCTCTCCCAGCAGACACCCGGTACCACCCGGATCTGCATATGAATCGCCCCAACAGGCTTATCTCACCCGGCGGGACAAGGCTGCCTTTGTGGCTGCACAGCAGCTATGAAGTTGTTAAACTGGAACCAGTTATGCAGACTTTTAAGATCATAGCCTTTTCCTTCAAGGCAGCTAAAACAGCAGCACCTTTGCTGGGAAGCAAGGGGCGAGAAAGCAGTGACGGGGGTGGGATGTCAGGAGGGACAGATCCAGCCTTGTGTCCCTACTCCCAGCTCTGCCAAGGAGACCCCTTCTCCATCCCCAAAGTGGGATGGGGGGCACGCGTGGGCAGCCGTGCTCACCCCCCCACCCCAGTCCCCTCCATCACCTCCTCTTCCTGGAGGAAGGACCAGGGCATCTGTTGAACCTCAGTGCAAGGCATCTTGCACTCGCCATCAAGCCGCCCGGGAGCAAATTAGGCCATGTTCCTTTTTATTCCTAATTACTGTGATCTTCCCCCTCTCCTTCCCCGCTGCCCCTTTGGAGGAGGCAGCGGGTCCTGCCAGCACCTCCCCAGCAGGCAGAGCCCCCCAGGCGCTTTCCATCCCAGGCCTGCCCCCATTATTTTTGATTCTTTCACCGATTCAAAAACGTGCAAATGAGGCCACGGCTTCCCAATCAGGCCTGGCCAGGAGCTAATTGGCTTTAAGCAGGGAAACCTGAATATGCTAATGATGGCAGTAACGAGCCTGTGATGCGCCTGGAAGGGGAGCCAAGCCCTCGGCTCAACGATCCGCTGACTCTGAGACACGTCAATTAACAACAAGGAAGATAATTTATTAATGCTCCTTTGCACCCCTCTGCCCTTTGCTCCTAATTACAGCTTGATACATGAAACATCGTGGAGGTTTGCCCAGGCTTGCTCCCAGCTGGAGCATCCCTGCACAGCCCCGAGCATATCCTGCTGCCCTCGAGCATCCCACCCAGCCAACAGCCCAGGACCACGACTGGAGGGTCTCCAGCCAACCCAAAAGACCTCAAAGCTCTCCCATCACCAGCCCATTGGTGATGGGATCCCTGGGCTGGGATTCAGATGGGCCAGGCTGCAGAAGAGGCTCAGGGGAGATGGGAGATGCAATGGGCTGGTGGTGCCACCATCCAGCACTGCTCCCCATGGGGTCTGAGCACCCACAGACCCTTCCTGAAGGGCTCCCTTGCTGTCTGCAGAGTCTGGCTGCTTTGTCCTGGGAAGGGTATGGGCTGCAAAGCAGGAGAGAAGCAGAAATGAGGGCTTCAGGAAGGGCCAGGAGCCAGGGATCTTTGAGTTTGGCTTCCCGACCTATTTAGCATCAAGATCCAGGGTGTGTGGAACACTGAAAGGGGAGAAGCCCATTAGCATTTCTAATGGAGTGGCTGCTTTCACAAGTCACCCGACACCCAGTTATTAACCACGATAAGAAGCGGGGCCATTAAGGAAACCACGGCTGCTTTGTCCATCTATCCAAACCTCCAAACCTCTGTGCGCCCCAAGTCCCAAGCCTGTCAGGAAGGTGAGAGAAAGGCCATTTCCCCACCAACACCGGAGGGCAGTTGCAGCCCCCTGCTCCCACTCCTGCTCCCACGCAGACCCAGACCCGCTCCCCTCCACTGCCTGGCATTTGCATCGCCATCGTGCTCATGTTTATGGCTGGGGGTTGCAATTAAGGGCAGCTCAAGGCCCTGAAGGTTTTTTCTTTGCATGGTTATTCCAGCAGGGTCGTTAAGGCCAAAGGGCTCCCGGTGAATGCACATAACAGCATATGATTATGAAAAGCAGAAACCAGAGTTAATAAGGGTGAAGCTCCTTCCCTCCTTGGGAGCAGCAGTGCTGGAGGAAGAGGCTGCTTGGCCTCTGTTACCATCCGCAGACCCAGACCCTCTCCCCTCCACTGCCTGGCATTTGCATCGCCATCGTGCTCATGTTTATGGCTGGGGGTTGCAATTAAGGGCAGCTCAAGGCCCTGAAGGTTTTTTCTTTGCATGGTTATTCCAGCAGGGTCGTTAAGGCCAAAGGGCTCCCGGTGAATGCACATAACAGCATATGATTATGAAAAGCAGAAACCAGAGTTAATAAGGGTGAAGCTCCTTCCCTCCTTGGGAGCAGCAGTGCTGGGGGAAGAGGCTGCTTGGCCTCTGTTACCATCCAGGGGATTTGGAGACAGTCCCTCCTCACCCTTCTCTGCTGTGGGGCTATGATCACCCCAAAAATGCAGAGCAGCTGAAGTCCCCATTGATGTTTGCCAAGGACCCACCACAGCCAGCACCATTCAGGTCTTCACATGCTCTTGCCCAAGGCAGTGCCCCTTGGCCAAGGCACAAAGCCACAGCCTCCCTGGGACTCCTGTTTGCTGTTGGCGTCATTGTCCACGGCTGCAGCAGTGACCATCGGGCACCCCACGGTCCATGGGGACCTCTGCTACCTCCAGAGCTCACCAGGAGACAGGACAACAGCATGATGGTGCTGCCTGCGGCCCTCAACTGCAGGAGGGGGACCTGAAGCAAAACCAACCTCCTGCTCCCAGGAGCAATATTTCACTTGCAACAAGCAAAGATGTATTTTGAACAACCATTAGTGAAAAAGCAGCTGAACCCACTGCTGGGGCTAAAGAAACACAAAAGCTACATGAATCCCCAAAAACCTTACAGAAAGCATGGGTTGATGCGTGCCCAGCCTTGGTGGGATGCTGGATTTGGGCGAGGGCAGGGCTGCACCGGGCTCGCACGGCCCTCTCCATCCCTCTGGAATGAAGCACGTCTGCATGGCAGCAATTAGAAATCCTCTTCTCTCTGCTCGCCCCCCGGTGTCCCTTTGATTCCCGAGTCCCGGCGGCCCCGGGGGCGCAGGGACAGCCTGTGGCAGGTGTCTTGCCTGTGACCCGGGTCAATCGAGGGCTCTGATCTCCAAATGACCCTTCCCAGCAGTGAATATGTACCCGCGCTCAAACAGCTTGCAGATGAAGGAGCAACAGACTGGAGATGATTTATTCAGGAATTAAAGGTTCAGTACCCCTTTTAAAGGCTGCGCCTCGGCACTGTCAGCCTTCATTGCACACAATTAAAGGGGTTAGCTGCCCCGGCCCGCCACCGCCCTCCTCCCTTCCAGGGGAATGAAATCAAACAAAACCAACCCCCCCAACACGCCCCCACCAAGCCCCGATCCGGTCCCTCCAGTGTATGGTTGGGGGCACTGCAGAAGGACTTGCAAATGTGGAGCACGAGTGGCCCCTGGAAGCTGCTCCAGCTCCGTTCTCTGCCAGGGACCAGCCTGGCTCTGCCAGGGATGCTCTGCAGATGCTCAGGTTTTGTCCCCGCTCACAGGAGGGGATGCTCAGGGTCGGGGTCTCTGCTGGGCTGCTGGCAGAGGCAGCTCCGGTGCCACCCGTGCAAAGCCTGTTCCTGCAGCTGGGGCTTGGTGAGATGCTCCTGGGGCTCTGGACCAGGGAGGGAGGCAGGGGCTGCCCGGGAACAAGCCTTCTCTCCTCTTTATGCCTTTGGAGCAAGACTCGACCCCCCCCTCCACCAGCTCAGCACCAGCATCATTCAAGTACAGCCTCGAATTTCCCTCTCACACCTGAGAGGGGAGATAATGGATTATTTTTTCCCCCCTCCAAGTTGCGAGGACTGATGGGGGCGGTTTGGCTGCAGGAGGGGGAGCATCGCTCGCGGGCTCGAGCAGCAGGAATTCAATGAAAAGCTTCCTTCCTCTTAGAAAAGAAAAGGAAGAAATCCGCTGGCAGCAGCGGCTGTTGATAATCTCTTTCCAAGGCAGTAAATTTTCCTGCAGCTACCCCGGCAAGTAATCCAGCAGATTATTACACCTTTCAGCGGAATCAGCCTTTTAAATATGCTCTCCCTTCACCATGCATCTTGTGTTTTATGACCTGACTTGCTGTCTGAGCTCACAGGGAAACACAAATTACGCTCTTCTGCAACCAGAGTAGAGGCACCGGTGACAAATTTTATACCTCTGGTAACCGGGATCCTTGGGCGCTCCAATAAATAAGGAAAATTCCCTCTTAAAGCTGCACGAGGCTGCCAGGCTTGGGGAAGGGACACCCCTCAAACCTAGTCTGCTGCTCTGGGAGAGCACCCCACTAACCCAGGCAATCGCAGCGCCGTGCCGAGAGGGCACACGCCGCTCGGATGGGTATAACACGATTAACATATATTTATATAATTCCTATGGCCAGCTATTTTTTACGGACCAGTTGTCCCCACCGCTCCACGACAGCCTGGGGAGGGGAAGGGACACCCCTCAAACCTAGTCTGCTGCTCTGGGAGAGCACCCCACTAACCCAGGCAATCGCAGCGCCGTGCCGAGAGGGCACACGCCGCTCGGATGGGTATAACACGATTAACATATATTTATATAATTCCTATGGCCAGCTATTTTTTACGGACCAGTTGTCCCCAGTCTGAGCACTCCAGGCAGGCAGTGCGCTTCTGGCAGGCCATTCCGAGGCAAAATTTATTGCTGTTTAAAAAAAATAGGAAAAAAAAAATACCCAAGACCGCTATAAGTATGTCTAAGGTCTTTGTTTTCAATTACAAATAAAAAATACACATATTGGTTTACACTAAATTATCCTCCTGCAGCAACAGGCCGATCGTTCCCGGTTTCCCACCTAGATGGAAGGACATAAAAAGCCCACAAAAATCTCATTTTTTGCAGGTTTAAAGTTACATGGCCAGCAGAAATGGGAATTCCTCCACTTCCCAATGCCCTTGCGCTTTCTCGTTTGTCTCTTAGAAACTGCATCTTGACTTGAGCTCTTTGCCTTTTGCCCGCTTGGGAATCGGGAAGCGCTGCTTTTGGGAGGGGATGGAAAAAAAAAAGAGAGTTATCTATAATTTTGCAGTTGCCTGCAGGGCCGTGGGCACCAGCCATGCCATAGCAATGCAAAACTCAAATTTGAGGCAAAATTCTCCAATATTTTCAGCGCATCCATCCCTTTGCTGCCATGCGGTTCCACGTCCTGGGGGTTAGTGGCTGCAAGCGGTCCCAGCCCACAAGCAGTGAGCCACAAGCAGTGAGCCACAAGCAGTGAGCCACAAGCTTTCAGCTAATTAGCTCAGACTAATTAGCCCAGGCACGGTGCCGGAGGCAGGACCTGCATTGCCCTCTCCGATGATGGGGTTTCTGGGATCCCTTCCTTGCCTCCATCACGGGGTGCAGGAGAGGGGTGTCCCCAGCACCCTGGGGATGGACGTGGGCTGGAAGCCCACCTCGCACACCCCGGTCGAGGGGTGTCCCCAGCAGCCAGGGCAGCCCTGGGGATGGACGTGGGCTGGAAGCCCACCTCGCACACCCCGGTCCCAGCCCCGTCGCAGGTGCAGGAGCAGCAGGAGCCCACGCAAGGGAGGAAGAAAAGAGGAATCCACACATGTCTGCCAGAGCGAGACCTTCCCGCTGGCCGGCGAATTGACAGCTGCTTTGATTTGATTAGCAGATGCTGACGAGGCATCGAGACAAGTCCCCAGAGCCATGAATAATTTCAGTGTATTTGTGTTTATTTGATCTCAGTATGGGGCTGGCCCCCGCCACCTCACCCAGCCCCAGCCTGGACCCTCTCAGAGTGATGGGGAAGGGGCTGCCGGGCTCTCCAGATGGCCTCTCTGAGGCCACCACCGGCAGGGCTGGCTGTCCCCCTCCGGTGTGTGCTCCAAGGAGGAGAGAGCCCTTTGCCACATCTCCTTCCTCCATCCACACCTTCTGCACAGCCATCCCACCAGGCTGGGGGGTGAGGAAGGAACCCCCCAGCAGCTTTAGGGGATGAGAAGAGATTCCCCCCCAACCTCACAACTTTTAACATAACTCATTCCAACATTTTCAAGTCTTTTTTACCTTTCCTCCTCTTTTAAACAGACAAAAATGAGAATTTGGCACTTTCTGGTTGCTGGACTAGAGCTGGCATCAGAAGCCATGTGCCAGGGCCACCAGCTCTTCCTGGCATCACCAAGGGCCATGTGCTTGTTAGAAAGCAATTAATGCATTTCAAAGTAACAAACTGGCCATAAACCCCCATGGTCTGACACATAAACCCACCAGATGTTATCTCTGAACCAGTGTACCCAAACACTGCACCAGGTATCAGGTCTCCCCCATGAATGAGGGGGGTCGGGTGGAAAGGAGAGCTGTCCTGGACTCCAAACTGGACAGCCAGTGGAAAATGCCACCAGCAGAAGGGATGAAGAAAAACTCCCCTGCTGGGGTGCCCCTGGGACTCTCAATTCCTCTGCCCCAGCAGCGTGGTGCACGATGGCACATGGACCTGGCCAGGGCTGAAGAGAGGAGGTCTGAGCCCAGAGCAAGAGCTGAGGTTCCTCTTGTGGTTCCTCTTAGGGTGGCTTTGGAAAAAGATGACCCAGGACCACGCTCAGCAGGCACAGCCCTTGCCACGATGCTGCTGGGAGTCTCCCTGGCTGAGGACCCTGGGTCCTACTCCAGTAGGTAAATCAAGCAGTAAAATCTAGGCTCACAGTCCCCATTTTAAAGCAGGCAAATTCAACACAAGCACACTTTTCATGTAATTCTGCTGCCCACAGCACCTTCCACATCCAGTTTAAAATTGCACTGGTTGGGTCTGATGACTTGGAAATCAAAGGTGCTCTGAGCAAGGCGAGAGCCTGACCCCTGCCATCAGAGTAATGTCTCTCCCATCACCGTGTGCCTGTTTAGCATGTGGTGAGTTCACCGACTACGTCTCATGAGGGCTTCTGCAAAAACGCTTTCCCAGTCTGGCTCTCCCCTGTTGAACAAGCACCGGCTCCTGCGCGAAGCTTCAGCTTCAAACTAACCACGAGTCGTTCTGAAACGCTTCCAAAACTGTCTCATTTCTACCTAAGAAAACATAAATCAGTCCGCGCTCGCGAACCGGAGCCAGGTCTGAGGTCTGCAACGAACCCGTGGGGATCCATCAGCACAGTTTCCAGTGACAGTTTTAAGCTCGCTTGGCCAGATCCACAAAGGTATTTGGGAATCTAACGCTCACCAAAATCACTGGTGACTGCGCACCTCAATCCCCCTGCCAACGGGATCCCCCCCTACTCCTCCAAAGGGGGAGAACCAAGCTCTACCCCGGCTCCCCCCACCCTCCATCCCAGCCTGCCACCATCTCAGCTCGCCAGGAGCATCCCCCCAAATTGCCCCTGCCCGGGGCAGACCCTATGCCCCATAGCACCAAAACCCTCCAGCGCTGGACACCATCTCCAGCAGCTGCTGCTGGCACCAGGGTTTGAGCAGGAGGGTGCCCTGGGCTGCCCGCAGCGAGGGGGGACAGGATGGAGGACAGGAGGGTGACGGGAGCCAGCAGCACCAGTTCCTGCCCTCGCTGCGTGGCACTGGACCAGCCCAGCTCTGCTCCAAGCGAGCAGCAGCTTCAACAAACAGCCCAAAGTGATGCACAAGCTGTAGGTTTTGGCCCGAGGGAGGAAAAGCACCATATTGGTGCAATTACCTGAGTTTAGACAAACCTCGGCGGGTGCCTGGGCCGGGTTCAAGAGCTGGCAGATGAGCAGCAGCATCTGCAGCATCAGCTCCTGGCTGGGGCGCGGGGACACTCCGTGGGGCTGCCGGGGGGCTCGGGGCAGGGAGCAGATGTCCTGCAGGCGTGTGGTCCCTGGAGCTTTTGCAGGTGTGGGGCAGCAGAAATGTGCTGAGGCCACCATGCTGTGACAGCAGACCCCCCCGGACCCCAGCATCGCCCGGGCTGGGGCCAGGATGTGACCCTTCCCTTCTCCCCAGCACTGTCGTGATGCCTTTGACAGCTTGAGCAGGCCCATCGCTCCTCCAGCCTGGGCAGGAGGCACAGTTCCATGCCTCCTGCAGGAAGGAGCAGCAGGTTACCCCCAGGTTAACTCATCCAAAAGTGATGGTTACTCCTAACTCCTCAAGACAGCTGCCTGAAAGGAGGCAGGGATGGAGCCAGGGCTGCCCAGCCCTTCTCCTTGCCTCCTACCCCAGCCAAGCAGGCAAAGGAGCCATAACTGCATCTGAAAGGGGAGAGGTTTCACCCTGTGGCTGGAGAACAAAGCCCAGAGGGTGCCCAACAGCCCCCAGCCACGAGCAAACTATCCCCTTGTCTCCTCCTTTCCTGGAGCAGAGGTTACGACAGCATCCATCAGCCCAAACCCCTGTGTCCCCCCAGTTTCTGCAACGGTGCTGCCATTTGTAACCTCCCTCCTTGGCTTTGGGGGTTGACAGTGGAAACTTCAACCTAAAACCCTCTTATCATGGTCACCATCTCTGCACCCGGCTGGTCCCCGGTCAAGTAGGTCCCAGCTCTCCTCAAAGCACGTGCTGGATGTGCTACAGCTCATGATGGCTCCGAGCTGGAGGAGCTCCTCTGCCCTCCCTGCCTCTGTCAACGACAAAAAACCAGAAATATGGTTTGTTTGGTGTTTGTCTCGGGTCGAATGCCGTCATGCTGCTCTTGTTGGGATGGAAAATGCATCCAGTTTTCCACAGAAACAAAAAAGATTCCCCATCTGTGTCAAATTTGTAATACAGCCTGGAGGAAGATGGGAAACAAATTTAGCTTTTTTTTTTTTTTTTTTGTGCCCTTCTGCATAATGGACTGAGAAGGATAGGATTAAATGCCAAAAGGAAATACAACAAGAAGTCAAGGAGATACCTACCATTAGCAGATGTTTTGAGTGTCAGGTAGTCTTGTTTCAGGCGATTTACCAACGCTTTTGTCCAAGCTATTCATTCAACAAAACACTATCATGAAAATAGATGTCGTTAGAAGCACTCTTTAATATATAAAACCCCCTCTCTTTTTTTTTTTTTTTTTTTGCTATCAGAAAAAGCCCCGTTTCCTGGCAAAGAGCAGAGCCGAGCTTCGCCCCAGAGCACAGCGGTGACGTGAGCCACCACGGCTCACGCAGCCCGAGCTGCTCTGTGCCATCCCATCCTGTGGCATCTGCCGAAATGCCAGTAGGAACCGGGCAAAGGGAACTGGGAGAGGAGCCCCAACACGCAGCTCACGGCCCCGGAGCGGCTGCCAAATGGTTCTTCTCCCTGACAACCTGCTCCGCCACCTCCATGCGTGTGCAGGACTTTTCTCCTCAGTCTGCAGCCCATCACATGGGAGCTAATAACTGTTTCCTCTGCAGATAAGGGAGAAGCCTCAGAAATCCAGCCAAGCCCGGACAACAAGGCTTGAGGATGCTGGGGATGCTGCTGGGCTCCCAGCGGGGCAGCAGCCCGTCCCCTCCCTTCCCCTCGCGCTGCGGTTCAGCTGGTCCCCAGGCGAAGGAAATCCCCCGCCGAGGAGGGAGATGTGGGTGGATTACGCACTTTGCTGCAAAAAAATAATTAAAAAAGGAAAAAAAAAAAAAAAAAAGCTGTTTCTCCAGCTCTAGAGAAAGGGGCCATGGAGGCATCGGGAAGGCTCAGAGGATCTGGGGGTTTCTCCAGCCCCGTGCCCAGGCTGAGCTCTTGGAAGCTCCCAGCTCCCCATCATCTGCGCTGGATGAGCCCCAGGTGGAGATGGAGGGGCTCCATCCACAGGTCTCTCGTCCCAACATCAGCGCTCCCCTTCTCCCTCCCTCCAGCAGGAACAACTGGGAATTCTCTAAGAAAACATTTCTTCACTGGAAAAGCATTGGTTTGCGGCAACTGGAGCTGTTTGTGGGAAAGGACTGGATTTTGATTATTTTTAGCCTGGCTTCCTAAGGAAATGTGGCTTAAGCAATCACACGGTCTGTCTGCCTGTCCGCCCAGCTGTCTGCCCGTCTTCCCCCAGCCACGTCTGATCCCACCGGCCGATTCCAGCAGGATTTGATGGAGGACAAGGATCAAAAATAGGAAGTTTGCACGTTTCCATGAAAAGCTGGGGCCCCAACCGCTGTCCTTAGCTCAGAGCAAGACAACTCCAGCACAGCCAAAACCCAGCAGCCCTGTCCACACCAGCTTTGCTGGGCTTCATGATCCCCAGGTCCCGCTCATTACCAGGGTATTTGGGTGGCCAGCCTCATGAAGGAAGGAGAAATATGCTCCTTGCAACTCAAAGTCATTTGCAGAAGTTGGAAAGATTCTCAATAATCTTCTCATTAAGAAGCTCCCCAAGCAGAAACACCTCTGGTAGGTGTCCCTGCCCATCACACTGGGCAGAGCAGGAAACCCCTCCCTGGAGCCAGGGACCAGACTCTGCCAGGTCTTGAGCATCAATTAATAACAGCAGCCAGGCCAGAAGTCCTGAGGGTCACAGTCCTGACCCCAGGGTAACACCAGCCTGCTGTTGGCTTGTCCCAAAACTGCCTTTTTCATAAGGAAAAAAACGAGCAAACATCCCTGCACGCCCCAACCCCATGACGTTAGCGTGTCTCGCTGCCACAGCATCCCTTCCTGATGGGTAAGGGACCCTCGGATCAGGCAGAACGTCCCCTCCACAGGGCAGGGCAGGAGGGACTCAGCCAGTTCTGGCAAAGTGGGACAGAGAAATCACTGCAAAGAAAAGGCATCGCTGCAAAGCCCCAGGCTCAGGATTTTGGAAAGAAGGAAGAGGAATTCAAAGGCTACATTATTTGCTCCAAGTTATTACGTATCACTGCATATATTTGAGACAGTCTTAAGCCCTCAGAAGCTGGTGGCCAGCAGAGCAGGGGAGGGTGAAGTGTAGAGGCTGGCAGAAGCAAAAAACTGTTCTTCATTTTGCCCTTGTGGAGGAGGGAAGTGAATCTTGCACTGCCTTTTTCACTGATGCGGTGATAATATTATGTACTCAATTTAATTTGTGCTGTTTCCAGGCATCAACTTTTATCCGCTTCCAGGAAGCAATAGGTTGATTTTCATTCCTACGTTCAGAAATTGGGAAGTCAACCACCAGCCGAGGCGGTCTTCCCCCAAGACCTGTGCCAGCTCTGCTGGCTGTACCACCATGCTGACACCTCCACGATTTGCAGCTGAGCCCCCCAAGTGCTGCCCACCCAGCCCTCAGCAGCAAAACAAGGGGCACCCAGACCTCCAGCCCCACCGTCCTCAACAAGTTACCCCTCTCCTGGCTCACAGCAAACAGAGCAATGTCTCCATCAGTCACCATGGTCCAAACCAGGGCTGGGCATCAGAAACCACAGGACTGTTCTCCCAGACACCCCTGCCATCCCACCAGTGTTTGCCGAGGTGGTAGGACCACGCAAGGTTCTGCTCCGTAGGGATGCTCTGGGCTCCATCAAGCTGCCCTGTAAAGCCAGACAGGACCCTGACTCGCTTTTACAAGAGTGGTGGCTCCTTGGGAGCCCGAGACCACCACGTCTCCACTGAGACCACCAAGGCAGGGCAGGAGGAAATGCTTGTCTGCCCTCAAGCCGCGTTTCGCGGTGGGAGCAGGAGCCTCAGGCTGTAAACGCCGGCAGCTCCAGCCGCTGCTCCTCCGAAAGCAACCGGTCCCCCAGAGCCACTGCTCCCTGGGGACTGATTTAGGGCAAGATGCACAGGCAGCCCCCACAGCAGCCAACCCCCTGATGTGGGCTCTCTCACATCTCGTAACGTGGGTGAGCTGCCTGTGTGGATTCTCTGCTGTCTAATAACACGGCTGTGCTCCAGGTGCAGCCCTTCCCGGGAGGGCATCTCCCCAGATGAGGACTGGAGGGGCAAGGGCACCAGCGAGGTGCCCCATGCACATTACCCCCTGCCCTCAGCTGTTTACTCACAGCCTGTAGGTTTTGTCCCTAAATTTATCAGCAGTGAAACATTCCCATAAGCACCAGAGGCTCTCCTGCCTCGGAGCCTGGCAGAGCGGGGAGGGAGCAAGTGATTCTGCAGTGGCAGAGACCAAGGCTGTCTGGGACAGACACTGTCTCCCCTGGGCTGCAGCCAGACACACAAACTCCTGGGAGAGGTGAGATCCCAGCTCATTCTTTTAATCCAGCTCATTTTTTGAACCCTGCTCATTTTTCCTTTGAGGCACCAGCAGCAGACAGGCTGGCAGCCACCTCGACCACCTCCGTTAAGGACCTGCAGACCAATGGCTGCAGCACAAAACTCTCTTGGTTCAAAGGGAGTCAGACCTGGCTGTGATACATGGAAGGGCCACAGGCACCTGGCACTCCGGAGACGTGAAAAAGCAATAACCATATCCCCATGGGCTCCTCACTACCCCAGAGCACAGGAACACCCAGTTGCTCACCCAGTTACACAGTCCTGGGAATGGTTTGGTGTACCTGGCTGAGAAAGAAAGCAGTAATGCCACCAGCCAGGAGTCTGAATCTGTTCCTCATCTCCTTACAGCATCACCGTTTTGGTCTCCTTAACTAGATACTTCAGTGTCTGGGTAATGATGGATGGGTGGAGGGATGATGGATGGGAGCGTGCAGCTAGATGGACAGATCGATCCCCGCACTCCTGGCAGCTGCTCTCAATAACCCAGCTCGAGGCAGGGAGCAGCCAGGGGCTTTGCGAGGGCTGGGGTCCACAACAGAGGTCAGGATGGCGAGTTTGGGCTGTAGAGCCTGAGGACACGTGGAGCCAAACCCCCACCAGGGCATGTAACAAGTAAGACAGGCTGGATTTATGGACTGGTAACATGAAGGCTTTCAGCGACTGATGGTCCTGCTGTGAAAGCGCTTCATGAACCATCACTGATAAGGAAAAGCAAGGGGGAGACCACAGCCATGGACATGGTAAGCCTAAGAAATCATCAACAAGTGGCAGTCACAGAAACCCCGTCCTACACAACCGATGGGGACAGTGAGCACCAGACACAGAAAATGAACCCACCAGCAGCCCAGCTCTCCTGCCAACGTCCTGTCCCATCAACCAGCAACTTCAGCCCAAGAGCCAGTCCATGACAAAGCCCAGTGCTGCTGGTGCCCCAGCCGAGCACAATGTTATCCCACAGCACAGCTACACCCGCACCATCACACACACCAAACGGCACCTCTGCTAAAAGACAGCCATGAGCAGGGCAAGTGCCAGACCCCCAACACCACAGCAGCCAGGGACAACACAATGATCCCACGGCTCCGGCAGGATCACCCGCTCAGCAGGGACCTGGGGAGCATGAATTCCTGGTAGCCATGCCGGCAAAAAGCGAGCAGGGCTCTCACGTGGTCTTTGTGACCCATGTGGGAAGCCCACATAGGGGGATGGTGACTCAACTACCTCCCTGGGCAGCCTATTCCAGTGTCTGACCACTCTTTCTGTGAAGAAATTTCTTCCTAATGTCCAGTCTAAACCTGCCCTGTTGCAGCTTGAATCCATTCCCTCTTGTTCTGTTGCTAATTACTTGTGAGAAGAGACCAGCACCAACCTCTCTACAATGTCCTTTCAAGCAGTTGTAGAGGGTGATGAGGTCACCCCTCAGTGTCCTCTTCCTCAAACTAAACAGTCCTATGTTATGGCAGATTAACCCCGGGCTGTCAATGCCAAATTAACCCCCGGCTGTCATCAGCATCACAGGGACACCAGGGGCACTTGTGTCTTCTCTGCTGCAGTTCAGGGTAGAGCGATCTGGTGGGAAACATCTTTTAAGCCATGGTTGGTCTCTGTGGACAGTCACAGGGGGCACAAGCAGAGCCAAGTGACAGTTGCTCGCCCGGCTGGGACACCCAGAGATGGCTACAATAGGAAAAATAAAAGCAAAATAAAGTGGAGGGAGAGAGTGGGGTGTGATGGCACTGAGATGTGGCTGCTTGTGCCCTCCCTGCCCCTTGCCCTCCCGGGTGCTCCTCAGGCCATGGGGCTATCTGGGATGCTGATGCTGCATTTACTCTTGCCGCTCGCTACACTCATCTGTTCCACTCCTCGACACCACAACTCAAACTTTGTTAGCAGATAAAACAGATCTATTCTTAATCTGCAAGCAGAGGCAGGGCGGTCGCCCGGCTTAAGTCCACCGAGCTTGTTTTCATCATCACTAAAGTCAAAAACACGCAGAAAAAGCACACCAGGTAACCAAACGCCCCAAGAGCCGAGGCAGAGCCACTGCCTGCTGACTACAAGCCACCCCTGAGGACAAGCCCACAGTGACACTCAAGCAGCTCTGCCCAAGCTGGTGGCTGCGGGTTCAGCACAAGGAATGGGTTCAGCATGGGCTGCACAGGTCTATAGCACACACACAAAATAAATAATAAAAAAAAAAACCAACATAAAAGAGCGATAGACTGGCCGAAGTCAGGGAAGGACCACACGTGCGTCACCCCATGCCAAGAGAGGATAAAGCTCCCATTTTCTCCGCAGCATCCGACTGGATCGCAGCCTCCCCCAGCCACACGTCTCAATGGTGAGAGCGGTGCCCGCTGCGAGGCTCCCCAGCCCTCATTCATGAGGGTTTGTGCCTGACTGGCAGGCAGTGCCCGGCCCCGGATGGGACCTCCTGCCTGCCGTGGCACAGCCCCCAGGTTTCCCATCCCAGTGGCAGGGACTGGTCCAGGAAAGCCTCGGGATCAGAGGAGCCGGTGCAGAGATGGGCACGGAGCGGGGAGGGTGGGGGGAGGACACAGGATGGGGCATTAATGCTGCTTTGTGCTCTGTTTTCCAGGGCGGGG
>NW_015090794.1:2811742-2856263 GCF_001431845.1 Calidris pugnax
CACCCCTGCGGGCACCGGACATCCCTCTGTCTGCTTTTGATTGAATCAGCCCCTGGGATGGACTGACAGACTGATGGACAGACAGCAAGGTGGCCCAGAAAGCGCTGGTTATTTCCACTTCAGAGAGAAGCAACCACAGGGGTGGCCTGTCCTGGGATCTGGGGGTCCTGCTGCGCCCCAGCAAAGGATGCTGTGCCTGCTCAGAGACTTCTCTTGGGAGTGTCTCCTCCTGTGTCCCCCACCAGAGTGGGTTTTCTGCCAACAGAGGGGAGGATGGGGGTCCCAGGGAGAGTGACACCACACCAGGGTCCCACCAGAGCCCCCGGGTTAGTGCCAGGTGTGGGATACACACTGGTCCCCGCTGGGGACAGGACACAGCAGGCACAGGGATAACATCATGCTGGATCCCACCACACCAGGGGGTACCTGCCCAGGATGTGGACACAAGCTGGCAGCCAGGATGAATTCTGCTTTAGGATGAAATTTAATGTTGGGGGGAAAAGATAGTTCCAAAAAGTCACTTTCTGGTAAATTCGATTTTTTTCCTTGCACGGCAATAGGTTTAAAGTAAAAAGCAAGAAAACAAAACAAAAAAAAAACTTCTCTAGGCATTTCAGAATAGTTTTTCCTAGTTATTGTGAAAATTTAGATCAGAAAACGTGTTGGGTAAAATATTCAATTCCCCACAGCCTGGAGAGCCTCATCAAAAATCCATTTGAAGTATTACTCTCAAATCCCTCATGGCAATGGGATATTTTAAGGTCAGTTAAACTTATTATTCACTCAAGATTTTCTTTCAGGTCCCTGCATATTTCAAACAGATTTTCCCCCATCTCTAGCCCAACTGTGTTACAAAAAGCCCTTTCCCCTTTTTTTTTCTGAAAAGAAAAAAAAAAGTTGTCAAAAGAAAAGATACTAATCAGAAACAGCTTCTGAAGTCTTAAAACCCACTACAGTTTGTACTTGTTACCAAAAAAACATTGACGCTATCTCCAGATCCCTAAATCCCTTGACTTTTAAAACGCTGAATGGAGCTGTGCTTGGAAAAGAAGAATTAGCTCGAATTTGTTTTTCTTATTTGCAATTCAGTTTCCTTGAAACAGGGTATATTCACAGATAGGTTTTTTTCTCCTTTCCATTGTGCAAGAAAAGAAAGCAACTTCTGAAAGTGCAACCTGCATTATTTTTGGATTATTTACAATTTCCAATGGAATATAACTGCAATTTCTGCTCCTAGCGTCCCTTTTCCCTCCAAGGACACTTTTTTTTTTTTAATAAATAAAGATCACCCAAAGAATACATTTTTTTAATTTCTTAAGTGTCTCCACCTTGGGGAGGAGCACAACAGCTCTTCCAGAAGCACATGAAAATCAAAAGGGGTCAGCTCCCAATCAATGGTACCTGCACAGGCATCAGCAGGATCTGTCCCTGAAGAAACCACACAACAACCCTGAAAGCAATTTGTCTGGAGCAAAACAACAAATATTTTAGAGAAACTATAACAATATTTATTTTTTACAACCTTCACAGTTGATTACAAGGTTCTGAAGTAGCAAAAAGGTCAGCCTTTCCCCTAAAACACAAATGTCTGGTTTCTGCTCAAAACCTCCCTGGTGTTGAAACATCAACACTGACCAAATCCAGGATTTCACTTGGAAGATCATCACTTTCTTTGTATTTAAAAAAAAAAAAAAAGCAAACTCTTGCTTTGAAGAAAATTAAACTTTTGACCACAAGAAACAAAAGCTTGAATTCTCCACTGACCTGCAAAGGGCTTGTATTTGTGTTTTCCCAAAAAGAGAAGCTTTTCTGGAGAGGAGATGAATCGCAGACACAAAAGCAGTTACTCTAGTTACCAGGGACCCTCAGAAAGGCGTGATTTGGGGTCCTTTGGAAAGCCAGACACACGCCTGCACAATCCCGGTCTCCCCCATGTGGGAAGCTGGCTGCTGGTCAGGGCAGAGCACAACTCCTCAACACAAACCTCTGCTCTCCTGTCCTGGCCAGCAATATTGCATGGTCAGCATCTTCCATCTTATTTTGGCACTTCCAGGTCTTCTTGGAAACTTGGGAAGAAAATCAGTTGCTAACCTCACCAGAGGTTGAACGCCGGGATGGACCAGAGGACACAGGTTCCTGCCTGCTACAGCCTCCCCCTGCCCTTACACCACCACCCTGATCATGCCCCGAGCCTGAAGCAACACCACCCCATCCACCTCCTTGCATCCCTGTAACGACGATGAGATATTTGGCCATAGAGATGCAGGGAAGATCAGGACACCTGAAGGAAGCGTGGGCTAGGAAGGTCCTCCCAGCTTCTCTGAGTCCTTCCCAGCAGTGGGTAATCACCAGAAAACTATCCTGAGGTCCCATCCCTAGGATCAGTTCAGACACCTTTATCTTCATCCCCAAAGCCCTTCAAACACATCCTCCCTCCTCCCTTGCCCCACCGCCACCTTGTAGGACCTGGTTTCCAAATTCTCTCCCAGGAAGGAGTTTGAGCTCAACTTCTCTGCTGAGGTATACAGTTAGGTAGGAGCCAGAGGAGAGCTGGTGCAAACGAGACTTCTGTCCAAATTCAGTGGCTGGAACAGCATGTGCTTGCCCCACGGACCTATTCGTGCTCTGACTGGGGGAGCTGACAGTGATCTCACTGGCATTTGGCAAAGATAATCCTGTTTTCAAACTGGTCCAGCCAGGTCAGCTTGAACTAGACCGAGAGACCAGCCTCCCCCCCAAGTTCTGCCGGGCTCTTCAAACCCTATGACATACATGGGACTGGGACAGCCACAAAGGCACTTCTAAAGCCCCACCTCCCTGGGATAGAGGGGTCATCTTTACAAATCATTGGCTGCTTCCTGCGAGGTGCTCAACATTTATACCCCAGATAATAATTTCAGAAATATCAGAAGGTCACAAACAATATTAAGAGCTCTACCCAAAGCCAGGAGTAACGCAGCCAACACAGGAGGCAAATTGAGCAGAGAGGAAAAGATTGCAAGTGCCCATAATCTTGCTCCAGAGAGCAAAGAGTTTAGAAATTATTAAACAGTTCTTAGTGTTTCCAGCCATCTGGCCTGCATTTCTCCGTTTATTCAATCAGACATATGTTGCTTTTATCCCCGCCACTGCCAGCTCTCCCCTGTTCTCTGAAAACATGTGCATCCTCCACTCTCTGCTCATTTTCAGCTCAGCACAGAGCAGAGGCTGTGAGTTCGGCATAGTGCAGATTTCCAACAAGTGAACGTGCCCGTTATAGCCACTTCCACCAAGAGATTTCTCCCACTTGTACCTAAAAATCAGTGTTTGCCCAAAACAAGGCAGCTCTGGCAGACTGGGATGTAATTCCGAGTTGGGAACCCCACTTCTGCAGAGCAGCATCACTCCATTGAAGCCAACAGCATCCCATGATTCGTGCCAGACAGGGTCTGGAAGGAGATATCTCCTCCAGCTATGCAGGTGTGGAGGACCAGCATCCAGAAGAAGCGTGTCTCGCTGGGGACATCACAGCACACGTACACCAAAGCAAGATGCAGATTCCATGCAACCTCTGTTGTACACTAACACATACAATAACACTTCCAGGCCAACCCGTCAAGGTGTAGCACCACAAACCATCTTCTCTGATCAGCCCACTCTTTGCACCTTTCACTTCCAGCTATGATTTCTTCCCTCTAATAAGCAGAGCATCCAACCAGGGGGACGAGAAGCTGGAACTGCAAATAACAGATAGAAAGGGAGAAAGAGGAATGGTGCACTGCTCCAGCAATGCAGGCACCCACTGCCCAAGCCAACAGCATCACCTCACACCTTTATGGTCTTCAAAGGGCAAGAGAATAAGGGATCCAGAACTCTGTCCAAGGATGGCCAATACTGGCACACCAGTATTAGACATGGGAAGAGACCTACAAGACACAGAGGCTGTTCTAGAGCTGCAATCATCACTAGGAAGAACACAGAGCTGTTGCTTGGCATCAGGCTTAGCTTCCACCAAGCACGAAAACTCCAGCCCTGGCTCTTTTGCCACCTGGAGATGACTGCTTTCCCACAATACGAGTCTCATTCCCTACCAGCCCGCAGCAAAGCACGTCTTCATCTTCACATCAGCTTTGGCTCCACGTTCCTCTTCCACGAGGCTCCTCCAAAGACCGTCCTTGAAGTGGGAACAGTCTCTTCGAGTCTGCAACAGGGCAAGGAGTGAATTATGTTTAATTACACACTGTCCAGGGTCTTAAGTATCAGGCCAAGTGTTACCAGATGTGCAGGGATCTCTGTCAAAGCGATCCGCAGGCCTGAATGCCTGTTTGGATATTTAATATGTTGGTATCTGGGGTGTGAGGGTCAGAGCCGGGGTTTTCGATGCAAACGTTACAAATCTTTTTTACTCTTACCATCACCTTTTAATAATGCCATAAATCATCAGGCACTTCTCAGGTGACCACGAAATTGCCCATTTGTGCATCTGAGCAAGCTTATCTGGGCTCTTACTCTTTGTTGCCAGCAAAGGAGGCCTGCTGAGAGCAAACTCCAGGGTTTTGCGTGCCCCATCTCCCCTTCATCAAGTCATCTCTTGGCATATGTGCTTCAGATGCACTGTGGCAGCGCAAGAAAAAGAAAAGTAACTGATACAGGAAGATTAAAAAAAGGTTGGATCGGTCTGTTCCTAATGCGAGCCTTGCTGCTCACAGTCCTTTGATTGCAGCAGAAAGAAAAGATGGAAATTCACTGGAGGCAAAGGAATTAATTAAAAGGAGAATAAAGGAGCATCAGTCTGTTGGAGTCCTGGCATCAATTCTGAGACTAGTTTTGAAGTGGCAACAGTTTTACTCGTTCTTTAAAGTTGTTCTTCTGTGTCCTGCTCGGTGACTCGGGGAACTGACGTGCAGCATGAGCAGTGTCTGACACTAACAGCCGAGCACGGACGAGGCAACCCAGGCAGCACAGGACCTACCTGCCCAGCACCTTGACGTCCCTCCATCCTCTTCTGCTTCAAGGGTCTTCCTCCAGACCCTGGAGGAAAGGAGATCTCTGCAGAAATCAAGCCTCTTCAAGACTTCGCACCACCATCCTATACTGAACTGCTCCAAACTGCTTTCTTCTGACCCACCGAGATCTTCAAAGCATGGTGGAGCCACCATCCATCACTGGGCTGCCAGCACTCATTTTGGGCTTGTAAACTTGTCTGTGGATGGTTTCATTACTCTTCAAGAAACAATTGCCAAGGTTTTGTTGTAGGTGAGAAGAACGCTAACCACCTTCAGTCAAACTACAGCTCAAATTGGCATTTTCTTCAAATACAGCTTTGCACATACAAATGGACTGCGGTTCTTTATAGCTTGCTTCTGGTTCCTGAGCCCTCAGCTTTCTTGTCTTCAAGACATACTTGCTTCAGGCAAGAACTGGGACTCTCCCCACTCTATTGACACCAGGAGCTATGGCTCCAAGAAAAAACCCACCAAATCTCTTGAGGTTGGTAACAAAATCAATAGACTTCCCAACCCTGCCCTCCACCCAGATTCTGCTTTAAAAATTTACGTTCAGCTGCCAGGCAAAGAGCAGGGTCTGTCACTGGGAGCATCCCAGCTGAGCTCAGGAGGGTTTCACGGGCAGATTTCTTTCCAAAGGGCGCTGGTTGCCCCTCCTCTTCATCCACAAACTTGGCTCCAACTTTCCAGTCAGAGCTGGGTATGGTACACACAACCTATTGTGCAATTCATCAGCCTATGATGTCATGCAACCAGAAACCCACTAACAACAAGGTGTACCTTAACACTTACAGGCAACTGGTTGGGCTGTGATGGAAACGCTGACATGAGGTTCCCACAGCTGGACACAGCTGGAGTTAGGTGGTCACCAAACCTTGGCAAGACCGGTATATAATTTAAGCCCAAATTTGCCTTTATTTTAAAGAATGTTTGCCTAGGAAAAAAAAAAACCAACACATTTAGAAGAGGTCTTTCACCATCAGAGTGATTAATGCTAAAAGGGAATCGCTCATTCAAAGTTCCTGTTCAGTAATTCAAGTTTTATGAACCTTTTACACAGCAAAGACCTTATTGTGACAGAGACCTAAGTCCCGTGAATGCAGCAGGCCCTCACATGCTTCCCGATACACTTGGAAGCAGAGAAATATTAATTTTTAATATACATAACAAGATCAGAACACAGCTATCCCTTGTTATCTGCCTTGTAACTAGATCAGGATCAAACCGAGCACGCTCTCAGGGAGGATGCGGTGGCTGGGTTACACCGGCACCGTGTGTCCTTCCCATCTGCACAGCAGGTAATTAGCCAGCACGCCACCCTCACAGCCCGTGCCCGGGCTAATTACAGCGATCTGCTGGGACTCGTGCGTGTTGTACCAGGCTCAGCAACTCCATCTCCTCCCCGAGGCTGATGGGCTCTGATGCCACCTCTGCTCCCCCAAAGGGATGCAGCTGAAGCACCAGAGATGAACTCCAACGCCCAGCATGGGGCAATGCCCACCCTGCCATGATGCCCCGAGGTCCAGGGCAGATCTGGGTGACCAAGGCAGCAATTGACCCTGGTGGTCTCCTAAACCAGCCCAGGCACCCTGTAGAGACAGGGACCTGCAGCAGAGCTGGGGTGTGGGGGGAGCTGAGGACACCCTTCACCACTGTCTGGAAGAAAGCAAGGGACCTGGCACAGGAACCCAGGGAGCCCGATCACAGAGCCAGGGGACAGGAGTGACCCAGAGCCATCTGCACCATGCACTGCTGCAGCAGGTTGGGTCCCCTTCCCACACATGGTCCATTCCCTGGACCAGGGCACTGGGATGCTCCCACCATCACACTCAGACCTTCATCTCCAACGGGTGTGCTGATCCGGCAGCAGCACATGCCCCCCCTTTAGGGCAGGATCAAGCCCTTGGGGATGCTTTTCTCCCTTCTCTTTCCGGCAGCAGCCCAGCCCCTTCCCGACGGATCCTTTGTGAAGGAGAGGCACCAGCAGCAGCTTCGCGCCGCCCGGGTGGCAGCAGAGCGGATGCAGGTTGTCACGCTTGGGTCTCTGACACCGCAGGGGGATGTTCAACTCCCTCCCTCCCCCCAAAATAGGCTTTTCACGGAGACAAACGATCCCTTCCCTCAACAAAACCTAAATTCTCAGCCGAAAGTACTTGGCAGCCGCCCCTTGAAATTTTTCTCATGGCTTGTGTGGCTTCGGAACATGACTTTCTGAAATATAAAAGCAGCCAGAGGGAGAGGCTGATGCTCTTGTTGAAGAATAACACACAGACACTGCCCCCCCCAACCCAGCTACGTGCCCCGCTGGGCTGTCACTCGCAGGGATGGAGCTGGCAGGTCCCAGCAGCTGGGAAAAGCTCTGCCCGGCCACCAGTAACCCACCCAGCCCCAGAACATCACTGCCATGATGAGGCTGTGTCAGCCAGGGACCAGAGGGGTGACCAGCAGCCCCCTCACTCCCCAGCATCTATTGACAACTGGCAGTGATGAGGGACCGTACTGACGAGCACCTGATCAATGGCACTTATCGAGCCCCGGTAATTGGAGGATTTCTTTCGCTTCCACTCTTATTGACGTTTCCTCCCCACCAGGGTGTCCGTGGGGGTGCGTTGTCACTTGGAATTAGAGGGGAGCTGAGAGGCACAGGAGGGATCAGGAACAACAGCACGGCACACAGTGCGAGGCATCTGGGGGGAAAGGGCAGGGGACACCTTCGAGGCACAATCAGCACCCACAACCAGCCCCAAAGAAGGAAAAAAAAATCAATAATAATAATAATCACACGTAGGAGTGCCAAGGTGGCAGAGGCATTTCGGGATCCTTCTCCATCAGTGTGGAGAGGCAGCTCTGCCTTCGGCATGAGCAGAGACAAGGAGGTAGGACCCTGCTGCTGGGTGTCCCCCTCACCATGGTTTGCTTTGGGGGCTTGATTTCACCTGCAGCAAGAAGCAAGCATCTCTCCAGGCTCAGGAGGAGCCATCCTGCCCTCGGCTGGGTGTGGGGAACAGAGGGGAGCAGACAGGAGCCAGCCCTGCCCACAGCCCAGGGCCCCCCCAGGACTGGGGTTTGGGATGCTGGGGGCTCTGGAGCAGCTGGGAAGTTGGGCGATGAAGGAGGGCTCCGCCAGTCACCGCCGAGCGGCACCACGCAGCGCTGGGCAGGAGGCAGAAGTGTGATGTGGCCTCTGGGGATGGGACCTGTCACTTTTCTTGTCCCTTCCCATCAATCACCGGTGGGTCTTTTTTTTTTTTTTTTTTTAAAATATTTTGCACAATACTGTGCTCACCGAAAGCAGCTGCTAATTCACCACTGGAGGTAGCCCAAAGGGTGCAGGAGGGGGGCAGGTGAGGAGATGGTCAATTCTTCATTCTGACTGTAGAAACACCTCCTGTGCACCCACGGGTAGGTGTGCACACAGACACGGCCACGCACACAGGCACTGTTTAGGGGCTAAGTAATAAATCAATAACAAAGTGGTCAGCCTTTCCCTCAGCAAGGACACTTAACAAGGTCACATCCTTATTCTCTCCAGACTAATGAGTGGAGATTACTAATAAGACCTCAGTGACAAGTGACTATATTAATGTAATTCTCTCCTGCTCGTAATCAATTTTGTGTGTTAAAATGCACAGCGGTCTCGGCCGCCTGGGATGGCTGCATCGTCTCCAGTGCTGCAGAGCTGCTGGCTGGGCTGGGAGAGAGGAGTTTTATTCCCTTCATGTCCCCACAGGGCCATGGGGTTTCCTCAGCACAGCACACTCAGTCCTAAATCACTACATCACTCCCAGGAGGAGCCCAGCAGCACATCCCTCTCCCAAAGTGCTCCTGTTCCCCTCAGCCACACAAAACATCTCTGTGCCGGCGCTTTAATAGCCCAAACAGCGGAAGTTTTCCACAGCTGCTTATGAGAAGCTAATTTCAGCCATTTCACCCCATATTTCAGTCTCAAACGGTGCTGGTCCCAGCACTCTGCATGCTCCAGGGCAGGGTGGTTCGTGCCACCAGCAGCCCCAAGCACAGCAGCACGTGCTGGAACAGGGATGCTCCTTCTGGTCTGTGGCTGTAGAGCACCTCGGAGGTGTTAAGCCTGGATCTGTGTGGGCAGAGACATCCCTGCTCTCTGCAAACACCCGCAGCACACGGGGTCAAGCACTGACACCCCCATTGCCCTGGGATCACCCAAGGGTTCAAATTCAGGTAGCTGGGCACGCTGCCTCTGCGCCGGGGTTCTGACTGACTGCAATATTCCCCATTTGCATTTCAAACGACTCTTCGGATCAAGAGTGACTCACTTAAAGAGATGCATGAATAATTTTGAAGACGTTCAGACTCCTGTGATCTGCGAGCTGTCTCTGCGCGGAGGGAGGAGGCGGCGAAATCAAGTGAGTCGCTGTGGATTTTCCACCCAGGACCACCACCACCACGAGAGGTGAGGGTGTAAAACCCGAGCAGCCGTGCACACACCACGCCCGAAGCACCAACACGTTGGGATCTTAGACCCTACCAAGGGGAAAGCCCCCAGTTGCACAGCCCAGATGAGACTCAGGACACACACTGTACCAGACGTGGTGCCCGGGAGTTTAGGCAGAGCCCCAGTCACTAACAGAGCGGTGCAGGATCAGACCTGCACTTCTCCAGACCCTCAGCACATCCATGTGAGGCTCCAAGTTACTTCTGTTGTGTGCATCGTTTCTTTATTGCAGAGCAGAGCTGGCCCACCCCACTCAGAGGGACTAATTCGGACAAGCCCAGGGTGAGACAGAGCCAGAGAGATCCGAGTCAGATCCTGCAAACCCTGACTCATGAGAGAGCAATAATGCATGGTGACCCCCAGCCCTACATCCTGCTGCAAGGAAAGACTCATCCTAAACCATCACCCCGGTGGTGCCCACGCCGGAGCAGACCTGCCCAGCCTGTGCCTCCTGCCTCTCCAGCTTCCAGCCACAGCCCAGGCTTTCAACCAAGAGCTTTTCAAAGACCTGAAGAAAGCCGCCCAGATCATCCCTCCGCTCCTCACTTTAATAAATTTCTAAACAAACGCACCAGAAAAATGTGGTGGGAGGCACAGAGGGAGCTCCGAGAGCTCCGCTGGCTCCTCTGCCGACCACCCCCAGGTGGATGAGCAGAGAATTTTTCAGCCCACTGGAGCAGGGCAAGGAGGGCATGACTTGGAGAGATGGCTGGCACGGCTCTCTGTACCTTGGAGCACCTCAGTCTCCCCCCCAGCGCACGGTTTGGTCCTCACTGGTGAACTGAAGTGTAGCATGAGAGCAAGGGGAGGAATTAAACCATGCCACCTGAGATGCTCCATGGAGCAGGACAGCAGCAGGGACACCTCGTGGACCCGGCTTGGGAGAGAACAGACCACCCCAAGAGCTCTGGGCTGGTGGCCAGGCGTTGCCAGCCTGCCCAAGAACCTTCAACCATCCCAAAAGCTGGGGTGGTGGGGAAGGAGCTGCCAGGCTCTGGTCTCACCCAGCTCCCAGAGCCCCCCCAGCTCCCACTCCAAGTCCTACAGGACACGGGAGCATCCCTCCGACGCCGGCCGGCTCCCTAAGCAGGCGGATTTCCAAAGCCCTTTGAAAAGCCATTTAGAGCTAAGTCCTGGTATTAAACCTGGCCTTTCATTAGTCAGGTTTTCAATCTCTGCCCGAGCCTGTTTCAGCAAAAAGTTTTCTAAAAGGTCAGGAAGAAGCTTTTAAGCATATTTGCCAATTAACTATTGTAACCCCCTCCTTGACTCGACGCGAGCTGCCCACTTCTGTCTCAAGGGATGGTAATTACTGTTTTATAAATAAGCTTTGAACTCTCTTAAGTAATAGTCTCTCCTTGCATAAAAGCACCCTCTAAATCCACTGGCCTTTTCCACCTTCTGTCACTGCATCTAAAAATAATCCAGGAAAAGAAGCCCATAATACTTTTAAGAAGAAACTCTGTCTTAACTCCGTGATGACTATTTCTCCAGCCCCTCAATAATTCAACTAACAGAAACCCTGCAGCTTTCACTGCTCTTTGTGAACTTTTCATGATATTTGACATCTCTTCAGAAGTTCTCTGGAGTTACACGGAGGTGATAAAAAAACCTGTCCATGTTTATACGTTTAAATTTCAGCCCCTGAGGTTACAAAAGAGTAACCAGGGAAGCACAAGAGAAAAAGAAATGAATGAAGAAGTATTTTCCAAAGGTACTGATTCACATAATACTGATTTTTTTTAAAAAAAAAAAACAGCCCCATGATTTCTAGGTGCCCGGCTTTATATATTTATTTGAGCAGCCTGGGATAGCAACACTGGCAGACTCGAAATCCTTTAGAAACTCAGGTTACTTCTGCACACCCCACTGCACAGCCTGTATATAAAACCACCATTTATTTAAAAGAGACAGCGGCAGAGAAAGCATTCCTCAGGCGGGAAGACCATGACTTGTTCCACTCCGCAAGTCACAGCTTTTATCGAAAAAAAAAAAAAAAATCACAGCCAACACTAACACGCAGCTTTAATCACTTTAGCCTGACACTATCTATGTAACAACACATGGAATAACCCGACTCAATTTTGCCTTGCAGCTGAGCCAGGCTAAAAACTCAGACTCGCAAACCTGCTTGTATCAGCAAGAAGCACTCCATCGGCTTCGGCGGGCTTTGGATCGGGAACAAAACTCGGGAGCTGCCACATGAAAGCAAGGGAATAACGTCAGCGTGAAAAGTCGGGGGGCAGGAGGGCCAAGTCATGCTCCTTGCCCCATCGCCGACTCGGCGCTGGTGGGAAAGAAGCCCCTAAAGAAGGCAGGCACAGCCCCTTTCGCCTGCCCTCCCTAATATCTGCCTAGGATCCCTTTAAACGGTTTCAAATGTTAATTCCTCATCGTGACAGCAGAAGCTATTTTTAATCCCACGTGAAAGCAGTTTGCAGAAGACCAAACTTTGCACGTATTACAGATTGCTTCCCAGGTTCTAGGCAGTGCTGTGTGTTAGGGAGCAGTAAAACGGGGTACACCATGGCAGGGAGACCTGGCTGGCTGGCACGGACACACACAGGGCTTAAACCCTCTCCTAAGTGTAGAGCTGGGACTAAAGCCTTGAATAAACAGCAAATGATATAAAAGGGAGACCTGGCTGGCTGGCACAGACACGCACAGCGCTTAAACCCTCTCCTAAGTGTAGAGCTGGGACTAAAACCTTGAATAAACAGCAAATTATATAAAAGGGACATAGAACCCCTCTACACGTGGGCACATTTTTAACATCCAACAGCAAATCATGGTGCATTAAGTAAAAGCATCAAAATATCTTCTTCATATTTACAAAATCACAGCTTTTTCTCTGGTTTCCTGCATTTTTTCTTTGCATTTTAGGAGTTATTTTCCAAACACGGGGGTGAGGATAAGGGAAGCTGACACAGAAAGGCCTCATTTTTGTAATAAAAGTTTGAAAAAAGAAAGGAGAGATCACAAAGTAATAAGCACAAGAAGCTTGCTGCAGGACCGAGTTTCTGCAAATGCACCAGGAAAAACAAGGGCCACTCTCAGCCACAGAGCCCTGAAACACGAGTCCATCAGGAGAGCAGATTAGCTGGTATCAATGAATAAAGATAATGTCCCGGAGCAGCTCTCAGTGCATCGCCATCTGACTCCTGGAAAGATCCTTTTGTCCTTTCCCACCTATGTATTTCTTAAATGTGACTGTGAAAAGCTCACCCTGGAAAGGGGATACAAGCTCCGTGCCAAAATGCAGCCTGGTGACTCCAGAAGAGTAGCTGAAACGTGGGATTTTATTCAACAGCTCGTGCTATAGAGTGTCTCGATCTGTCTGTGCAATCACAACACACACAAAAAAACCCCTCAAGGCATCTACTTAGCTCTACTTTTCAACTGCCAATAACACTCACAGCAAAAGTCAAAAGAGCAGCGCTGGAGCCGCGTCCTTTCCCTGCCGCTCAAAGGCTTTGGGGTTGCAAGGTTTGGAGATAACAAAGTCTGGCTCAAGAAATCCTGGATGCCTTTCAAGAACATTATTAGCTCCCATGAATGGATTTGAAGGAGGGGGAAAAGAAAAAAAAAAGAAAGAAAAAAAAACCCCTACATCATATGTTGCAGCACTTTCTGCTCTACTTGCCCCAGGCACACACACACACTCCTGGGGCTGGGACACCCCCAGCACCGTTTAATGCCAGCACAGAAGGGCAGGGTAATGCATGATGAACTACATGAAAAGTTCCTCCCCCATAACAAAGTCTGGCTCAAGAAATCCTGGATGCCTTTCAAGAACATTATTAGCTCCCATGAATGGATTTGAAGGAGGGGGAAAAGAAAAAAAAAAAAAAAGAAAAAAAACTCCTACATCGTATGTTGCAGCACTTTCTGCTCTACTTGCCCCAGGCACACACACACACTCCTGGGGCTGGGACACCCCCAGCACCGTTTAATGCCAGCACAGAAGAGCAGGGTAATGCATGATGAACTACATGAAAAGATCCTCCCCCCCCATGGAAACCTGCATGCCCTGCATCTGATCAAAAGAGGAAATGACAATTAAAAAAAAAAGCTAAATTCAGGCTCCAAGAGATTTAGGGCTCTGGGATGGCTCAGTGGCACCAGAGGATGCCCAGTGGTGATGCTCACTTGTCGTGTGCCACCACAGCCAGCTCCGGGGCTCCAGCCAGGCCACTCACCAGGAGGCATTTGCCCACTAGGACTACATCCCACAGTACTTTTTACTACTTCTGCCCCAAACTGTAAGAAAGTAAGGAATTGTCTACAATTCCTGTGAAACCCAGTGTGCACCATCATCCAGGGCTCCCCAAAGGCTGCTTTCCTGCAGCGTGTGACACTCAGGGATGTGAAGGGCTGTTGGGAGCCTTGGCCCAGCCCCGTTTGTGTGTAACTCTTCCTTTGGCTATTGGAAAAAAAGCAGGAAGAGGAGACGGAGAAGAGGGACTCGGGTCATAGATCATACAAGGAAATACAAGAGAGAGGAAAAACTTGTCATATTGAGCTGATGTTGCTGCACAGTTTTGGTGGATGGAGACAAGGAAACTGTGGAGACAAGGAAACTGTTCTTTGGATAAGCTGCACCAGGCTGAGTACTCTCATAAAGAATCCCCCCAAACTCCCTTTTGTGCCAACCAGCATCTGCCAAGACCATCTTTGTGCCCCAAACCCGCCGTTACCCACCACTTCTCCTGCCCCTTCCCCACAGCACCAGCGCTGACGAGGCTGCGCCGAGCTGCGGTGCGAGGCAGATGGAGTGGTCCAAACCTCTGAACAGCATCAGGTGGCTGCTGATGGGAAACAAGCCCAGCTCTGGCAACCCAAAAGAGCACGATTCCTTGCAAAGATCTCATCTACGTCTCCAAAAGACAGCCAGCAGAGCAGCATCCACTGGAGATGCCACCGGAGCACACAGCCCTGCTTGCACAGGCGTTGTATGAAACACAAACACCCCGAGCACCCCAAATGCCACCTGTGACCCCAACACTGCTCCCTTTGCACGGGGAAGTCTCTGGGCTGAAAGCAGGCACTGCTGTGCAGACACAGAGGGCTTTACACCCCTTACACCTCGCAGCGACCTGGCCCACAACTGCAGTTCTCCCTCAATTCACACAAACGAGGGCAGGATTTGGCCCCTGCCATCACACTGAGCATCTCTTCAAATATTGGCGATTAAGTTCTATATATCACCAGCAAACAGCACAGATTCAATTAAGTTTTTACATTTGCCTTCACCTATGCACCCATAAAGCAGACAGACAGACAGACAGCAAGGTCCCAGGCTCCCAAAGGGGACACTCACACTCCCCAAGCCGCCTCGTGAGCGGAGGAGTAGACACGCCAACATCACTTCTTCTTTTTATTTAGGTTTACTTTAAGCAGTCCTGAGTGCCAAAAAAAATTAAAGCAGTGTTTTGCTTTAGGATAAAATGTCACGTCATGCTTGGATTATCCATTAGGTAATTTATGTTGAAGTCTAGAAAAGGTGTTTAATCTTCCTATAATTAGCTAAACCTATAGCAACTCAAGGAATTTCATATGAGATGCTTGCTGCTTGTGCAGAACATTTTCTTTTCACTAGCAAAAAGCACAACTCCAAAAAAGGGGCTTTGGGCGATTTCAAATTTAAATAAAATAAAACACTCTAGTAAGAACAAATGGTTTCTGTCAGTAACTTACGCTATAACATAAACTACTCAGCACCAACAAGCAGATTCTCCTGCCACAGGAGGTGAAACAGGACTGAACTACCAAGAAAGAACAAAATAATACTGTGGCGATATTTCCAAGGGAATTTGTATTTTTTTTCCCACATTTACTTAAGACAAGCAACAACCTACAGGTGCCTTCAGGCCAAATATCTTGGCATGAGAAGCAGTTGGTGTAATTTTGGTTTCCTAGCAAGTTCAAATATTTTAAAAATGTTTACACCACTTTGCGATATTCATTGGAAAAACCTGAACTTCTGTCCAACTTGTATTCTCCTCCACTCCAAACACACCCCAGCTTTAAACATTTAGCTCTGTCTGGCTTTCCCGGGAAAAAAAACAACAAAACCTCAGTTTAGCAAGGTCTTCTAAGAAGACAAAACAAGAGAGGCAAAGGGAAGAGGAAACTAAGGAAAATAGTTGTGCGTGTGATTGAAAACACACTTACTTTATCCAGAGTTAAAGCAAAACATCTACTGATTTATTTTTTTATTTCCCCTCACTAGAAAGGATGCAACTTCTTCCCAGCCCAGCGTACGCTTCCCTGCCATGTATCTGGCTGCGCCGAAAACCTTCCTCGCTCCATTTCTCCAAATTTACCATAACCATATGCAGAATCATCTTAAAACATCCCACTGGTATCGGGCCAGGCTCCCCGCAAGCGCTTACAGCACTAAAAACTCACTACACAGCAATCCAAAACTAAGATTTATTTATTCTTCTCTCGCTGTGGTCCATCCTGCAAATGTCTCACCGGACTGCGGCGAGCGATATGAAAGCCTTCGATCTTCCACGTTTTAATTATGTGCTCGCAGTCATCAAACTCCCATTCTGCCCAGTGAGATCTGCCTCGTAAGCCTCACCCCAAAAAAAAAAGATTAGTTATCATCATTATTGTTTCTAGCGCAGCGTAGATACAAATGGAACCGAGAAATGAGCTAATAAATCACAGCAGCATTAATAATGTCATAAAAAAATATAAGTGCGCTACTTACGGCGTTTGAAGGTGTGTTAAGTCAATAACTTTACAGTCCAGATGTGGTCTTACAGAGCTGAAACTCTGCGGGTAAAATTACCACTAAAATTACACTTTCCATTAAACACGCTGATTTTCACAGGTCATTATTTTGGCGGGGATCGCTAAATCGCGAGCTCCCCCCACCCCAAAAAAAAAAAAAAATCGAGAAACATTAAGAACACATAAGAAACAAAGTATTCCGGAGGGGTTTGGGGGTGGGATAGGATGGAGAAGCAGGAAGGACAGGGAGAGCTACTCTTTTTATTATTTTCAGATGTTTCCCCGAGAACACCGCAGCGCTTTTATAAAATCTCTGCATTTGGATTCTCTTCAAAATAACGGAGCGGATTCTTTCCCGGCCCTTGAAGGGACTTAACGCCCCGGCTCCGGTTGGCCCGGTCGCTCCGGGCTTGGCCGGGAAACGGGGGTTTAATAGACACCACATGCACAGTAGCTGCTCTTCCCCGAGCTTTACCGCCCCAAAAGCCCAACTCCATCGAAATCCTTTGACACCGACCTCCCGAGGAGTTCCAGGAGATCCCGTTCTCCCCCTTTTCCCCTTTCCCTGCGCCGCTTAATATCATTTTTAAGGCGCTGGCCAGGGATCAAGCCCCCAGCTCCTCGCCCCCTTTTATTTTTATAAGCCACTCGAATAAAATAATGCCCGAAGCAACCCGGCGGAGGGGGGGGGTGCGGGGGGAGAAACGGTGGGACGGCTGAGGATAAAGCGTTAAAGGTTAAAAACGCAAAACCTGGAAAATTTAAAAAAAAAAAAAAAAAAATTACTGATGGCAGCAAAAATGACCAGTTTTGATTGTTGAAAGTCCTGGCTGCCATTCCTGAGATTCTCCGTGGGAGACAAATGTGTCTTTGGTTATAACATTTCAGTGAGAAATGTTGTCTCTCCTTGGCAGAATGAGATAAAGCTGTTTTCAGCAAGGATGGTGGCCTTGACACTATGTGAGGTCATCATGTTGTGATGTATGGTAGAGTGGAAGAATCACCCTTCTCTCTCCAATCCCAGTGAAAGAACCTTTATTAAAGAATTTGATGAAGTCATAAGAATTTTGAATTATCAGTTCAAGATATTGGTAAGGAATTTGTCTTTTGATGTTCTTCCTTTAATAGATCTGCACTCCCAGATTGAAGAAGCTGACCGAAGACTTTTGGTAAAGGAGGCTGAGAGGGATTATTGGTTGGAATACAAAAATGTAGGAAGTGAAATAGACGCCAAAAAGATTATGAATCTGGAAAAAGACATCAAGCAAGTAAAAGATGACCATCACAGGACTGCAAGTCAGTTTACAGCTAGTGTATGCAAGTCGTACAAGCTCTTTATGTATTACTTCTGGGAATTAATGAAATTATAAATTTAGTTTGATTTCAAGTTATAGTAGTTTATATCAGCTTTTCTAAGACAGTGCGCCTAAACGAGACTGCATAATCCTATAAAATGGAAGAACTTACTCTCTCGGGAGGGGACACACGCGTGGGGCGCCGCCGGGATCCCCCTGGGGGAGCGGGATACCCCCAAACCCCCATGGGCAGCCCCCCCCACCCGTGGGTGCCACCCCACCCGGGACACCCCCGGCCGCCTCCCGCCCGCTCCGGGGGGGAAACGCTCCCGGTCTCGGTGCGCTGGGAAAGGATGAGTTTTCCCGTGATTTCCCATCCGATTTTCTTCTCCCCCCGCCCCGTTTTTAGAATTTTTGGGGTGTTTTCAGCCACCGGCATCACGCACAGGGGAGGGTGCGGGGTCCCGGGCAGGCACCGGGCTGCAAATAAAGAGCCATGGCCGCGGTGGTAGCACGGTGCCACGCAATTAGCACCCGGAGAAGCAGCGCTAATTAGGCTGCTCCCGCTGCAGGCGTGAAAACACAACCTCCACGTGTGTGTATTTATTGTCTGGGGTGGGAAAGATGGTCCTGGGTTTCCACCCGGGTGCCTGCACCTTCTGAAATAAGCCCAAAAGCAGCAGTTTAGGTGTTGGGATTACAGATGCACGTGTGTAATAAGCGGTGGGGTGGGATGAGGTGGTTTTCCTGCTGGGGAAACTCCATTCCCAAGGAGCCAAAGCAATGTGCATCCTGGGTGCTAAATAAACCCAGTCCAGTGTCACAGCATTGGTGACACACAGGAGCTGGACCCCTGGCAAGTTTTCCCTGGTGCCACTGGCCAGGCCTGGGCTTCGTGTGTGGCAATGGCACCATCCCTGCTTGCTCCTGCCCTCCTCATGGTGTGTGCTGTCACCAAATGCAAAACAGCCAGGACCCAAACCCAGGGTGTCCGTGCCCAGGGGGTCCCACGGGGCCATCACACCTGGGACCTGCTGTGGCTTCATTGAAATGCTCCCAGGCTCCACCCTGCCCCACGTTTCAAAACACTGATTTCCCATCTCGTACTAAAACCTTCCCTTTTTTTGTACCTGAACTCAGCAGTGTCTTAATTAACCTATTAATATCATTATCTCTTTTTATAATTAGATCCCCGGGGTTTTCCAAGAGCTGGAGCGTGGTGGGGAGGGGGAGATCCGTGGCCTGAGACCAGAGGAGGTGCAGAGCTGTGCAAACACAGCCTCATCAGGAGGCAGCGATGCTCCTGCACGGCTGCGTGGTGTCACAGCTGCACCATTGCATGCTTGCACGATGGCATGGCTGCAAGGTGGCACAGTTGCAAGAATGCACAGCTGAATGACAACCAGGCTGCAGGGTGGCAGGTTGGCAGGGCTGTAGGGGGACAGGCTGGCAGGGCTACGAGGTGACACGTGTGCAGGATGGCAGGACTGCAGGGTGACAGTGGCAGGTTGGCAGGGCTGCAGGTTGGCAGGGCTGCAGGGTGACACAGCTGCAGGATGTCAGGGCTATGAAGTGACAGCTGCAGGATGGCAGGACTGCAAGGTGCCATGTCTGCAGGGTGGCAGAGCTGCAGGGTGGCAGGGCTGCAGGGTGGAAAAGCTGCAGGGTGACAGGGCTGCAGGATGTCAGGACTGCAGGGTGACATGTCTGCAGGGTGGCAGGTTGGCAGGGCTGCGGGATGACACGTCTGCAAGGTGTGAGAGCTGCAGGATGGCAGGGCTGCAGGGTGACACGACTGCAGGACGGCAGGGCTGCAGGGTGGCAAAGTTGCAGTTTGGCAGGGCTGCAGGGTGGAAAAGTTGCAGTTTGGCAGGGCTGCAGGGTGGCAGGGCTGCAGGGTGGCAAAGTTGCAGTTTGGCAGGGCAACGGGGTGACAGGTTGGCAGGGCTGCAGGGTGACAAGGTGGCAGGTTGGCAGGGCTGTGGGGTAACACGGCTGCAGGATGGCAGGGCTGCAGGGTGGCAAAGTTGCGGTTTGGCAGGGCCACGGGGTGACAGGGTTGCAGGTTGGCAGGGCTGCAGGGTAACAAGGCTGCAGAGTGACACAGCTGCAGGGTGTGAGAGCTGCAGGATGGCAGGGCTGCACGGTGGAAACGTCGCAGGCTGGCAGGGCCGCAGGGTGACAGGGTGGCAGGATGGCAGGACTGCAGGGTGACCGTGGCAGGTTGGCAGGGCTGCAAGGTAACAAGGCTGCAGAGTGACACAGCTGCAGGGTGTGAGAGCTGCAGGATGGCAGGACTGCAGGGTGACCGTGGCAGGTTGGCAGGGCTGCAAGGTAACAAGGCTGCAGAGTGACACAGCTGCAGGGTGTGAGAGCTGCAGGATGGCAGGACTGCAGGGTGACCGTGGCAGGTTGGCAGGGCTGCAAGGTAACAAGGCTGCAGAGTGACACAGCTGCAGGGTGTGAGAGCTGCAGGATGGCAGGACTGCAGGGTGACCGTGGCAGGTTGGCAGGGCTGCAAGGTAACAAGGCTGCAGAGTGACACAGCTGCAGGGTGTGAGAGCTGCAGGATGGCAGGACTGCAGGGTGACCGTGGCAGGTTGGCAGGGCTGCAAGGTAACAAGGCTGCAGAGTGACACAGCTGCAGGGTGTGAGAGCTGCAGGATGGCAGGACTGCAGGGTGACCGTGGCAGGTTGGCAGGGCTGCAAGGTGGAAAAGTCGCAGGTTGGCAGGGCTGCAGGGTGACAGGGTGGCAGGGCTGCGGGGTGACAGGCTGGCAGGATGGCAGGGCTGCAAGGTGGAAAAGTCGCAGGTTGGCAGGGCCGCAGGGTGACAGGGTGGCAGGGCTGCAAGGTGGCAGGGCTGCGGGGTGGCAGGGTGACAGGGTGGCAGGATGGCAGGACTGCAGGGTGGCAGGGCTGCGGGGTGGCAGGGCTGCAGGGTGGCAGGGCTGCGGGGTGGCAGGATGGCAGGGCTGCAGGGTGGAAAAGTCGCAGGTTGGCAGGGCTGCGGGGTGGCAGGGTGGCAGAGCTGCGGGGTGACAGGCTGGCAGGATGGCAGGGCTGCAAGGTGGAAAAGTCGCAGGTTGGCAGGGCCGCAGGGTGACAGGGTGGCAGGGCTGCAAGGTGGCAGGGCTGCGGGGTGGCAGGGTGACAGGGTGGCAGGATGGCAGGACTGCGGGGTGGCAGGGCTGCGGGGTGGCAGGGTGACAGGGTGGCAGGATGGCAGGACTGCAGGGTGGCAGGGCTGCGGGGTGGCAGGGTGACAGGGTGGCAGGATGGCAGGACTGCAGGGTGGCAGGGCTGCGGGGTGGCAGGGTGACAGGGTGGCAGGATGGCAGGACTGCAGGGTGGCAGGGCTGCGGGGTGGCAGGGTGACAGGGTGGCAGGATGGCAGGACTGCAGGGTGGCAGGGCTGCGGGGTGGCAGGGTGACAGGGTGGCAGGATGGCAGGACTGCAGGGTGGCAGGGCTGCGGGGTGGCAGGGTGACAGGGTGGCAGGGTTGCAGGGTGGCAGGGCTGCAGGGTGGAAAAGTCGCAGGTTGGCAGGGCTGTGGAGTGACAGGGTGGCAGGGTGGCGGGTTGGCAGGGTGACACGGCTGCAGGGTGGCAGGGCTGCAGCGCTGCAGCAGGACGGGGCTTTGTGCCCTCTCGTGGCTGGTGCTCGGAGGCTGCGCGGGGGCTGCCGGGCCCGTCCTGCACAGTAGCTCCTCAAGGAGAGGAAATAGCTGCGCGAGTGCGGCTGGAGATCCCTTCCAATTCGTGAACGAGAAGGTTCCCCAGGGAAAAAAAACGAGGAGGAAAGATTATGACGAGGAAGTGAATCTGTTATCAGCAGCAGTCTGATAAATAAAAACCCATCCAAAATCTGCGCCGCGGCACTTGCCAGCTCTTGTTGGGTTTACGTAAGCGATTAGAAATAGGAACTGTTTCACTCCGGGCGAGAGCGGGTGGGAACTGCTCCAGCTCCCTGTTTGGGTTGGGGGGGAGGGGGGGCTGTTGTTGTTGGAAAATGCCAATTTGTCAAAATGGAAACATTTGGCAGGAATATACCCATTTTGACAAACTTATGTCTCAACAGAGCCAGGGAGGCTCTGGAAAGGCAGGCGGGGGGAGCGCAGCACAGCACAGCCACCCTCCTCATCCTCAGCGCGGGGGGATCCCTTGGGGGTTGTACAGGGCTGGGGCTGCCCATGGCAAAGTGGTGTGGTGGTGCCTTTTGGCACTGCCAGCTCCCCCTGTGTGCTCTGGGTGCTGCCATGGCTCAGCGGCTCAGGCATGGTCAGAGGAACAGCACCTTTTTCTTTCTCATTCTCAAAATTGGGGAAAAAGGCTTAAAACGTGACCTTGGGGCTCACTGCTGAGGCCAGGAGCCTGGCAGAAGAGGGGAAGCATCGAGCTCTGTGGGTGCTTGGTCTGTGCCCGAGGCTTCCCCAGCCCCAGGTTTGGATGAGCCAGTGGGTGGCCCTGCAGGAGGGTCCCCAGCTTCACCTCAGACCCCACTGGACAAGGACTGGCTCCTTGCCTTGTTGGCAGCTCGGGCAATTAAGGACAACAAGCACTCAGGTGTAACTTTTTAAATAAAATTAGGACATTTTGTTGGGGGAAAAAAGAAAAAAGGAGTTCTGAAATGAGCAGCTCTATGTTCCCCCTACTCTGTGCCCTTGCAGGCTGCAGCCATCCTCACATCTCCGTGGCTACCCAAGAAGGGATGTGGGATGTGAACCCCGTCCAGCAGGGCTGGTGCCTGGTGCCTTTCTAATCCCCTCTCTGCATTGTCTGCTGCATGTCTTCCTCCTTCGTTAGCACATCTTCATCTGCAGCTCTGATAACACAACCTATGGGAGAACTCAGCTTTCCAAGAGTTTGGATGAGTTTGGCTGGATGGGGCTTTGAACAACCTGGTCTAGTGGAAGGTGTCCCTGCCCACAGCAGGGAGGTTGGAACTCAATGATCTTTAGGGTCCCTTCCAGCTCTATGATTCTCTGCACCCTTGGGTGGCACCTGCAGCCACAAGGGATGCTGGCAGCAGTGGCCCCACGGGCACCCTGCACCCTTGGGTGACACCTGCGGCCACAAGGGATGCTGGCAGCAGTGGCCCCACAGGCACCCCTGGGGCACAGCTGGTCCCCAGGGCCATTCCCAGCACGCAGGAGCCACCGGGCTGCTCTGGCAGAGGCAGATGAAAGTGTTTGGGGCTGTCACCGGCGTTATGGATGGGCTGCGAGCGCTGGCGGGGAGCGGCGAGCAGACACTGCAGATGTGGAGGAAGCCTCCATGTTTCCGACCTCTGATTGATGAGATGCAAGTGCCGGCCGTTTCACTTACTATATCACCCATGTCTCAGCCCTCTGACTGGGATGAGGGTGCTTTGAAGCCCGGAGACGGTTGTCTCCACTGAAGGACAAGGAGGGTCATTCTTTTCCCTCTGAGATCCCAGCAGGAGCGAGGAGGTCCTTGGGAAGCCCCATGACCTGGCTGATGGCTCAGCAACTCCCCAGAGGACTGGGGATCTCCAGCAGCCTGGGGGCAGACGGGGCAACATGGCCAAGCGGAGGAAGATGCTCCGTGGACCGTGGCCAAAGTCACATGCGATGGCTGCCAAGGGGAAGAGGTGAGATAAATCCAAGCTGACCAGGAGCTCCCACAGCAGCAATGCCCAGCACTGATGGGTGAGCAGCAAAAGGGGAAAACAAAGCAGCAGAGAGGCCTGAAGCTGGGCAGTGCCAGTCCTGCCAGGCTTGCAGAAGGCACCAGGGAGTCACAAGTGATGGCCCAGCCTGCAGGATGCTCAGCGACGGCGATGCTCCGTCCAGCAAAGACCCACCACCAGATTTCCAGTTTGCCTCAGGGCCATCTTTAGTCGGTGACAGGCCAGCCTAGCTGGCTGCAGGGGTCCCCGTGCTGCTGGGGGCCACCTGCTGTGTCCTCCCCAGGGCTGGGGATGGCCACAGGTATCCTTCTGCCCTACCCAGCTTGGTTTTGTCAGTGGTGACATGAGCTCTCCCTCCAAACTGCCTGGGTGCTGCTGCTGTAGCATCTGAGGGGGTGAGAAGGGACCCCCAGGTGGGATGGGGACATGTGGGGAAGCGTCCTGGTCCTGTGGAGCCTGGCCTCTGCATCCCCTCCTCGCTGGCATAGGGCAGGCAGCTGGGACTCCCCAGCTGGCAATGGTGGGGTGCAGCTTCTCAGCCAGGCTGCAGATGTCCCCTGCCACTCCAGGGCTGCAGGGTCAGGATCTGGAGCCTGCCTTGGCAGATCTTGTGGTACAGCATCAGTTGGAAATGTTTGGCAAACGTCTCAAAGGGCCATGTGTCCACACAGCAGCAAGAGCCCGATGCCAGACATGGTTGCCCACATACATGTGGTTTGAATTGGGGTTTTTTGGGGGAAGGGCTCCCTCCAGGCAGGCGCATCGCCCTCTCCTCTGCCAGTCTTCCTTGGGGTGGCTGAGCCCTGAAGGGAAGAGGCACCAGGACAGAGCAGACTCCCAGGGCAGCCATCCCTGAAACTCCTTGTGCCCCATCCCAGGGCTCACCCACGGCAGAGGGGTTCTCCAGCCCCACCACGGGCTGAAATCCTGGTCCCAGACTGGGTAAGGTTCATGCCTGATCCAGGACAGCCAAATGACAAGCCCCACCAAGGGCCAAACAGAGCAACATCAGTGTGGCACCACAAAAGCTCAATGCTCCCCTTGTCTGTCCTCTCCCCCACCCCAAAACTGATGGGTCCAAGCAGGATGGGACCCCAGATAACTCCCCAGCCACCCCAGCACCGGGACCCAGCCTCTCCTCCAGAGACCTCCCCTCTGCCCGCCGCAGCAGGCAGGCAGGAGCCGCAGCGTGGGTGCTCTGGGATTTCCCGAAGTTTGTTATTACAAAGAAAGAAAGAAAAGGGCTCAAGGGATCAGCGGGGATGAAAAATGCTTTAGAAACACGGGAGATCATTTAACAGGTCACCTCCGCGGTGGAGTTTGCCAAGCTGATAAAGGCAAGCAAACTTATTAAGGCGCGCACAGCTTGATTCGAAACGGCTGCTCCCAAACAGCCAATTACTCCAGGCCGTTCAAATCCAATTAGGAAGGCTGTTTCCCTGATTACGGTGGTGTGTTTTACAAATACAGCACAACTCCTTGGGTTCAAAGAGCAATCCATAAAAAGGAGCTCGGTAAGAGGCAAGCCAGTGCCTGCAGCCAGGGGAGACAAGCCTCATCCCTGTCCCTGGGGATGCAGGTGTCCCTGTCCCCAGGGATGTGGGTACCACAGGGGATGGGATACCTGAGCCCCAGGCACGGTGATACTCGCTGGAAGAGCAGCCCTGTGACTGTCCTTAAAGCAGCAAAGCCCCCAGCCAAGGAGAAAGGATCTCCGAGCTGCGGTCCTCACCAGGAGCTGGGGCTTGGGATCACCCAGATGCAGGATGCCACCAGGGTCTGTGTCAATGCCACCCCTCTGTAGTCCCCTCCAGGGTCTCAGCAAAGGCCACCTTTGCCACTCAGCTCCTCTGACCTGTGACATTCACAAGCCTTTCCCCAGAGACCTGGAAAGTTTTGAAATTGAACCACTCAGTGTTGAAAAAAAAACCAGCAGTCCTCAATGTAACTTTGCAGGGGGATATGCCCTGATCCTGCCAGTGAGGAGAGGCAGGTTTTAGAAGGAGAAACCCAGATGGGACCATAGGGGCTCTACCTGAGTTTGCCAGGGCCAGCAGAGCTGGGATGGATACGAGCACAAAGGAGGAAAAATGAATCCCATCTCTCTAATTGGGATCACGGGCACTGCAGTGAAACAGGGCTGATCCCCTCCAGACCTGGCAGGGTTCCCATCACCTGGGGCTAAGGAAACACCAACAAACTCATCAAACTCATCACTGTGCTCAGGCAGAGGATGAAAAATTAACTTGCAAACTCTGTCCTCCGTCCCAGAGGCTGACCCGAGCTTAGGGGGCAAGAAGGGCCAGTCTGGGGCCGAGCAGCAGCTCCAGCACCTTCATGGCCATCCAAATCCTCACCGCAACCGCTCCAACGGGTTTGCTTCAAAATCTGGCGTGTGGCCACCTCTGGGGTGTAGCGCAGCCCCTGTTATTAAAATGTGTGACAGCAGCTCAAGATGGAAAGTGAAGTTGTACATTCTCCATCTGAAACTCCGGGAGGAATTTCAAGCAGGGGAATGCAATTTCCAGCCTGGAGGAGAGCCAGCAGCACCAGGGCGAGATTTTTCTTAATATGGTTTTGCAAAACTTGAACACAGAAAATTGCCCGTAGCTATAGCAATACCAGCGAGCTGGAGACAGCCCTGCTTGGGGAGGAGGCGAAGCATTTGCACAACAAAAACACCCACCAACTCCAACAAGCCTGATGTCCCCTGCCACTGCCGGGATGATCAGCCACCTTAGTTCCCCCCTCCATCCCGATATCTGCTGGGATTTGGGTGCTGAGCCAGGCAGAGGTTGTGTGGACCAGGGCAAAGCCACTCTCCTGCCCATCTTGAGAAGGGAACACCATCCTGGGAGTGAGTGTATCAGCAGGAGAAGCAATGTCTGTAGCATGAGGTGCTGGCAGCCACCTTGCAAAACTCTCCACGGGACAGCAGGACAGGGCTGCAGGCCACCAAATGGCCACACCACTTCTCACAGAAGGCAAAAGCTGGCCCTGGCAGCCCCGATGGGAAGACATGGCTTTTCCCAGGCCCTCAGCACTCACAGGTCCCCGCTCCCTCCATCAGCACAGGAGGGAAGTGCATTCAACAGCTCCACCTTCTTCTCCTAACAGCGTTTTGGGGCAGTGGTGGGGTCCCAGCCACGGGACCCCCAGCCGCCTCCTGCCTCCTCACCAGCCCGAGAAGCGCTGCCTGCACACGGCAGCGCAGACAGGGCTGGCTCCCAGCCAGCTGGAGTTACAAAAGGAGCCTTCCCCCTGCTCCTGCTTTTGATTTAAATAATCCCAATAAGGGGATAAAGCAGCCAAAACCCACTGATTTTTTTAACGCTTCAATTTAAAAAATAATATACATGAAATGTGCGATTTTTATTAGAGCAGGCAGAGCTGCAGAGCATCAGACAGCCCTTTGCTAACCAAACCTCTGTCCCCAGGACACCAGCTATTAACTCTGCCATCCAGAGCTCTCAGACATCCTCCGCACAGCATCCCAGCTCTGCCTTGGCCCTGCTTTCCTTCTCATTTCCCATACAAACACAAACTCGGGGCTGGCTGCAATTATTCCTTTATTGGTGCCCTCCTGGGCGAAGACGCAAGAGTGACAAGGGTTTCACATCATCCTGGGAGCAAAAAATTACAGGGATGGGGAGGAAGACTAAAGCAAAGGTGCTTTTTGTTGTTGTTGTTTAATTTGCTGTTACCCAGCATCTGCTCACACGGGTCTGTGGAAGCAGAGGGATTTCTTTACCCTGGTTAGATGTGTGGGGCAACAAGGCCATTTCCAGCTGAGAAAGTCTCCTCTTGAAGAAGCCAGATGATGCTACACAGCTGGACGGTGAAATATCATTGTTTCTTGGGCAGGGAGGGAGCAAGGTCTCGGATCCCACCATTAGCCCCTTGGTATCACCCTCTCCAACACCCCTTGCATCCCCTGAAGTTATTCCTGCATCCACTACATCAATCTGCCCAACACACAGCAGCTGACTGACCGACCAGCCAGGGGTACCTGACAACTGCTTACCTGCTCTTTACAGGCTTAGTAACTCGGTGGAACCACAATTATATGTTCATTGCTGATCTCATTTAGAGTTAATTACATGCCAAATAGACATATCTGTAATGTGCTTGGAAGCATCCCAATAAAGGCTCCATCAATATGTATGCGGACACGGGTATTCGTTCTGCCGGTTGTTTCACCGCCCGGTGCTCATTTGCAGGTCTAAATCAATAGCATCATCCCGTTTGGGTCAGAGGAGGGGGAGATGTGGCATCAGTTCAGCTCTGAGGGAGGAGGCGAACACAGCGGAACCTCTCCTGGCCACAGTGGGCGAGACACAACCCATGGCAGCGCCAGGGTCAGCCCCAAACAGAATCACAGAATCTTCTAGGTTGGAAGGGACCTTAAAGATCACCTTGTCCAACCGTCAACCTAACTGATGAAAATAGACACCCGCACAACAAACAAGAAGCATCACCATCACTAAACCATACCTCCCAGCACTACATCAACCTGTCTTTTGAACACCTCCAGGGATGGTGCCTCAACCACCTCCCTGGGCAGCCCATCCCAATGCCTGATAACCCTTTCAGTGAAAAATTTTTTCCTAATATCCAGCCTGAACCTCCCCTGGCGCAACTTGAGGCCATTTCCTCTTGTCCTGTCGCCTGTGACTTGAGAAAAGAGACCGACCCCCACCTCTCTACACCCTCCTTTCAGGGAGTTGTAGAGAGCAATAAGGTCTCCCCTCAGCCTCCTCTTCTCCAGGCTGAATAACCCCAGCTCTGGCAGCAACATGGCTAGGATGGCGCTAGATTGGCAGATGAAATAGCATGTCACACTTAAATTCCTGATTTCTCTTTTAAAATCCATCTACAACGGGCTAATATTAGGGTTGTCACATGGTTTAATCCCTCTTTTTTTAGCCTAAAAATGGAGCTGACTCCATCTGGGTCATGTCCCCACTGCACTTCCCCCCTGCTGCTGGGCTGGGGGCTGCCAGCTGTGCCAAAGGCACTGGGACAGCACCGGTGTGGGACTGGGGAGACCAGAAGGTGCCCCAGCATGCTGCAAAATGATGATGGCAAGAGAGGGATGCCAGCCCCAAGCCCTCTCTCTCCGGCTCCGTGGTCCTAAACCCACCAGAGAGAGCTGGGAGGGCTGGAACCCAGCCGAGCTCTCCTGGGCTGTGGGCAGGCAGGGCCAGCTCCATGCTGTAAAAGACAAGCACAGCTTGTCAGCTTGGAGGGCAGAGCTGGAGAATTGTATCCTAAATGCTGGCAAAAATCAGCTGGTAAGCACACAGAGCTGTTCCCAATCAAGCAGGGGGCCAGCACAGCTGGGGCGCATCCTCACCACTCGCTCGAGTCGCAGCCGGCGAGCTCCACGCCGCTGTGCCCAATCTCTGCAGGAACCAGCTTTTTTCAAGCAAATTGGTTTACAAGTTTCCTCTTTTTTTTTTTTTTTCCTGAAAAAAAAACCCAAACCCATTTGGGGGTGAGGGGTGCTTTTCTTGTTTGCCTTTATAAAAAAAAATAATGTCACCAGGCACAGATGGCCACTTTTACGAGTCTACGGAGCTCTGGCATGCCCACTGCTAATTCCTTGCACAGGTGGGGGGTAGCTTTCATTTGGCTCTGGTTCAGCCAGATATTCAGTGGCCAAAGGGAGAGGAAGGTGTGGGATGGAGAATTGGAACATCTGGAGCAGAGCCGAGCAATAACGAAAGGCAAAGCGGAGTTTTAAAGAAACTGTCTCAAGTGGATGGAGAGGAAAAGCAGAGTTCAAAAGGCTCCCCGCTGCCAGCGAGGAGGGAGGCAGGCTCCCAAGTGTCCTTGTGTCAGGCGTTTGGTTGAGTTTTGGAAACAGGCAAAAAAAAAAAAGCATAGTGTTGAAGGAGGAGGCAAAACCACTGGATTAAACCCTGGCCAGCTGCGCCCCCAGCAAAATCTACTCCTCCAATGTGGGCAACGCAGATTCCAGAGCTTAATGCGATAAAACCTGAATTTCAGAAGTTTTTCAGTAGCAGCAGAGGGATCAGGCTGTGACTTTGGGTCAGAATCCTGACTTTTATCCTGCACAAGACGGGAATGGTCCCTCTCCTCGGGCCAGCCCAGAGCTCTCCCTGCATCCCACAGTTGGTGCTGGTTGGTCCCTGGCACTGGGCAGGGGCTGCAGGTGCCCCCACCATCACACAGGCTCCATTCCCCGAGCAGCCCCACCAACATCATTTAAGTCATATATAGGGGTAATAAATTTTCTTTGTCTGTTTTCATTGTCCATTCCAGTCTTCATTCTGCAAAACCCCTATGACAGCAAAATACTGCACCATTAAGAACAGCTAATGAACAGATAATGAATCGGGTGATGAACATAACGAGCTAATACTCTCATTCCCCCAAACAGTGGCATGCATCACATGCACTCATGAATCACAGCTGCTGAAATCAAAGCCCGAGCAGCCGACGGGTCACACCGGAGCCATACGTGCCGAGCACACCACGACCCTGCTTTCAGGGTGAAAAACACCCGTTTTCCGGCAAGAGTTTGGGTCTCACCCGGGAGTGAGGAGAAGAGAGTGGAACGGAGCTGCGGGGAGCATCGCTGCCCGCCGGCGCGAGGGCAGGGTCCAGCCCTGGCTGCCATGCCTCACCCAGCAGGAGAGGGCTGGTCCCCCTCATCTCTCATCATCTGCGATGCACATGCTGAAGCAATCAGCGGGGAAAAGCTGGAAAGTCTCCAAAATGGGAGAGAGGGCTCAGGGTACACTCGCCTTCCCGCAGCCCCGGGGCTGCAATACCTCCCGCACCAATAAACTGCAGGTGCTGGGGGATTGCGAGCACTTGCCCACGCACTTCAATAGGATTCGGATCCTGCCTCCGCAGCCCCTTCCCAGCTCACACACAGCAGGGAAAAAAAAAAGCCCCATTTAGAGACAAAAGGCTCCTGGTGGTGAGGATCCCCTTTATCGGGGACAGTAGGCATCTGGTTCCTATAGCGCAGGCACCCACATGTGCTCTGTGACCCCGAGGGCCCCATTCCCTCCCCAAAAAGGCAGGTCAGCGCTCGCCGGCTCTGCGGGAAGGAGCCAGGGCTTTGTCTGGAGCCAGGCCAACGACAGGAGCTTTCAGGCAAATCACCCAGGCTCTGCCTTGTCTGGAAGAGATGGAGCCGGGACCGGAGCTGCGGGTAACCTGAGGCTGCTCGGCCCGAGAGCTCTGCTGGGGGAGCATCAGAGAGAGACACCCCAGGGGTCCTTGGGGTCATCACGTGGGCTCATGGTACCCACCAGCATCCCATGCCTCAAATCTTGATCCAAATATTTGGGTGCTTGTGCTTCGGGACTCTGTCACTCCCCACACCACAGTCCCAAGCACACCCATGGGGGTCACCTGCAGAAGCCCCCAGCTCCACCTCTTCCACCCAGGACCTTGTTCCTCCACATCCCAACAGCACCAGCCCCTGTCCCCATGTGAACTTCATGGATAAGCCCTCAGAGCCCCATGGAGAAGGGTAGAGCCAACAGCCCTCACCGTGGGGAGTGCAGGAGCATCCTCACCAGCTCACTGGGCTGCAGCACCCTCCCCGCAGCCACTGACACGTGGTGATGTATGTCCCCACCTTGGATCTCCCCCATCACCTCACCCAACTTCTGAGCACAGATATAAACAACAAGAAAACCCATAAATCTACAAAGCTGGGAACAGGTTTTAGGATTGCACCTCGGGGGTGAAACCCAGCCAGACACCCCTCTGTACCACGCATCCCTCCTGCAACGGGGATCGAGTCCCCACTGCAGTGCCAGGAGGGGACTGGAGGAGCCTGGCATAGTGGATCAGCACATTCTCCAGGCACCTCTTCCTGCTGAAGGTCTCCCACAGCCACAGCCAGACTTATGCATCCCAGGCTGCCAGGATGAGGCTGAAGAGCAAGACAGACAACAAGCCAAGGGCAGCTGGGGGAGCTCAGACATAGGGGCTGGCCACACACAGCCCCCCAAACAGGGACAGGTCTGGGACGAGCCTGCTGGCTCTGCCCTGGCCACGACTTCCAGGACATCCCTCTTCCTTGTGTCAACCCCACCTTCAATTCTTGCAGCTATCGGAGTTCCTCGGAGCATCCTCTGCCTCCCTGAAAGAGCCAGGGCTGCCCAATGGGGTACCAGAGGACACTTCAGTGCTGGGAACCCTGATGGTGTTCACCCACCCCATGCAGCACCAGGCACAGGGCCAGAACTTGGGGCTGACCCCCCCATACCTTCTCCCGCTACCCCCCACAGCAGGACCAGCCCATGGGACCCACCATCCCGGGGCTCATGTGAATGCCCCGTGGTCATTTTTAACCTCAGATCTTTGGCATTATTAATAACATACATGTGGGTCTCGCTTCCCCTATGGGATAACATCTGGGGGTTATTCATCACGGCCACCGCGGGCTGCAGCCCCCCGCTCTCCCCGCGGAGCGGGATGGGTCACATCTGAGCACCGAGCCGCTTGATGTGGAGTCATTAGCATGCACAGACTTCCAGCCCAATTACTTGACAGATGAAATCAAGATCCGTTGGCCTTATTGTTTGCATCTGGAGCGCTGCATCCACACACACTCCTCCTGCCTCCTCCTCCTCCTCCCCCCAGCCCAGTCCTGGCTGCACCAGCGCTGGCTTCATCTGGATGTTGTTTACCATGGCTTGGCGCATGGGAACGTATCAAACACACCATAATAAAATTAGTCCTACACAACAGCAATTATCCACAGCACCTTCAGAGGGGAAAAGATGTGCCATTTCCCAACCCTTCTTTTCCGTGCCCGGTGGTTTTCCTCCCACAAGCAGCTCTCGCAGGAGAAGGTTTGCTCTCCTGGCGAGCGTGGAGCAAAGCCCAGGTGGATCACACCACAACCTGTTTGCAGTTCCAATTTGGCAGCCAAGCTGCTGCTGTTCTACCCACCGATTTTACACAAAGGAACAATTATGCTTCGTTTCTACCCATTAACACGTTCGACAGCGTTGAGCTTGCTTAAGGAGGGGGAAAAAAAAAAAAAAAAAGAAAAGTTGCATCAGAAATATTTGAGGTGCTGAAGTCAGCACGCAGGTGTTGGGAATGACACAGTGCCCGGCAGCGTGCCAGTGCCAGCCCAAGCAGAAAGCCCCTAATCCTGGCGATTACAGCCCATAAACACAGGTGTGGGGATGGGGCTCACACCCCAGCACACCCTGGGCAGCACATGGGTTTGGCTTTATCCCGAAGCCTCCCCGGGAGCTGTTAATTAGGGGAGAGGAGGTTAATTCTTGCCACGTGTGGTGCTTTGTTCCTCTCGAGGAGCTGGTGCTTCACCAGGGGCTCTGCTGCAGGATGGGAACGTGGCATCTCTCCAGAGGAAGCTCCAAGTCCTCCTGGACCATTGCTGGGGAAGCAGCAAGAGTTGCCCATGAGCAGAGATGGCCCTGGCTGCTGCAGGGACATCATCCCCACTTGTCATTGTCCCCAGGGCAGAGGTGCTGGTGCCCGTGTGGTGGCTCAGCCAGCATTCAGGAGGATGCCCGTCCAGCCCCATGGCCAGCACAGAGCCACAGAGGGGATGAGGGGCAGCCTTGGAGGCAGGCACCAAGCAGCACAAAGAATTTGGGTTTCTTTTTTTCCCCCCTGTAACCCATCTGTCCTTAATTTCTTTGGGGGTTTCACTCCAAATTCTTCAGATTCTATGGCAAATGCTTTGCAGTCCTCAGCTCAGCTCGCCTCAGCGGCTGCCCAGCTCGGGGCTGCCTGCAACCGGAGCGGAGGGAAGGGAAAATGCCAACCCTGCAAATTCACCAACAAATAACCCGTGTCCAATCAGCATCACCAGCGGCAACACAGAGATGGTGGGAGCCTTTACTGGGGGCCATGCCAGCCCATCCCTCCGTGCAGCAGCAGGGGATGATAGATTTTGTGGCCAGGGACACCAGACTGTGCACCAGCCCTGGTTCCAGCCCATCGCCATGTGCTGTGCTCCACACACAGAGCAGGGTCCTGAGATCTGGTCCTTTTTTTGCCAACGCCTGGACCAAGTGGTGCCAGTCCTGTCCGGGCATCCCTTCCATTCCTGCAACCCACAGCCCCAGGAGGCACCAGTCTGCCTTGCCAGAGCTCTGGTGGGAGGTGCTTCCATTTGCTCTTATCCTTTGTAGCAACAAATTACTTGTTTTCCCCTAATTTTGCAATTACAAGAGGGTAGCTCTGGGCTACAAGCAAATGCAAATGTCTCGGGCTGGGGAGCAAAACCATGTCTCACATGCACCCATCCCCACCCGGAGCAGCAGCGCTGTATGACGTGCATCGCAGTCGCCGCTAATTAACCGCTAATTTTACAGACTTCTTTATGGTTTGCAGTCATTTAACCTTTCCCATGGGTTGGAGCCCTGCAGCCAGAGCTCTCCCAGAGGGCACCAGGACGGCTCTGCAGCAGCTCCCTGGGGAGAACGGGGCAGCAGCGCTGGCAGCAGAGCAGGACACCCGGCGCCAGCCATAGCCCTGTCCCCAGGATGCTGGGCACAGCTCGAGAAGCATCAGGAGGTGCTTCCAGCCTGGCTGAGGCTGAGCTCGGGGTGGTCACAGCCCCCCTTGGGTGCTCCCACCTCCCCAGGACGCCAGCATCCAAAATATCTTCCCCATGCTATCATATGAAGCAGAAATTCAGATCCTGCACGATACTGGGTAAAAACAATCCTGCTCCAACAGGAGCACAAGCCCACATATAAGTTCAATTTAGGCCCAGTTTTGGAGACTTAAGCAGTGCCTTGGCTTGACACGGGCTGTCTGCGAGAGCACGTTTCCTCCCCAGAGCCTGCATCCAAGCCATGGGCTTGATAAGTATCAGGATACCGCGCTGGCCTCAAATGGAGAAATTAAACGAATACCTTGCATATTTTGGCGATTCACGCACGTGAGCAGCTGTAATTGAAGACACGATCTGTCTCGCCCTTCAGCATGTATTGGCAAATTACAGCCTTTCGTTACTTCCCTGAGTTTAATCTGCATGGAAGCAGAGGGGCTCGCCTCGCCTTCACCCCTCGCAGGGATCCCAGGCTCCCAAGGAATCCCTCAGAAACGAGAAACGCTCATGGGTTATTATCTTTGCCCATAGTGCCAGCCCCTGTGCCAGGAGATCCCAGACCCAGCCGAGTGTCTTGGCACGTCTGTGCCACCCGGTGCAGCCGGGATGTGCTGCCCCAGGGAGCCTGGGGGTGCAGGAATATGCAGCCACTGGGGTTTTCTTTCCCCCCTCCCCAAATACTGTACCCAGACAGCAAAAAAAAAACCCAAACTCAGTAAATCGTAGCCCCATCCTATCTGTGCAGCACAGGAGCCCTAGTAATGTCCCAGCTTTGCCAGGAGCCTCCTTCGCCCCAGGGAGCCCAAGGGCTTGGGGACACCTCCTGTGGGCAAGCTGGGCAGCACCAACCACTGTGATCCAGAGGGAAATCCCCTTGCAAAGAGCCCCAGGGACCACAGCAGCCATCCTCCTGTAGGAAATCCAGCTGAGAGCTGTGCCCCCCCCTCTTCTAATGCCTCCAGCTCCCCTGGGAGCCCATCACCATCCACACGGGTCCAACCAGGGATGGACACAAGCTGCGGTAATAAAGTTTCCCAGCAAAGACCTGCTTGGACTCACAGTTCTCTGGAAGACTCATGCAGCCACAAAACAGGGTGATCATTAGGGGTTGTGAGTATATTCAGGGCAGGGGGTGCAGGGTCCCTGCTGGGCAGCACCCTCCATGATCCACCACCCAGACTGGGGGCTCCACGCTGCGGCTCCCGCCCCACAGCCAACATTTCACCCTGGTGTTTATTAGCATTTATGCGACATCTATTGTTCAATTTTTAAAATACACAATAAAAGTGCACAAGATGAGGTGCAGCTCAGGGTTGACATTCAAGTCAGGTCCCACAGCTTTCCTTTAAGTTCAGTTGAACCCCTTGCAGGGCCCTGGAAGGTTTTGGGGTCACGTTCACTCACCAAACTGGGCTGTTGGGAGGAGGGTTTGCTCCTGTTGACTCCAGCAACCTCTGCCTGGAGGGTTTTGGTGTCACAGCATTGACTGAGACCCCAAAGCAGCCTCTGCTATGAACTGCAGCTCAGCCCATTGCAGGAAGGAGCAGAACTGGCTGCTCCCTCCTTTAAGCCCTGCTCTGGGTGATGCCTGAGCCAGGTGGAGCAACTCAGCCCCATCAGTGTCCCCGGACCCAGCCCACCAGCTGTGCAGGCAGGATCAGGCCCACAGTGCCCCATTTCTGATCCCCAAGTCCCAGACAAACCAGGAGGTTCAAAATCTCTTTGAGTACCCAGCCTGCGATCCCTCGGTGCCTGTTTCCATCCAAGCACCATCGGAGCCTGAGTGACACAAACTAGATGGTCCCCATTGGTGTCCCCTGCATCCCACCAGAATGGCCGTGCCCGGTTGTCACCATCCCCCTGCTGCGCTTGGGCTGGACAGGAAAAACAGTCAATCTCCAGTACTGCATCTTAGGAGCCATCAGTTAAATGAGCTCTTTTAATTAAGTGCAATCTAAGTTATGCGGTCATGTCAGGAGAGATGATAGAAAACACTCCCTTTGGCCTCGCCAGCGGAGAAGGATGTATTTCATGAGCTTCATTAGCCCGTGACCCGTGACGGACCTCACCCCACGTGCCTGCTCGTGCACACACTGCACCCATCAACCCTGTGCACTTCAAGCCAGACTTTCCAGGAGAAGCACAGGCCACCCGATTTCTGTCCTGCCATCCAGGATGGGTGAATGGAAAGCACCACAGTCAGGGTTAGCTCATCTGGACAGACGGATGGACACGGGACAAGGCAGCACCTCCTGCCTGCCCTGCGTATTTCCTGGGCATCACATCCCTGTCACAGCCTTGAAGCTTCGCCCGCCAAAGCCAGCGGCTTAATTTAATCTGAGATTAACTAGTTTGATCTCTTACTTTGAATTTTATGCTGTGAGATTTTTTTTATTTTTTTTTTAAAGCGCAGAGAAGTTAATTTCCAGCAGAGCTGTCGTGCTGCTGGCAGGCACAGCCACGGCCATAAAATACCAGCCCCGACTCAAGACGTCAGAGGGGAACAAAGATAGACTGTGATGCAGAAAAGATGCACGCATTTAAAATAATCTCCGAAGAATGCAGCACAGCCCTGAAGACACATGTCTCCAGTGTCTCTCCCGAGCTGATCTTCCCCTCTTTAAATAGACTGCGCCGCTTATTCCCACACGGTGGCTTTCCACTCTTCATTTTGCATCTAATGAGGATGCAGTTCGAAACCCTCATCTCCTCCTGGTCCCTCCAGGAAGCCCCTCGCCGGGTTCCACTCGCCGAGCGTGCGGGCTCCTCGGAGGTGGCCTCCGTGCCACCGCTGCGCAGCACCCGGAGCGAGAGCCCGCAGCCCCGGAGAAAATGTGGGTTTTGCAGAAATTCTTGGCAGTCCTCCCACAGCTTCCCTACTCCTGAAATTAAAGGATCGAGCCGCAGCAACCCCTCCGTCTAAATTAAAACGAGCTATATTTACTGTTCATGCTAATTGAATTATATTAACTCGGAGCTGGATGATAAGCAGAGCCGTCCTTTACAGTTCCTGGGTTTAATATGTTTAGCATTCAGACAAATGCACGCCAGTGTGTCATCGTGTTCAAAGCAGAGGAATTTGGTCCTGGGCTATTTTCATCCTGCCCTGACAGGGCTGGTCAGGAAACTCTGGGAGGATTGTGGTGAGGAAGCACTGGTGAGTCCAGTACAAATGTGGCATTTCTTCCTCCAGCACTGGGGAGTGGAAACCCTGCATTGGTGGTGCCAGATGGTGATGGAGCAGGGAGATGGTGGTGCCATGTAGGCACTGAGCAGAAGGTGGTACTGGGGTCGGGAGTGGCTTCTCCCCCCGATCCATCTCCCCCCAGTCCATACCCCCCAACTCTGCAGGGCTAATGTAGGGTAGGATCCAGCTTCATCCTGTTCCTGCTGCAGGATCCAGTCCTTGCGGTGCCATCCCCACTGTCCCCATCCAGGTGGGTGCAGAGCCAGGCACATCCTGCACCACCCACCCAAAAGCTGGGGCAGGGAAAAGGGATCCAGGCTGGGGCAGAGCACTATGAGGAGACAGGACAGAGATATCGCTGGAGAAGGAGAACATGCCATCAGCCCGTATCCCATCGAGAGGAACTTAATTCAAAAAAGTTGGGCAGGAGGCTTCAATAAGACCAAGGGACCCTGCCAAGAGTCACACTTCCTATATTGAAGTGCATAAAAGCTGGACATGTAAGACATGAAGAAAGCACTGTCAGGGTAGGCCAGTGCCAGCCAGCAAATATATAACAGTGGGAACATGAAATATTAATCACCGGTGCATAAAACAATAGGAAAAACCTGCCTTTTGAGGCAGCCATCAATCCTCACTCAGCAGGGAACATCAAGAGACGCTAATACCATACAGGTTCTGCTTAAATATTTGCCTTCCTTAATGCTCACGCAAGAAGCATTTGCTTTGAAGTTGAAAATAGACTGTAAATGTCTTTTGTGTGAGATGAAACATGATAAGACATGAAACCAGGAGGCTAAACTGTAGTTAATCACGGTGGTTTTACAAGCAACAAATCATTATTGTAGACAGTAAAGTCTATTGCTTGAAAGCGTGCGCCACGAGGCTCAGCAGAGAGGAGAGCCCTGGCCGGGCATCACCTGCCACCAGTGGGCTTTTGGGTTGTGGTCCATTGAGGTGGCCACTGGAGCAGTTGTGGCACTGGACCGGTGCTCTTGCAGGGCTGGCACAACCCAAAGCATCTTTTCCCAGCAAGGCCTTTCCTGGGGACCACAGAGCGAGCTATTTTGGGGATGGTTCATCCATTTCCACTCCAGGGCGCAGTGAGGGCAGGAGATGCTGTGGGCATCCCTGCAGAAGGCCACCATTCCAGAGGCTGGCATAGGCTCTGGCTGCACCCCCAGCTTAGGATGGGAGTGATTCATCCCACCCTGGGCAGACTCTGGGAGATCCATGCAGGGAAGCCATCCCCAAAAACTTGGGATGCTCTTGGGTTGAGGATGGAGACCGTGGTGGACTTGGCTCTTCAGGCAGAGGAAGGGCAGCACCACTGTCAGCCCAGGCCATATCCCTGCTGCGAAGCACATGAGTGTGCATGCACAGCAGCACACACAGCCAGCCCGGGACAGGTATCTCCCATATCAAAAATGAAGATCATGATTAGCAGCGATGTGCACTTGGGAGCGTGAGATAAGACCCCAAAGCAAGCATATAAGTATGACTGATTAACAAATAAACCCTCACTAATTGCCTTAAAAAGTCGGATCTCAACAGCCGGGGAAGGAAAAAAAAAAAAAGAAAGATTTAAATTTTCCTTGGGCTAAACATTTTTCCAGCCCGCTCAGACTCGCTCTGAATGTTTCCAGTCATTATCTCCCTAATTAACGCGCACCGCAAACTGAAAACAAATTTCCCCACCTCGTGGCTCTGGGAGGTTCAGCCGGATTAAACAAACCTCAGGAACCAGAGCAGCGATTGCCCGGCGAGAGGCATCTCAGGGTGGGAGGCAGCCTGGAATAGGGAGAGATGAAGTTATTATCGGTGAACGAAGTGGAATAAGCCTTTAATTTTTTCCAGCTGTTGCTGGATGTGCTGAGGGACAGGTGAGCTCCCCGGGACAGAGCGGAGAGCCGGGCGATGGGGAGACACCTCACCTCCTGACGGCCCCCTGTGTCTCAGGGAAATCAGGGGCATGTAGTGACTTCTTAATGACCATCACTTTATTTTCTGTAATTGACACAAACCCAGCTCCAGCCCTTACTGCATTTTTCACAGCCCCAAAAGTAATTCAGAAAATCCCTCTTAAGCAAACTGATGCACCAGAGCCCACCACTGGTGCAGCTTAGGGTTGTGGCTGGGGCCAAAGTTGCCCATTTGCCAGGACCAGACTAAGCAGGGGCATCCAAACTGGGCTGTGCTCCCTGTCCCAAGGGATACCCCAATGTGTAAAACCCTAAAAGTGATGCTTTGGGGTCTTGGTGTGTGTTTACAGCCTGATGGACCCTCCTGCCAGCAGCTTGCCATCCTGCCAGCACTGGGGAGCCTGCAGGTTCAGCTGGAGTGGGAAAAACTGTTGATCAAAGGGTAAAATTAGATAAAATGACACAAACAGAAAAGAAGGAGCCGTCCCTTCAAGACCAGGCAGTCTGCTTGAAGTACAAGTTAAAATTTTAGGTAAAAGCAGCCGGCCTGACCGGCCAGCGTGCTCCTACAGAGGCGCTGGCTCCAAGGAATAATGGTAATTAGAGCTTCCTAATGCCTCCAGGTCATTTTCTTTTTCCTTGCGTAACGTAATTTCTATAGGGCTTGTCGTCTTTATTAGGAGAATTAATCTAAATCTCACTGTGCTCTGGCTGCTTTGCCATCCACCGGAGCCATCCCGAGGAGGGTCAAAGAGGCAGGTCCTCTTCGTGGCATGCAAATAAAAAAATTAAAAAATTAAAAAGGGAGGTCAGCTGGAGGCTACGGCGGAGGAAATTAATGATTTTTTAAACAACGAGGGAAGTTTGCGTTGGCCTGGTAACGTAATTCAATTTCTGTCATTAAACCCGCATCGCTGATGTGGGGCCGCTTTTACCCAACTAAGCAAAATCCTCTTATTAAGCCAGAATTGTCATTAGCGTAATAATAAAATGAGGATGAATGGCAGAGGGGAAGGACTGGCCGAAGCCCGGAGGAGGTGATGGGGATGCCCGGTGCCACAGAGCAAGGGAAGGGCAAAGGAGGTTTCCTCCCTCCCCGAGCACCCACAGTGGTCCAGGGAAAGGATGAGGGAACCTCCTGCTCCCCGGGATGCCTGGGGGTGCTCGGGGGAGCTGGGAAGGGTGGGATCTGCCCTGCAGGGTCGCATCCTGCATCCTTAGCACCAGCCAAAATCCCTGCCAGCATCAGCACCTCCAGCCAGATTTCCAGGAAAACGTCCCATCTGTTTTTAAACCGTCTTGAGATGGTTTTGGTGGGGGGGGGTTGGTTTTTTTTTTGCTTCTGGGTGATTTTCCTTCTGGCTGCTGCAAGGATGGATGCACAGGAAGGCAAAGCCAACCCCACCTCATCCTTCCCTCCCTGCAGAGCCTGGGGAAGGGTTTGGAAAAGCACTTGCACCCTCCCGTGCCTGCGTCCACGAACTGCAAGGCAGCGTGGAGACACGGCTGGGTCCCCCGGGGCTGGACAACCCACGGGTGGGAGGACTCATGGGCAACCCTTCGCCCCTGGCGCTCTCGGAGAGGTTTCCTTCCACCGCAGCATCTCGGAGGAAACCACCCCAAAAATACCTTCCTGCCCAGCGCTGCGGGTGAGGGAGAGCGGGGCAGGAGGTGGCCCCAGGATGGATGGTCCTGTGGTGCTCCAGGGTGGGAAGTAAAAGGGGCAGCTCCTGACCTCGTGTGGAGGTCACCAGGCCCAGGTCAAAGCAGGAGATCAGGGGATTAATCGGTCGAAAAGGAGCTTGAACCTTCAGGCTGAAACCTGATTAGTAATTAGAGCCGGAGGTCAACCCACGCAGGGGGAAGGTGATGAGGGCGATGCCACGGGGCATCCCACCCAGGGATCCCACCCTAGCCACCCCCTAGGAGGGAGACATGGCACTTGGCTCCTGAGCTCCAGAGCAGACTTTACCCCCTTGGAGGAGGGACCTGGACTCTGGCAAAGTCCAACTCAAGTCTCCAGCCTCCACGAACTCGGTATCCAACCCCAATGGGCTGAAGAGACCTTTGCGAGGCAGAGAGGGTTGTAGCTTTCTATCTTGCAGGCAGCTTAGCGCAAGGAAACTATCATGAGACAGCACTAAAACTCATATCCCCTCTGCCCAGAAAATCCCGCCAGCCCAGAAGGTATCAAGAACACACTATGAAACAAGCTAAAATCAGCTTCAGTTGGGCCAAGACCGTAACTGGAGTGAAAAGGAAACCTGCCCCGGTGAAAGTTTTGACCCCAAGAATGCCCAAAGGCCTCCAATACCTCAGCGTCCCCCTTTCACACAGCAGAACCCAAGGCAGCACTAACAGATCCAGGACAAAACCATACGCATCGACCTCAGGGCAACCCTTTGTGTTGTGAGACCACGCTGGATGCAAGACTCCAGCTGCACCACGGGACTTGGATCCGTGGCTGGAGATGAGAGACATCAGATGAAACCTGCTCCCAGCTTTCTGGCCAGAGCTTTGGAGACACAGAAACCTGTCCTGCGTTCATACTTGCCTCGCAGCATCCCACCACTGCATCCAAAACTGGGAAAACCGAGCAGAGAAGGAATCCCAGGCCAGATACACCAGGGTGCCATCAACAGGTTGTTGGGTTTTTTTTAAAAAAAGAGGTTATTTCTCCAACACAGTGAATCAGTGCTTTATTTTCGGTTCTGAAAGAGGTACAAGACCAGCAGTGAGCTCCAGATAACGAGCTGGGGCGTTGCACTTTTTATCGGTGCCCTCCTAATGGTGGGGTTGAGGCAGAACATGAGGAGAAAAGTCCCTCATGTGCCCCGAGCGCAGCTGGACCATAACAGCAGCAGCACAGCCCCACCAACCCACCCACACATCGCACTGGAGTCACCCCACCAGGTCCACGGGTCACCAAAAGATTTTTGCCATCTTCAAAAACCCTTGTGTACGGATTTCCAAGAGGATTTGGTTTGTGGGCGGGGAGGGAAGGCCACAGATCAGATGCTGAATTAAGGAGAAATCAGTGCCATGGCCCTTCTGAGCGCAAAGGGAGTGGCTGATGTGATTCCTAAAGCCTGAGTTGTGCAAAAGTGCAGCCCGTGAGCCCGATGCTGGCCTCCCTCGCACCACGAGGAGGAACCGTTAGTGGCCCTGGAGTTTATAGCACAGTGATAAACCTGGTGTAAGGCCAAGTCAGGATCAAGCCCAGAGGATGTGGGAATACTAGAACTGTCTCTACTGTGTGCAAGATGGGCAGAGGGGTAAAATACCTGGATGCTGTCAGGGGGAATCATAAAATCATCCTTGCCCTAGCATCCTGGAAGGGTTTATATAGGGCAATTCATACCATGATCCCAGCCCAGAATAGCACCAGAGATTAACCCAGGCTCTGACCTCAGCTAATCCAGCGTTACTCCCTGGAAATGCCAGCGGAGCCACTCTGCATTGCGTGGGTGCCGTGGCGGAATGGGCCCCTCCTGGCTGTGGTCTGGAGAGTGTCCTGGCTCGGCTGAAGTCAACAGCAAAACCGCTGCAGAGCTCAGCAGAGGCAGGACAGCAGGCATGTGTGCTGCCTTAATGGAGAAAGCCAAAAGGACCAGTAGTAGCTGCTATCGGCAGCGATAAGGATGCTGGGGAGAAGAGACAGTCGAGGAGGGGGAAAAAGTGGGTAAAATTAAGAGCTGTAGCCTTTGTGTCACCCCAATTAGTGTGAAACACCCCCAGGCACAGGTGACACAACCCACCACCCAGCAAGTGCAGAGCTTCAGCAGTCCCCTTTTCCCCCCACCTCCCCCGTGCTCCTCCCAGCATCCCAAATCAGAGCAGCCCTGAGGGGGAACCAGCCCGGGGAAACCAGGAGCTTCTTTGGAGTTTCTCTTGCTCCCGGAGCCTCCTTGACCAGAGGGTGCCCCCCAAGGTGTGAACACCAGATGAGCCCAAGAGCAGTGTGCCAAGTCGAGCAGCTCGCTTACTTCTCCTTCAGGTCGTTGTCTGCTTTGCCTAAAAGAGGGGGAGAAAAAAATATAAAATATCAGGGCTCGTGTTTCTTGCTCCAGAACCCTCAGCCCCTTTTATAGGGTTATTTTGCTATGTGCAGCTAACATCTCTCAACCACTGCAGTCCGACGAGCGGGACAGCGAGTCGTGGGCAGGATGTTGCCATGAACTCAACCTCCCAAAGCGTTTTCCTGACTCGGGGGAAGCAAACAGCACGACAACCACCGCGGCAAGAAGCCCTGCCCTGCCCCACAGCTCCCCTCCCTACCCGTAGGGCAGCTCTGAACAGAGTTCCCACTTGATTTCCCCAGGGGAATGAGCCAACAAACTCTCCCAGCCCTGTTTTTGCCACCGCAGGAGCTCCCTGCCCTTCCTTTGCACCACCAGCAGGAACCCCCCAACGCTTGGCTGCCCCTTGGACACGCTGAGAGCTGTGGCCACATCCAGGAGCTCCAGGACACTCTGCATTTCACTCTGGGAGGTCAGAGAGTCCCCACCGGCCGAGCAGACCGATGCACATGAGATTTATTTAGGATGCACGTGGCTCCTTGGCTTATCTGAAGGGCCAGCTACGCCCCGCCAAAAGCAGCGCATCGCACTCAGCGCAGCCAGGCTATCAGCAGCTTCCTCCCCCCAAAAATAACTATGTGGGCTGAAACAGCTGCCAAACCACACTTTTTACCTTTCGGGACAAATTTCAGCGAGCTACTGAATATTCAGAAGCGGGACTGCCCCCTCTTTGGCCCGTCGTTGGAAAGCAGTGCATCGCACACAGCGCGGCCAGGCTATCAGCAGCTTCCCCCCAAAAATAACTATGTGGGCTGAAACAGCTGCCAAACCACACATTTTACCTTTCGGGACAAATTTCAGCGAGCTACTGAATATTCAGAAGCGGGACTGCCCCCTCTTTGGCCCGTCGTTGAGGAACTCGTGGCCCAGCCCGTTGCCACACTTGCCACAAGAGACCTAGAAAATGCAAGGAGAGGGTTGGATTGCAAGCGGTCTTTCTCAGCAGACAGAAAAAACAAAAAAACTGTGGTTTGGGGTTTTTTGCTGCTTCCTGAAGGTTTCAGAACTGTCACCTTTAAAGCCCCCGGGCGCTCCTTGCGCTTGGCCACGCTGTCCTCATGGATGGTCTCGGTGAAGGCTGGCCAGGGGGATGAGTGCTCGTACTTGGCACGGCTGGAGAAGAGCTCATGGCCACACTTGGCACAGACATAGATGCCTGGGGAGAGTGGCAGGAGAGGGGTCAGTGCTTGGGGGGCAGCCCCCCAGCCCCGCTCCCACCTGGCCCCCAGCAGTGATTTGCCAGTGATCCCCAGGGGGTGGGGGACACACGTCAGCAGGGTGACATGGGGACACAGATTGGACTTTGCCCATGTGGGCCACTGCCTGCTGCTGCCGTTGCCAGACCCCCATGGCCAGGGGGGCGAGTGGGAGCTTTTGGGACACGGGGCAGGACCCACATCTCCTATAGGACCTCCTCTACAGGATGGGTCCAAACCAGCCCCTACAGGGACCCCCCCAAGTCCCACCTTTGCAGGAAGCATCTTCCCCATCCCCCCCCACCGGCCCCATGCGGGGGGTCCCCTATCAAGGAACCCCCCAGCCCATATCCCACTGGTGGAGGGTGTCCCACAAGAAGGACACTCACCTCCCCACC
>NW_015090794.1:2856518-2935135 GCF_001431845.1 Calidris pugnax
GGAGCTGAGCGGGGCGGAGCGGGGACCCGCACGGTCCTGCGGATGCTCCGGCGTCGGCGGGTGGAGAGGGGGGAGCTTCAGCCCGGCACCGGTCATTTACACCCGGCATCGGTCATTTACACCCGACACCGGGACCAGGACGGAGCCTCCGCCGCCAGCACCGGTACCGGCTCCGGTTCCGCTCCCCCGCTCCCTCCCCTCCTGGCACCGGCATCACTCCTTGGATCCCGGCATCGGGACGCGCCGGCCTCCTTCAGCACCGGCACCGGCTCTTCTGCCCCCGGCATAGGGTCCACTCCTCCCTCCGGCACCGACACACCGGTTCTCCCCCGGCACTGGGACCAGTCCGTCTCCCCGGCGACACCGGGACTGGTCGTCCTTCTCCGGCGCTAGGACCGACCCTTACCCGGCGGCACCGGGACCTCCCGTCTGTCCCAGGTACCGGGGGACCCGCGGGGAGGGAGCCGGGGCACCCCCAGACCCTCCCCAATAGAGCTGGGTGATGGAGGTTGGGACATGGGACAAACTGGGGGGTCCCCACCCCCGCGGACACGGCAGGGTCTCAGTGGATGGGGTGCAGGCGCAGGGTCAGTGGGGACCACCCATCCCACCACCCCCCCAGGAGCACAGAGCCAGGGGTCACCCGTGGGGACCCCTCCCCACGGAAGCCAGAGCAGGGAGGCAATGCTGTGTCCCCCCCTGGGGTGCGTGGGGCTCCCAGAGAAGGAGGAGGAGGAGGAGGAGGAGGAGTCGTGGGGACCCCTCCCCACGGAAACCAGCGTGGGGAGGCAATGCTGTGTCCCTCCCTGGGGTGCGTGGGGCTCCCAGAGGAGGAGGAGGAGGAGGAGGAGGAGGCAGCAGCCCAGCATGCGGCAAGGTAAGGGCTTTGAAGGTGAACCGCAGGCAGCGGCTTCTTGGCAGGCTCCAGGAGCTGAGGAGCTGCATGCGGCTTCCTTTTCCTTCCAAAAAAAAAAACAACAGGCGCCACGAGTTTCTTCTTCCCTAGTTTTATCTGAGGACCCTCGGATAAGCCTTCATCCGGTGGGCTCTCACAGAAAATCCCACCTTCCTTGGTGCAAGAGGAAAAATGCTGGAGCCCTTGGGACAGGAGCTGGGGACTGTCCCGAGGAGCCAGCCTGGCTGTTGGAGCCCTGCAGCCTGCAGCAAAGCATTTAGATGTGTCCCTGCTCCATGATGCCCACGGACGTGTCCATCACCCAGGAGCTCATCCCGGGGCTGTGCCCTCCGTGGAAACCCCTGCGTGGGGCTGGCGCTGGCAGTGCTCCTGCCCGCAGGATGCTGCCGGTTTGAATTAGGTCAGGCTTGGCTCAGCTCCCCGCTCCAGCCCCGGGGATTGATGATTTGTGGCAGGGACCCTGGGCAGGGGGAGGAAGGAGGTCTCACTGCGGCACCAAGGGGCGGCGGGGAGCTGAGGACTTGCCGTGTCACCGCATGGAGAACAGGTGTTTTGACAGCACCTTCCTTATGATCCACTGAGATCAGACGAGCTGGGTGTTGGGAAAAGGCTCCAAACAGACTCAAGGGACGGGTACACCTTCGGGGCACAGGTTTTCAGCCAGTGGAAGGAGCCACAACAGCCGCTGGGAGCCTGTGTCTCGGCGGCATCGTCCACCCAGCCTTTTCAGAAAGTGAAGCCTGTGCTAATGAACGTGATGGGTGAACTGGCTCCCCAGGGCCATGTCCTGGTGAAACCAGGGTTGAGAGCTCTACTGTGAGCTGTAAGGGCCATGCCACAAGGGATGGGAAGGTCTTGGGATGGCCCAGGCTCCCTTTGCTCCATGAGTTAGTAGCTGCTGCCAGCCTCTGTGCAGAGGAGAGATGGGCAGAGGAGAGGGACAGCTGAGACATGGGGGCGAAGTGAAGTCTGTAGCAGTAGAAAGGCTTAGCTCGCTCCTGGGACAGCACAGGGTGACGGGGAGGCTCTGGGACCGGGTGCCTGGGGGACCAGATGAGGTGCTAGGGCTGGCTGGCTCTGAGCATCCCAGCAGACACGGCCACCCTGGAGCCATTTGTGAAGTTCCAAAGTCTGCCTAGCTCCTCGCTCCCCCAGTGGCATGAAGTTCTGCTCCAGTATCCACCAGTAAACCCCTTGAGAAGGAGTGATGTGGTGTGGAAGCGGGAGCGAGACACGGAGCTGAGATCCTGTGCTGCTCTATCCCTTGCCCAAAGTTATGCCTGGAGGTTGCAGTGAGACTTTCTTCAAAGCCCCACGCTCCTTAATCACAGGATAATGCAGAGAGCTCTCCAGTTACAGCGCTAATAACCACAGCAATTTGGTTTCTGTAGCAGTATATTGTGGAGATAATTAGATGAGGGATTTCCAGCTCGTTTGGCCGGGTGATGAAAGCCTCCTCTGCGCCCAGGCGGAGCTGTGCCACCGTCCCCGCCAGCAGCACCAGCCCTCTGTTCCAGCCACCAGCACCTCTACTTCACTGGAGAGGGCTGCTGGAAGTGGACATTTCAACTAACTCTCCCTGAAATTAACTAAATTGTTGTGAAATGAACTTTTCACTACAAAAGCAAACACCAGTTGGGCAGTGGGTGGCTCAGGGCACTGGTGGGGCAGACCCCATCTTCCCCATCTGGGGAAACTTTCCATTTCCAGGCCGTTTTGTAGGTAATTGCACCCCAGGTTGAGCTAACGCTGGGGAGCACCGCACCGTGACACGCCACAGAGGCTTCTGATGCCTCGGGCTTGTACAGGGAGTGTTTTGGGGGAAGATGCTCAAAGACACCAGCCTGGTCCAGCATGCAGCTTGTCTCTGTGTCAGGTCAAATCCAAGCCCTGAATTTGAACCAGGGCTGAGAGCAAGGAGTGGAAATTTGGAGCCTGGGTCCAGCAGGAAGGCTTGCTGATGTTTATGGCTTTGGTGTTTTCAAGAGCAGCAAGGGGGGTTGGCAGACATTAGAGATCTTGTGTCCCTGCCCAGCTGGGGCAGCTCTCGAGGCTCTGCAGACCTTCCTGGGCCGGGTGTCCCAAGCACTGCTCCCCAAAGGGACATCCCACACAGCATGGATCCGTCCTGGGTACCACTGGGGCTGGGCTTGCAAAACTCCACAAGGCAGATGCAGTGTGGAGGCTGTGAGGAACATCCCCTAAGAGCTCTTTGCTGGCATTTCTGACCCCACTGTCATCCCCATTGCTCCATCACCCAGCCATGCCCACCCAGCTACCCCCAGAGCTTGACTATTTGTGACTATTAGATCAAAAATAGTCACAAGGACCTTCATATTCAATTTATCCTATAAAGCACAAAAATATTCCCCCTGCCCTGCATGTCCCCGTGGTCACAGGCTGGGGACAAGCTCTGTGCTGGAAGGCAGGTCAGTGCTGGCACTGAGGAGCTGGCTCCAGGGGCACCTCTGGGCTCAATATTTGCTCTCTGAAGCCTGAGCCAGCAGCAAAGCCTTCACCAGAGCTGCTCCGTGTGGACCCTCCATCTCAGGGTGCTGGTGGTCCAGCTGTGGCACCCAGCAGGGTCCATCCCCAGCGTTCCTCACCCACGCTTCCCAGAGGTGGCTGCGTTTCAGCAGCGTGTCTATAGCCCCCACTGCACTTGATGTCCCTGACAGATGAAAACTCCCATACAAACCCAGGCTATTATTATCTCCGTCTTCCACTGTGCTAATGGTCTCTCAGGAAACAGTCTTCTTTTTTTTTTTTTTTCTTTTTTTTTTTTTTTTTTAGCTTTTAAAACCCACAAATACCGGAGCAGTGGTAACAAGAAGCCAGGCACGGAGTAACGGAGCCCCAACCCCTCACCAAGCACAGGAGAGCCAGTGTCCCCCTAAACCAGTGGGGACAGGGAGCGGTGGCCGGGCAGGACCAGCCAAGGACCAGCCCCGGGGATTTCTGGTAGGTACAGACAAGGGCTGGGGAGGGCAATGGGCAACACTGGAGATACTGGGGATGGATGGTTGTGGCATGGGGCCACTGGGAAAACAGCATGATGAGGGGCAAGGGGGGGTCCCCCACCCGCTGTGCTTGGCTGGGAGGTGTATGGGGCTCTGTGGCATCAGGGAAGGGGTCCCTTTTCAGGCCCAGCTCTACTGCTTATTTTCTTCTGCTCACTCCACATTTTGGTGTTTTGGTGCTTTGCGCAGTGCCCTGGACCGCTCTGTCTGTTGGGTGGTGCTGGTGGTGCCAGCAGTGCCAGCAGCCTTGCCCCCATGGGCTGGAGGGCACCAGCCCCACAGCCAGGGTTTCTGCAGGTGCTGGGTACCACCAGGGTAACCACCCACCGGTTATTTGGGGTTAACAAGTGGCTCCTGCAAATCAGAAGCAAAGCAAAAGACACAAAGCGTGAGATTATATAAATGGAGCTGGAGGCAGCTGCGGCACAGCCTGTAATTAATTCGTGGCAGAGAAGTGCTTTGAAGATGCAGGGCGACGCGGATGCTGGGTGTAAGACAGCCCAAGGGGCAGCACCTGCTGGCAGCAGGGTCCTGCTCAGCCCCAGCTCTCCTGGGATGGTGTCCCTGCTCCTGCTGCAGGGATGCTGCGAGGGGAAGGGGGCAGTGATGGAGCTCAAGCACCCCACAAACCCGCTGGGTGCTGGGTTTCACCCCACAATGGCCCTGCAGAGGCCATCCTGCAGCCCCCATCCTCCCTCCCAAAATCAGGCAGGGGGCACAGCTCAGGAGCTGGGCCACCATCTGGCTTTGGCAGGAGTGCAGCAATGGAGGGGTCACGGTGGAAATTAGGGACAGGACAACACTTGCCATGGCCAGGAACACACTCAGGGCTGCAGAAACTTTACGTGTTAACAAAACTTTTGTGCTCCTCCAGTAAAAACAGAGATTACAGACCCCCCTGCTGCCAGAGCATCCTCACGCTGAACTGAGGCCAGGGCTTGGGCTTGCTTAATTTCAGGTTCATGCAATGCATTAAGCAAGGGCCAAACCACTGCTGGTTAAGCAAGAAACATTTAGAGTCAGAGAGTCCTGCCTGCTGGCGTGGCATCCCTCCTCACAGCCCCCGCAGCTGCACTGGGACCAACATAATGCCCTGGTGCAGGAAAATCCTGCTGCAGCCCTGGCTCACAGCTCCAGGTTCTCAGAGGCCCCGTTGCTAATTGCCTGGCTGAGGTTTATCCTTGTTATACAAGCGGTTCCCCACACGCTGTCATTAAGCTCATCTTACCCTCCTGCCTTCTCCGTCCCATCCCTGCCGGGAAGCAAAGGGAGAGGCACGAGCTGCCCGTCTGCTGGCAGCTCTGTGGCCCCAAGGACATCCTGAAATGGGCTGGAAGGCACTCAGCCCACGGTGATGGGGTCCCCAGGGGCACCTCGCTCCCGCTTGGTGGCTCATGGTGGTGCTGATGGAGAAACACAGAACAGATGATCACTGTTTTAGCAACTAAAGGTATTAGAAAGTGTACAAAGGAAAACAAAAAAACCCAAGGATATCAATTGTGATCCCACTAAAGCCAGCAGATATCTGGCTATTGTTAAGGGATGCATGTGGCATGGTCATTTTCATTCATTTTTTCTCCAAAGTACCAATAAGTCTATAAATGAATCTGATTTTCACTAAAAGTCCAAGCTTACGGAAAGTTTGAATGAAATGAGATAGAATGTGAACTTTGACAAAAAAAATGTAGGAAGAAACATCAAAGTGTTTCAATCAAAACCCATTTGAGGCTTGCTCTGTAACGCCAGTAACATCCCTTCTGTTGCAAAGGGCTTTTCCAATAGTTCATCAGAGTTAAACTCACTGGTCTTATCTGTGTCATTAAGATAAATATATTTTTAATCATTCAGCTTAGTGCCCTCAGATCTCTACTGCAGTTGAGAAAACATTTTGTTCAGTCATAGAAATCAGAACAAGATTTTGTGCCTCACCTCTGCAATCTGAAAGCTCACGGAAGCCTTCCCAAGTTTCCCTCACAATGCCTAGTGCGGCATTAACCTCCTGAGACGTTCTTGCTTGGAGAGAACTGTGGATAGAAAGGATGATTTCTTCAGGAGCAGTGTGGTCCAGTTTGGGGCTCGGTATTACAAAAGTAGAGCTTAAGAGGGGCGATTCATCTAGGCAGGACCGGGGCAGGGACACGCTGTGCCTTGAGGTGGCACAGAGCTGAACCTCTTCCTCCTGTTCCCTGGGCAGCTCCGGCACCGTCGGCAATGCGAGCGATGGCAGACCAGGCTGTGGTGGCAGCGGATGCCTCTCCGACCCTGGCACCATCCCCGGGCTCTCCTCGGTGTGGGGACACTGAGGGGCTACCTCCCCATCCCGCCGGCACCAGGGAAGACGGTGGCAGCCGGGATGGCTGCGGGCTTCTTTTTGCTGTGGATGGGGACATGAAGCCTCTCCCCTCACCCCAGGCTGGGGGGATGCTCCTGGCCGACCTCCCGCGGGTCCCCCAGCCCCGGCTGAGCCCGGCCAAATCCCGCACGGCCCCATCCTCCCCCAGCATCTCCCCGTCGGAGAGCCGTGCCACCCTGCTCCGGCTGCGGGATGCCAGGCTGGAGGACACCAAGAGGCGGCTGTCGGAGGCCGTGCAGGAGCCCCTCAGCCGGCTCAGCCGCCTCATGGCCGAGGAGAGCAGCCCCATACAGCGGGCGAAGGCGGGCACCGGGAGTCAGGAGACGGGGGGCAGCCCCAGGCAGGCGGGGGGCAGCGGGGCTGGGGGACGCCAGGTACGGGACTGGAGCCCCTGGGAGCCCACCCTGAACTGCCGCTACGAGATCTGCTCCTACGGGGACGTGATCCAGGTGGTGGAGGTGGCACGGAGGGAACTGCCACCCCCCGAGGAGCCACCCCCAGCACGGCCAGGGGGCACAGTGCCGGGCAGAGCCCTCGCCTCCATTGCCCTCCTCGCTTACGGCTACTTCATCCTGCCGCTGCCACCCTACGCCGCCGGCCTCTGCCTGGGGCTCCTCTGTGGGCTGGTGCTGGGCTTCCTCACCATCCTCCTCCTCCTGCCGAAGCCTCCGCCGGTGGCACGGGGACCACGGGGCCGCCTGTGCCCTGAGCTGCTGCCGGGGGAGCCATGGGAAACTCATCACCTCCAGGTAGGAGAAGGGAGGTGCGGGATGGGGTGCTGGGTGGCAGCTGGAAGGGAGCCCAGGGCTCGGGGTGCAGCACTGAGGGGGTGCCGAGCCCACGGCGGGTGCTGCCATCCCGTACGGCACAGTGGGAAGCAGCCGGCTCCATCTCCTCCCACCCAGGGCTGGATGAACCAGCTGCACGTCTACGACCCCGAGCTCTTCCACCCATCACTCACGCACTCGGTGCTGGCCACGCTGGATGGAGCCACCCTCAAGCTCTCCTACCAAGCCCATGGCGGGTGCTGCCATCCCGTACGGCACAGCGGGAAGCAGCAGGCTCCATCTTCTCCCACCCAGGGCTGGATGAACCAGCTGCACGTCTACGACCCCGAGCTCTTCCACCCATCACTCACGCACTCGGTGCTGGCCACGCTGGATGGAGCCACCCTCAAGCTCTCCTACCCCAAGAGCAACATCCCACGCCGAGCCACCTTCGAGGAGGAAATCCTGGATACCGTCTTCATCAGCCACCGCTACTACGACCTGACTGATGCCAAGGTGAGTCTGGCAATGCCAAGGAGGATTCCATGGGAGTGGGGAACTCTCACCCTCATGGGGCCCCCCAGTGCTGTGGCCTCACCACTGCTCCTGGTGTTGCAGGTCTTCCTCTGCCCCCCCAGCCTGGCCAGAAAGCGGACATGGAACAAGAAATACCCCATCTGTGTCCTCCTCCCTGACCCGGTGGACATGGAGTGCAGGAGCAGTGAGGAGCATGACGTGGAGCCACCAAGAGATGAAGGGATGAAGAAGTTGCTGGGCCAGGACGTCCCAGGGGATTGCAAGGAGAGATGCCTGTACCTCTTCGGGCGGACTGGGAGGGAGAAGGAGGAGTGGTACCAGCACCTCGTGCGAGCCTCCCGTGGGACCCCCAGCAGCAGCCACGGAGAAGCTAGGGCAGGTGAGAAGCAGCCATCGTGGCCTCTGCTCTGTGCTGGGACTGGTCTGGGGTGTCACCGCAAGTGCACTGTGGCACGTCACCACGTGTCCATCATGGCCAAACAACATGACACCTCTCATGCCATCCTGACCTGCTCATTTCCTCCTGTCCCCAGGCATTGGACCAGCTCCACGGAGCAGTGACAGCAGCAGCGCAGGGAGCGCTGAAGACATCCCCTCTGCCATCCCACCCAAGGACCTGGAGGGAAACGTCCAACAGATTTTCCTGGATTACAGCACCTACATGGCACGATTCATGCCGGCACAGGCTGGGGGCAGCCCAGACCGGAGCCCCTCTCACGGAGGACTGGGCAGCCCCACGCCCACCAAGGTGAGTGGGACAAATCCAGTGCTGGGAGTGGAACACGAGGCTAAATGGGAGCTGATGGACCCCGTGCGCAGCCACTTCCAGTCCTGTGGTTCATCTCCTCCCTCCCAGCACTGTGGTTTGAGCAGCCAATACATAGTGCAGGGGAGCACCCAGCCAGCGGGTCCTACCACTCATGGGGTCACCTCGCTCCAGGGGCTCGTGGCTTCTGTCCCTCCACAGCCTGGTGAGGACACGGCCAGGCGCAGCGAGGTGTGCATGGCCTGGATGAACGCACTGGTGGGGCGCATCTTCTGGGACTTCCTCCGGGAGCGATACTGGGCCGAGCAAGTGTCCAATAAGATCCAGAAGAAGCTGAGCAAGATCAAGGTGAGAGGCAGGAGCATCACAGCACCTGGAGGAGTCCCACCCAATCCCAGAGGCCCTATGGAGGGTGCCAGGCTGCGGTTACCATCCCCATGTGGTTTCCCTCCATCAGCTCCCATATTTCATGAATGAGCTGACGCTGACAGAGCTGGACATGGGCACATCCATCCCCTCAATCCTCAGTGCCTCCAACCCCACCATCAATGACCGAGGTAAGAGCCCTGCAGAGTGGCAGGGACCCCAGGGCTGGCTCCATGGCAGCTGTTATTGAGGTTCCAGCCTGGTCCCCAAAGCAGAGAGGTTTCAGCAGGCACGCGAGCAGCTCTCAGTCCCTGCGGTGCTGACAGGGGCTCACCCTGTCCCTCTCCCCGGCAGGGCTCTGGGTGGACATGGAGGTCACCTACAGCGGCTCGTTGCAGATGACGCTTGAGACGAAGATGAACCTCTGCAAGCTGGGGAAGGAGAGCGCTGCAGAGGAGAGCGGCCCGGCAGAGGCGGGCGGAGAGGGGTAAGGAGACTGCATGGCTGGGTTTCATCCTCTTCCTCCTCTTGCCTGAGCAAGGTGAGAGGGTGCTGGCCCCAGGGCACCCCCATGACGCTCCGTGGGGCTCGCAGGGCCAGGCCACGGCTGATCCTGCTGGCAGACAGCGACGCAGAGTCGTCCAGCGCCGGCTCCTCTGAGGAGGAAGACATCACCACTGCAGAGCCCGTGGGAGCCCTGGGGGAGCGGGTCCCCCCACCCGGCACTGAGGGGTAAGGGGCTGTTTGGGGACCATGCCATGGGGTGGATGGGGAGATGCTGGGGGAGGCACGGCACTACGTGCCATGGGGCTTGTTCCCCAGGGGTGGCACACACAGGTACCCGGCACATCGTGGCAGCCCTTCACAGGGGACTCCTGTCCCCGTGGGGTGCCCACAGCAGATGGTTGGGGGGTGCCAAAACCCAGCAAGGCTCTGGCTCTCACCCCACTGCGGAGCTGCGGCTCCCCTCGCTTTAGCCACGTCAGCGGTAACAGCACCAGCCGGAAGATCCTGCGCTTTGTGGATAAGATCGCCAAGTCCAAGTACTTCCAGAAGGCCACAGAAAATGAGTTCATCAAAAAGAAGATCGAGGAGGTTTCCAACACGCCGCTGCTGCTGACGGTGGAGGTGCAGGAGCTGGCAGGGACCTTGGCCGTGAACATCCCTCCGCCTCCAACGGACCGTGTCTGGTACCAGCTCTCCTTCCTCCCCTGCATCCTCCCTTCAGCTCCCCCTGCTCCCGGCGGCTCAGCCAAGGAGCCAGCTCTAGAGCTTCAGGAGATGATGCTTTCTGCCTCTTTCCCCTCACAGGTACAGCTTCCGAGTCCCACCCCAGCTGGAGCTGAAGGTGCGCCCAAAGCTGGGTGAGCGGGAGGTGACATTCCTCCACGTCACCGAGTGGATTGAGAAGAAGCTGCAGCATGAATTTCAGGTGCCTGTCACAAAGGTCTGGGTCCGTTAAAGGGCTCAGCAAACCCTGCTGAAGCACAGGCATTGCTGCCACCAGGAATAATCAGCCCTCAGTTTGGGCTAGGGCTGTCTCTACTAGGCATTGCTGCCATCAGGGATATATCAGCCCTCAGTTTGGGCTAGGGCTGTCTCTACAAAAAGCCAACATCTAACCTGGTCTGTCCAGCTTGGGACAGTCAAAAAACACGACCTGAGCGACCAGCTCCAAGCACTGGTGCTCTGAGCACTACATGGCTTGAGGAAAAGCAATTTCCTCCAAGTATGTGCAGCCCTGCCCCAAGCAGGGGGATCAGGAATGTCAGCAAGTCCCAGGCAGACACCCCCTAAGAAGGGCTGAATTCACCCATCCACTCTGGTTTGGGGATGTTTGGGAGATTTACCATCCATCACTAGGTACCCACTGGTTTGTTTTCTGCCTCTCACCTTTGAGACCTCTGGACAAAGAGCACAAATGTCTCCATAGATATTTAGGTACCCAAATCCCCTCAAAGAGCTGCCATTTGAATGGTTTCAAAGTGCTGGTCCCTGCCCTCGGCCATGACCACCCCTGAGGCCACCCACAGGTGGGCAGGGTGAAGAAAAACTACTCCTGATTCTCCCCACCTTGAGATATCCAGAGCTGGTAATCCTCTAGGACCAGGCACAGTCAGCTGCTGACGAGGGGATGGGAGCCTGGGACCTTCTGTTCACAGCTCCAGTCTGACTTAAGCTCCTGTGGCTCCTGCCAAGGCCACTTCCAGGCAGGTGTGTCACCAGTCGGGTAGTGGTATTGAAAACCACTTACTTTTTATTCTGGATTCCTCTTTTCAGAAAATTTTGGTGATGCCAAACATGGACGATCTCATCATTCCCATCATGAGCTCTGGCCTGGATCCTCAGCCACCCACTGGGGGACTGCCCAGGGACCTACCAGCCAAGGGGGAGAAGAGGCCTTGAAGCACAGCCCCACGGGGAGGGCAGAGACACTACACAGAGCTCAGGGACCTCACGGGGACACAGAGCCAACCAGGGCCTGGTCACTGACTGCACCCAGGGCTACGCCGTGGGGTCTGAGCTTCTCGGTTCATCTCATCCTCAGCACTTTTGTAGATGAGCCTCCTCCTTAAATACCGCAAGCACACGTTCAGAGCAGAACCAAACCCAGGGCAAGGGGTTTGCTGGAGACCCAAGAACTTCATGTATCTCCTACAAGGTTCCCAGGACTCCTGGTCAAGGGGGCGGACTGGGTTTCCCACTGTCTGGTCCCCAAAAAGAGGACACAGGACACTCAGACCTGTTCTGCACTGAAGGAGTTGTGATCACCACTGATCCAAGACATCACAGCTCCAAAAGGCATCACACCCTCCCCGCAGCTGGACTGCATGGAGAACATGGGTAGGAAATGAGTCCAAAATCCAAATAAAATCCATCACTGCCCAGTATTACCTCACACATCGTACACAAGTTCCCACATCTGCTGAGGATGCCGGCTGGGATCGTGGGGCTTTGTGCAGAGAGAAGTCCACGGGTCATACTTTCAGCTCAGCAAAAGGAGTGTCTGGGTGTGCACATGTGAGAGGTGGTCAATGAGACCGGGCAGGTAACAGGGAGACCCTGTATCCCCAGCAGAAACTGGGGCAGGAGTGCTGGTACCTGCTCTGCTCTCCTCTGAAAGAGAGGAAGGGGAGTCTTCACCGTGGTTTGGGTGGAAAAAATTCACTGAGCAAGGGAAAGGGAGGATCCAGCGGACAGAGCAGACTGTCCCAGTCCCATATGGGCCCACCCCAACTGCTACCTGTCCCATCCTCACCTGCTGAGGAGCCTCAAGGAGCCTCAAGGACACACTGCTGCCCACAGGCGGCACTGAATACAGATGAGACACCCCTCCAGAAGGAAGACAGGCAACAGGCATGGCTTGAAGCCTTTTTATTGAAGGTGCCTGGTTATGTAGCCTTGCATATCTCAGTCCTTACAGCTCTTCCTGCGCTCCTGGCTTCCCTTTCACCAGGTGTTTCTTCTGAGGGCCCTGGAAGAGAGCAAAGAGGAGAGATATCAGTGTTAGTGGCAGACAGACCTGGCCTACAAGGCTGCATGTGAGCTGCGTGGAAAAGAGCTGCATCTCTGCTCCCTTTCTCTTGTGCAAGGCTGCTCCTTCTCTCTGCTCCAGCTGGGAGCCCTGTGCCACCATTCACTGGCCACCCCCGGGGCCTCCCTAGCCCTGCAGGAGTCAGGAGTGGAACACGGTTGCCCTTGCACAAGGGGTTTGTTTCTCTGGACATCACAAAAGGAGCCAGAGAGTGGCAACGAGTGACTTGCTCCGAGCCAGTTGGGCTGGCCTGCAGTGAGCCCACAGTGGTGGAGCACTTCTGAGCTGCTGTAGGAGCCCTGGAGGAGGCAAGGCCTCCCACAGCCAAAGGCACAGATCCTCATCAGCCAACTCAACAGAGCTGGAGGGGTTTCCACCAGCAAAGAAAAGGGGTTATCCCAGACCAAATAAGTCCTACATGGCAAGAATTATTTATGTGTCTCTACTTCCAGCCAAATGTAAAGTTTTGCCACAGTGTACAGGGGGGGAAACTCTCACCCCACAGTAGAAAAGGACAAAGAAAACATCTGCAACCAGGTAGAACCACCTCCACGTCACAGCTACTGAGGACTTGCAGCGACAGCAAGAGCAGAACGCAGAGCAAGCTCCTAATGCTGAGATAAAGGAAAACATCTTAACCTCTAAAGAGCTCTGCAGAGACACCGCGCAGCCAATCCCCCCTCCCAGGGCTCAGGAGGCTTAGCCAGTTTCACATGGGATTTCTAGCTGACAGGCCAGATCCAGACACGTCCGCGTGGTATCCAGAGAGTTGTTTTCTTTCATTTCTGCTGGCTGAAGGCCTGGCTTACTTAACGCTTCCTCAATTTCACATTCAGACTTGTGCACCAGCCTGGTGTAGGTTGCAAAACTATTCAGGAAACTCTGCTTGTTTTGGATTTATTTAATTTTTTTTTTTTTTTGGCCCTAGGTTTAAGAAAAATACACTGCTCGGCCTTTCTGAAAGCTTCCTGACAAAAGAATCACAAATTTGTGACTGAATTTGACCCAACCTTTTCCTCTTAAGAACATTAAAGTTATAAATCATTCCAAACAAATCAAAGAAGTGCACAATTATGGGTGAAAGGGACCATATGTCCAAGGCAGTGCCTGCCAAGTTAACTGCTTGTTTAAAACATCCTGTGGTGAATGGAAACTGGTTGGCCATATGGTATATTATTTGTTAGTTGGGTTGTCTTGGATCACTTGCGCAACCATCATGTTCTTCCTTAGCGTAATATCTGCTTGTATGAATTGAATTCATGCCTGTCTTTTATGCAAGACAGTCCTGATCACTCATTTGGCTGTTGTTATATCGAGAAGCAGATGTTTAGTTGGAGTCAATCAGTTGCTTCAACCCCAGCTGCAAGCACAGCCCAGGAGCTGGAGCCGGCGCGGAGCGTAACTCACCATGAAAGCCCGCTTCTCCTGAGCTGTCTGGAAGCGGCCATGGCCAAACTTGGAAGTAGTATCAATGAATTTGAGTTCAATGGCTTCCTGAGACCGGCGGCTTGTGTGCACCAGAAGGGACTGGAAAAGAGGAGTTACAATGCATCAGGCTTATCTTTACAGCAAATCCGGATATCTGCTCTGACGGAAGCAGGGTTGAAATACCCTACGTGCATCCATTAGAAAACAGCTCCATGAAAATCCGCCTTCCCAGAGAAACACCCAGGTGGCAGGTGATGCCTTGGATTGCAGAGCAGCTCTGAAATGAGCCTGCTCTTCACTCAGCGTTTCATTTCCTCACAATCTGCTTATGACCAAGGTTCCCCATCACAGCCACATGGGCTTCCAGCTCCTGTCTCCAGAGAGAGTACACTTGACCGTACACTCCCACAAACCACCTGACTGGGAATGGTCTCACTGAGCACCTTGCTCATGTGCTATGTGCCCTCTGCAACCCCACCAGTCTCCCTGACCAACATTTGGAGGCAGTGGCGTTCTCCACGTGATGAATCTCTTTGTGGAGAGCTACAGCCCATCCCTCCCCAGGGCCACTCTCACCTTGCGGAGGGTGAGCACACGCTTCTTCGTGCCCACGACGCAGCCTTTCAGCATGAGGAAGTCATTGTTGACCTCCCCATAGTGAGGAAAGCCACCCTGTGGAGAGAGGCAGAGAGAGGGTTGGCAGGTAGGAGAGCTGGATGGGAGCAGACATGCCCACAGGTGGCTTTTTCTAGGCAAGGAAAAGGCAGTGACTGATTGTCCTTCCAGCTAACAACACTCTGCACCCTTCAGGTTGCCTGCTCAGGACCACCAGAGCACGTCAGCCACACTGACAGCGTCATCCCAGCTAAGGAACAACCCTCAAGAGCTGGGGAACCAGCAACCCTCCTTCCTACCTCGAAGGATGCAGGTGAACAGCAAGCAGAACTGGCTAGACTCCCACGTTAGCAGTTTTTAATATGCAAAAGTGAATTTTTAAACCAAGTAACTAACATTCATCTGTTAAGTATCAGATTTTTAATGTCACGTATAGTTCCTCTTCTTTTTAAACAAAGTTGTTGGTTTCTGCCCAGGTTACCAGCTGAAAATTAAACGTTGGAGTAAACCAATGGGCCTAAAAAAACACGACACAGATGGTTTTCCATGTCCAGAACACGAAAAGAATCACTGCATTTATTACAGTTAATTTCCTCCAAATAATTTCCTATGCAGTGATCTCCAGCCAAGGAATTACTTCCCTGGCTCAGGTCCCTGTAGCCAGGGGGCAGTCACAGCCCTGTTACCCCCTCAGCCCTCACCAAAGGCGTAATGGTCTTCTCCGTGACATCGTAGTTCGTGGAGGCATTGTTCTTCACCACTTTGCCATCCTCCACGTGGATCCCACGGCCAATGCGGTAAATCTAGGAAAGGGAAGGAAATTGAGATGGCAACTTTTCCACCCCCTTAGTGAGGGACGTCACAGGGACAACACGTTATCTACCAAGATGTGCCCCCCTGTGATGTGTTCCTTGAGCAGGAAAAAAGCACCAGGAAAGACAAGGAGAACAACAGCACTGCAGATCTCTAGGGAAACATCTGAGAAGCTGGGGGCAAGAGAAGCCACCGTGCAAAGAAGGATGATGCCAGCATGAAGGAAGGCAGGCAGGAAGGTGCAGTGGTGCTCTGAGGGCCATACCTTCTTGTTGAGCTCCGTGCGGTGGTGGTAGCCCTTCTGGCCAGCCCGAGCAATGGAGTAGCCAACCCGGGCTGGGTGCCAGGCTCCGATGCAGGCAACTTTGCGCAAGCCCTTGTGCGTCTTCCTGGGGAGCTTCTTGGTGTGCCAACGGCTTGTCACCCCTGGAAGTGTGACCAGACAGAGCAGTGAGAACACCAGGAAGATTCAGGGCTGATGTTTGTTTGAGTGCTGGGGAAGGGGGAGTCTCATCACTCTTCTTGCAGTTCTTGGAAGACACCACGTTGGAAGGAAACCAAGAGCTGTCACCACCATGAGGGGCCAGAGCACAGAATTGTTCTCACTTCCCATGGATCTGATCAGACTGTGATATGTTCCTGCTGAGCACATCCACGCGCACGCACAGGAACACCCACACCTCCACACACGTGGGGTTTGTGAGAAGTGCAATGGCTTAACGTACTCACAGTGCCTCTGAGCCTCCTGGGAAGACTTTGGGCACAGCAGAAAACGTGGCCTTTACTGAGATTAAAGAAACCAAACTCTGCTACAATGGAACTGCATAATTGAGGTCCAGAGGCTCTTTGCTACTCCCTGTGCAATAAGTTGGTGCTTTCTCAGCATGGCTAATGCTCCCCTCGCCCAGAAGTACATTAGGGGCAGTGCCATAAGAGAAAAACAGAACTAAGTCCCCGGCAAGGGTCTCCCTGCTCTGTACCTTTCATCCCATGCCCCTTGGTCACGCCAATGACATCAATCATCTCGTTCTGGCTGAAAACGTTATGCACGGAAACCTGCTTCTCCAGCCTCTCACGAACCCAGTCAACCTTCTCAGCCACCGTCCCACCATTCAGCTGGATCTCCATCACGTGGGCCTTCTTCTGCCGCAGTGGGAGCAGCTTCATCTGCATTAGACAGTGCATTAGGGCAAAATGTTGTCCCTCGCCTCTCATGCATGAACATGAAGGAAGGGCTGCATAACTCACCACTTCTGGGGGGCACAGGAGGTGAGCAGGGCCAGCTCTTCACCACCCCTTCCTGCCACACTGTCAATCCCTTTCATAACAGCCAGCGACCTGGGTCAGCAGACCTACACACCTCTTGGACCCAGCTCCTTGTCCTTGAGCTCAGCCACCCCAGTGCCATTCAAGGCACATTCAAGTGTCACTCCACCCATTCAAGGCAGGAGCCAATGCACAGCCTCTCCCCAGGGAGCACAGGAGCAGGCCAGCCTCGTCCTACCCCAAGAGTTAAGCACAGTAGTAACAACCATGGAAAATGCCCCAGAGGAGCCCATCACCAGAGCACCATCTGAGGCTGAACACTGCCATCAGCCAGGATGTAGCTCTGTGCTCTGAGACAGTCAGCACCTCTCTTTTGGTCATGTTCCACCTCTGCATCCAGACCGAGCAGTTATTTCTAGTTCCCACCAAGAGGTGCTGCCACTCTCTCCCAGTCCCAGATCCCTGTGTAAAGCCCCTGCCAAATCACCACAGCGGGACTGTCAGGGTCTCTGCCAGCCACAAGTGAAACCTTCAGCCAGCTTAGCTCTCCAAAGTAGCCATTAACTCCAGGGATCAGTATGGAAATGGGCCCTGTGTATCCAGCAATCAGCATCTGGCAAAACTCTGCCTGCCCATGGGTTATTTTTGCCCAAACATTCGACACCAGTTGCTAATTTGAGGTGATCATGGGGCCTAAGATCCCTTGCTGACACCGGGCTCACCACCTGCTGAGGCTCTGCACAAAGTCTGCTCTCCTCCACGGGGAGTGTGGGCTCCCCAGAGCACCAGAGCCACAGCCCCTCTGGCAATCCCCCCGCAGGGGACAGTGTTGGTGTCAGGAGGCAGCTGGAAAGGTCAGCCAGCATCTCCCATCTCCTGCATGCCCTGTCCCACACCCTCTGACCGACATCTGCCTGCTCAGCCTTCTGTGACCCCACCAAGACACCCCTGTCATCCCAGCTCCCAGCCCCTCACCTTGCCCCCCAGCTGAGGAAGACCCTGAGCCCCCCTGGCCCACCCCCCGGGGGGAGGCTCTGACCTGCGTGTGTGCAATGACACGAATGACCTTGCAGTACTTTTTCATAGCTGTAAAATCCTTCTCCAGCTGCTTTTTGCCGTCCTCATCCTGCCATTTCTTGCAGTACTTGGTGAACGCCTTCTTTTTGCTCTTGTGCCTACAAGAGAAGTGTTTCTCATCCAGCAGAGCTGAATGGTTAAGTGTTCCTGCACATCGCTGTGCCCCGAGACAGTGCAGCGTGGGGGGACCCATCACCCCGCCAGACACTTCCCGGGTACCCAAACCCCTCCCTGGCTGCCGAGGCCGTGACACAGGGCTTTGAGGTGAGAAGAGTGAATAATGAGCTGTGAAAAGGGCTGGTAATTCAAACCTTTTTGCAGGAGGAATCCAGTTGTCTCCCACTGACTGGCTCAGCGCCATCAAAATACAAGCGCAAAATCAGAGCTAAGTGGAGAAAGGAGAAAACAGGCTCCGACAGGGATCAGAGGCATGTGGTGGGTGGATCTCAACAGCACTTTTACAGGAGACACGATTCCTACAGTTATGAAATTCATGTTTCCATTTTCCTCTCCACTGGTGTGGGATTTGGGGTGTTGAAGTTTACAAGGGCCAGGGTTCACATTCTGCATCAATTTTTCCCCTGACAGACCTGATTTTACTCCCCTCGTTCGCTGCCTCAGCTCAAGTATTCCAGCTTAATGGGGAGTAGATGGGCCCAACCTACACGAAGGAAAACAAACCCGCAGCACACGCTGCCATATGATATTGTGGAGACAGCTAACTTAGTTCAACTATTAGAATAAATTTACATATGCGTATGCTGATTCCCAGCACCAAGCTGTTTGCAGTATCTCTGTGCATGACTAAATAAATAGCAGTTTCACTCCACCTCAGGGCCAGCTGCCAGTAGCTGAGCTGTTTGCTGTGGCTGGGCATCAGAGAGAGTCTGCAGGGAAGACTTGTGAGGGACTCCCCACTTGCAGTGCCCCAGGGACCCTCCCCAGCCACGGAGGCACGTACCAGTTTTTGTAGAAGCGCCGTCTGCATTCATCGCTGATGTGCTCAGCAAAAACAGTCTTGAAATTCCTCAAGCCCTTTGGTGTTTGTATGTACCCCACAACTCCCACCACTACCATTGGTGGGGTCTCAATGATGGTCACGGCCTCCACCTCTTCTCTTTTGGAGATCTCTGCGAGACAGCAAAGGGAAATGGTGGTCAGCATCATCTGGGATGGGATCATTCCCTGGAGCCATTTGTGGCCCGTGCCATTACAGCGAGCAAGCAACGTGCTGGGGGCAAAGTTGCTCTCTGCTCTCACAGGCCTCAGCCCTTTCATCTCCCATGGCCACAGGACCTGCTGGAGTCCCACACAGGGTTTGATCCCCAGACATGGAACAAGTTACACCCTGTGGCCCAGCACACTTTAACCCATCTTCCCCTGCCTGGAGGAGGCAGTATGTTCGATGGTTCTTGCCCTGGAGTTTGGCTCCAATCCCGTGGGCATTCGTAGCCATGGAAAATGCCCCAGTGGAGCCCATCACCAGAGCACCATCTGAGGCTGAACACTGCCATCAGCCAGGATGTAGCTCTGTGCTCTGAGACAGAGTCAGCACCTCTCTTTTGGTCATGTTCCACCTCTGCATCCAGACCGAGCAGTTATTTCTAGTTCCCACCAAGAGATGCTGCCACTCTCTCCCAGTCCCAGATCCCTGTGTAAAGCCCCTGCCAAATCACCACAGCGGGACTGTCAGGGTCTCTGCCAGCCACAAGTGAAACCTTCAGCCAGCTTAGCTCTCCAAAGTAGCCATTAACTCCAGGGATCAGTATGGAAATGGGCCCTGTGTATCCAGCAATCAGCATCTGGCAAAACTCTGCCTGCCCATGGGTTATTTTTGCCCAAACATTCGACACCAGTTGCTAATTTGAGGTGATCATGGGGCCTAAGATCCCTTGCTGACACCGGGCTCACCACCTGCTGAGGCTCTGCACAAAGTCTGCTCTCCTCCACGGGGAGTGTGGGCTCCCCAGAGCACCAGAGCCACAGCCCCCTCTGGCAATCCCCCCGCAGGGGACAGTGTTGGTGTCAGGAGGCAGCTGGAAAGGTCAGCCAGCATCTCCCATCTCCTGCATGCCCTGTCCCACACCCTCTGACCGACATCTGCCTGCTCAGCCTTCTGTGACCCCACCAAGACACCCCTGTCATCCCAGCTCCCAGCCCCTCACCTTGCCCCCCAGCTGAGGAAGACCCTGAGCCCCCCTGGCCCACCCCCCGGGGGGAGGCTCTGACCTGCGTGTGTGCAATGACACGAATGACCTTGCAGTACTTTTTCATAGCTGTAAAATCCTTCTCCAGCTGCTTTTTGCCGTCCTCATCCTGCCATTTCTTGCAGTACTTGGTGAACGCCTTCTTTTTGCTCTTGTGCCTACAAGAGAAGTGTTTCTCATCCAGCAGAGCTGAATGGTTAAGTGTTCCTGCACATCGCTGTGCCCCGAGACAGTGCAGCGTGGGGGGACCCATCACCCCGCCAGACACTTCCCGGGTACCCAAACCCCTCCCTGGCTGCCGAGGCCGTGACACAGGGCTTTGAGGTGAGAAGAGTGAATAATGAGCTGTGAAAAGGGCTGGTAATTCAAACCTTTTTGCAGGAGGAATCCAGTTGTCTCCCACTGACTGGCTCAGCGCCATCAAAATACAAGCGCAAAATCAGAGCTAAGTGGAGAAAGGAGAAAACAGGCTCCGACAGGGATCAGAGGCATGTGGTGGGTGGATCTCAACAGCACTTTTACAGGAGACACGATTCCTACAGTTATGAAATTCATGTTTCCATTTTCCTCTCCACTGGTGTGGGATTTGGGGTGTTGAAGTTTACAAGGGCCAGGGTTCACATTCTGCATCAATTTTTCCCCTGACAGACCTGATTTTACTCCCCTCGTTCGCTGCCTCAGCTCAAGTATTCCAGCTTAATGGGGAGTAGATGGGCCCAACCTACACGAAGGAAAACAAACCCGCAGCACACGCTGCCATATGATATTGTGGAGACAGCTAACTTAGTTCAACTATTAGAATAAATTTACATATGCGTATGCTGATTCCCAGCACCAAGCTGTTTGCAGTATCTCTGTGCATGACTAAATAAATAGCAGTTTCACTCCACCTCAGGGCCAGCTGCCAGTAGCTGAGCTGTTTGCTGTGGCTGGGCATCAGAGAGAGTCTGCAGGGAAGACTTGTGAGGGACTCCCCACTTGCAGTGCCCCAGGGACCCTCCCCAGCCACGGAGGCACGTACCAGTTTTTGTAGAAGCGCCGTCTGCATTCATCGCTGATGTGCTCAGCAAAAACAGTCTTGAAATTCCTCAAGCCCTTTGGTGTTTGTATGTACCCCACAACTCCCACCACTACCATTGGTGGGGTCTCAATGATGGTCACGGCCTCCACCTCTTCTCTTTTGGAGATCTCTGCGAGACAGCAAAGGGAAATGGTGGTCAGCATCATCTGGGATGGGATCATTCCCTGGAGCCATTTGTGGCCCGTGCCATTACAGCGAGCAAGCAACGTGCTGGGGGCAAAGTTGCTCTCTGCTCTCACAGGCCTCAGCCCTTTCATCTCCCATGGCCACAGGACCTGCTGGAGTCCCACACAGGGTTTGATCCCCAGACATGGAACAAGTTACACCCTGTGGCCCAGCACACTTTAACCCATCTTCCCCTGCCTGGAGGAGGCAGTATGTTCGATGGTTCTTGCCCTGGAGTTTGGCTCCAATCCCGTGGGCATTCCAGAGTGTAATGTTATAAACTTCCCCAGCAAGACATTACAAACCCATGGTTTATCAGGTAGTTACCCTGCGGAGTCCTTCTGCCAGCAGGATCCAACAAACCACCAGTCACCAGTGTGGGGACTTCCCAGGAATCCCCAGATTCAGCCCACGCTGGCCATGAGGTGGCCTTTGGCCATCCAAGATCTGGATGGCATTACAGGTGATAGCCCAGAAGCTGTGTGCTCCACCACCCATTCCCAGGAACAGCCTTTCCCACCAACAAGTCTGTTCCCTCATGTCCCTCCTGGATCTGGCTCCCCGCTTCCATCAGAGAAGCCTTACTGAGTCCAGGCCTGTGCACCTCCCTCACAGTGTGTGTCATGCCAGCTTTGTAGCCCAGGAAAGCTGTCAGGTGGACCGGTTTGCTGGGATCATCCTTAGGCCATGTCTTCACCTTCCCTCGGTGGCGACGGCTTCTCTTGTGGGGGAGGAAGCCCAGGTGGCCATGCCTGGGAGCAGAGAACTTGCGGTGGGACTGCAGAGAGGAAGAACAAAAAAGATCAGCTTCACTTTCAGGTCCCAGAAGATGCTGGGAGTGAAGAACCCTTTAACATCAGCGAATGCTGGAGAGATTCTGGGCTTTCCTCATTGCCAACATGAAAGAACTCGTCACAGGAAGGGATTTTGTTCAGGTTTTCATCACGTACATGGAAGAATTTAGTAAGTTTCTGGACAAATGAAGCCAATTAACTAAAAAAAAACTTGAACATGATCTCTCTTCTTCTGCTTGAGGACTTTGAAGGAGAAATATGTTCTTTAATAGGTCTGCCCTTCTGTGATGTTAATTAGAATGACTTATTTTGTATTCTGCAGCACCAAAAGGGCCTGCTCAGAATTCATGGGCTTTGTGTCACCAAGGCAAATGGCACCAAACAAGCACAGCTAACGATCAGAAGAATTGGGAAAGGATGCCCAAAGGAATCAGTAATAAGAACAAGCACAGGTTAAATATGCACCTTGAAAACCAAATTAGAAAAGCTAAATATATAAACTCCAAGTGCAAGGTCATGCTGAGTCAGGCACAGGGAAAGCAACAGCGCTTTAGAGACATGGACAAGTTCTCACACAACTGGCTTCACGGCAGGGAAACTGGGGGGTCAGTCCAAGCAGCGAAGGGTTAGATCTACATCCACTGCAACTCCCTCCTCGCTAAGATCAGTCCCAGCACCAGGTTGTACTTTCCACCAAGCGTATTTTCCAGCCCCAATGGAGCTCTGTCAAGCTCAAACCCATTTCAGCTGCACTTAAGGTGGCTGGGAGGCCAGCCCTGCTTCCTGCTCCCTCTGCACACAACCGAAAGGTAGCAGAGCCCAGCCGTACAAACCATGGGACGTCTTCAGCCCAGCTCAGCCGCAGAAAGAGGCTGTCAGTAATTGCCTCCCCTGTCTAATACTTGAGATGATTCTCGGTCTGAAGACACAAATTTAGCTGCCTGCTTCACCCGGGGCTATATTCATTTCGCGCTGGGCCAAGCTGGCAGGTTTGGACGTAACAGTTGTGGTGTGGTAAAGGTCAATTGCCGGTGTCTCAGTTTACACTTCTCCCTCCTAAACAACTTGAATGTGAATGGCAGGAATTAGGGAATCACGGAATTGTCAGAGTTGGAAGGGACCTCTAGAGATCATCTAGTCCAACTCCCCTGCTAAAGCAGGATTGCCCACAGCACATCACTCAGGACTGTGTCCAGGTGGGTCTTGAAAATCTCCAGAGAAGGGGACTCCATGACCTCCCTGGGCAGCCTGTTCCAGGACTCTGTCACCCTCACCATTAAAGAAGTTCTTCCTCATATTTGAGTGGAACTTCCCATGTTCCAGCTTGTGCCCGTTGCCCCTCGTCCTATCACTGTAAACCACTGAAAAGTGTCCAGCTCCATCATCCTTCAACCCACCCTTTAGGTACTTGTAAAGATAGATCAGGTCTCCCCTCAGCCTTTTCTTCTCCAGGCTAAAGAGTCCCAGCTCTCTCTGCCTTTCCTCGTAAGAGAGGTGCTCCAATCCCTTAATCATCTCAGTTGCCCTACGCTGGACTCTCTCCAGCAGTTCCCTGTCTCTCTTGAACTGGGGAGCCCAGAACTGGATGCAGGATTCCAGTTGTGGCCTCACCAGTGTAGAGTAGAGGGGGAGAATGACCTCCCTCAACCTACTGGCCACACTCTTCCCTATGCAGCCCCAGGTTCCACTGGCCCTCTTGGCAACAAGGGCACATTACTGGCTCGTGAAAAGTTTGCTATCCACCAGGACTCCCATAACCTTCTCAGCAGTGCTTTCCAGAAGATCCACCCCTAACCTCTATTGGTGCCTGGGGTTCTTCCTCCCCAGGTGCAGGACCCTGCATTTGCCCTTGTTGAACCTCATCAAGGTGCAGGACCCTACATTTGCCCTTGTTGAACCTCATCAGGTTCTTCTCTGCCCAGCTCTCCAGCCTGTCCAGGTCATACTGGATGGCAGCACAGCCCTCTGGAGTGTCAGCCAGCCCTCCCAGTTTGGTGTCATCAGTGAACTTGCTGAGGATATACTCTGTCCCCTCATCCAGGTCATTGATGAACATGTTGAACAGGACTGGGCCGAGTATTGACCCCTGGGGGACAAATCAGCACAGCTTCCTAACGGGGCACCGCACACCCAGAGCTGCCAACACCACTGGGCACCCTGAGCATGGTGCAGCTGGTAAAGACAGCCTAAAAATCCCTCCATCAGCCCAGGCAAGAAGGACTTTGTGATTCTGACCGGAAAACAGGTCGAAGGCCGTAGATGTGATGGTGAGGGCGGGCTCTGCTGCTCCTCCAGGCCGGGGCGTGAGGCGGTCTGAGCTAGGCCGCGGCCACGCCAGGAGGGGGACACGGACTACAACTCCCAGCATGCACCGGGCACAGCTGAGCATGCGCAGAGGGCGCCCTCTGACCCCGCCGTCCCCCGCCACCGGGGTCGCGTAGGGCGCCGCCATCTTCTCCGCCGGGCCCGCCGCCGCCGCCACCATGCCGGAGGACAGCGACTGGGAGGCGTACAAGGTCCCGCCGACCCGCACCCCCGTCTCCGAGAGGACCACGTCGGTGCCCAACCCGGTCACCTTCTTTCAGACCGTCTTCAACTATGTGGTCGACGCGCCCGTCACCTTCGTCCGAGGTACCGGCGGGCCGAGGCCCTCCCTTCTCCCTCCGCCGTGCCGGGGCGGCCGGGGTCTCCTCACTAGCGCCGCTCTGCGGTGCCCGACGGCTGCGGGAGTCGGGCCTCGGGGTGGCACGGGGGCCAGGGGCAAAGATGCAAGGAGAGCGGGACAGGCAGGGGGAGGTGGGACACACAAGGGCACGAACACCGGGACACACGGGGAGAGGCGGGGCTGACAGGGACCGAGCATGGACACTGGGACAGACACGGGGAGAGGGGAGTCAGAGAGAGGGACATGGGATGCAGACAGGACAGAAGGACAGACACAGGGAGATGGGGTCAAAGAGAGGGACATGGGATGCAGACAGGACAGAGGGACAGACACAGGAGGATGGAGGTCAGAGAGAGGGACATTGGATGCAGACAGGACAGAAGGACAGACACAGGAGGATGGAAACCAAAGAGAGGGACATGGGATGCAGACAGGACAGAGGGACAGACACAGGGAGATGGGGGTCAGAGAGAGGGACGTGAGATGCAGATAAGGATGCACTACAGACAGAGGGACAGACACAGGGAGATGGAGGACAGACAAGGACACAGGGGCCAGGGACACCGTGCTGGATGTGTACAGGGCCCACTGCTGCAGCACAGCCCAGGAAGGCAGCAGCAGGAGGGGACAGTGATGCCATGGCGGGCATTGGGGCCATGCTGCCTCTCGCTGGCCAGGGGCCTGACCACGGGGCTGTCCCCACAGAGTGGATCGAGCGCCAACAAGCCAAGAACAAGTTCTACTATTACCACCAGAAGTTTCGCCGCGTGCCCGACCTGAGCGAGTGTCTGGAGGGCGACTACCTCTGCTTCTTCGAGGCCGAAGCGCAGTGGAGGAGGGACAGGTATGGCTGTCACCGCTCCGGTTGGCTTGAACTCACAGCATTTCTGTGGAGTTTGGGGTGTTGAGGCAGCATCTCCTGCCCACCCCGTTACAGAACACCCATTTCATACTCCTGCCGTCCCCCTGCAGCACAGCTGAGCTGGGTGGCATTAGGACACATTCTCCTGTGTAGGAACCTCCTGGTTCCTACAGCACTGCTGCAGGACAGGCCGCTCTCTCCTGTTAAAACCCAGAGCTCACCTTCCACAGGCTGTCATGGTCCTGCCTTCAGCTTTTCTGTCATTTCTTGGCTGTGGTTGCATCCATCATCATCTTCCCCGCAGGATGGTTGATCAGGAAATCGTGGAGATAGTGCGGGAGAGGCTGGGTGCGTGCAAGCAGAGGGAAGGACCCAACCAGTTCCAGAACTGTGCCAAAGAGGCAGAGCTGCTGGCACAGGTCACCAAGGCCTACCAGGACAGATGTGAGTACAGCAACAGCCTGCGTGGGCACCTCTACTGCAGCTGTGACTACACATAGGAAAAGGGGGTCTTAAAATCACTTCCCAAACTTAGAACCATAGAATGGTTTGGGTTGGAAGGAACCTTACAGATCATTGAGTTCCAACCCCCCTGCCACGGGCAGGGACACCTTCCACCAGACCAGGTTGCTCAAAGCCCCATCCAGCCTGGCCTTGAACACCTCCAGGGATGGGACATCCACAACTTCACATGACACAGAGGCATATTTCTTTTTAGCTGTTGAGGGGCACTTTTCTGACATTTACTTTCTTTTTAGATGGTGATCTTGGTGTCCACGGAAATGCGAGGACGTGCCTGATGAAGCAGAAGCACAGGATGATGGAGGAGAGGAAGGCACAAGCAAATGCATCTCAGTAGAATGGTTAGCACCTTCTGTGGTGCTTGTGTGGAATATACAGTGCATGTTGCCTCTTTGAACTCTGATGCTGTTGACCTCTACAATAAATGTGCAGCCCAAACACCTGCCATACAACCAGAATCTAGACTCATTCTTTGAAGAGATCTGCAAATATTTATACAATTGTTCCCTTTTCAGCTCTGAATTCCAGTTGATTTGTTACCAGCCCCTCACTCCAGGCCCCCCCTGGCTTCCTTATTATTGGCATTTCCCCTCAAGGAGCTCTCCCTCACCTCCATCAACCAACAGAAACTCTGCTGCCCTGCCCAGCCCTGGGGAAGAATTCCCTCGGGGTAAAGATTACATGTAGGACAGCACGTAATCTTCAGAGCTGGTTCTAGACCCCATTTAGGATTAATACGTGATTAACGAGGATCAGTGTAACGTAACATACTATTTCATTCAGCAGATGTTCAGGCTCTGGCCCGCAGACGTGAACCTACTCAAATCCCCAGCAGAGATTTAATCCATCTGCCCAAGGCACCAGCCGTCCCCTCAAACCAATCACAATTTCTTGTTCACTGATCACTTTATTGTCTTGTACAAAACCCACTTAAGTCGTTGCCACAGCAGCTGCCTGGGTTCTCTGCACCGAGACTCTGGTGTGGGTCTTTGCCAGATGGTCAGTGAACTCCTGCAAAAAAAAAAATGTAATAAAACCAGTGTTTTATTTTCTCAAGCCACTATCATGAGGTTCTCAGCACTACATCCCTTCCCAGCAAGGTGTGTATGCAGGGGCTGAAGCAGTTGAGATACAACTTATATTTTTACTTAATATTTCAAAGCTTTCCTTTGTCCATGAAATGCCATTTTCTTACTCAAAACTGCATGCTTAAAAAATAAAATCACAGACTACCTGGCAGTCACCTCTGACTGCAGCACTACTCTCCCAGTACCAAAGTGCAAATTCTTTGGGTACAGCATCTGAACTTTTCAGGGTGGGAAGGGTAGGATTTGAGCTGCAAAGTGCAGAAATGCTCTTACCTGGTAAGGAGACTTGGTGAAGACAGTCTCTTTCCAGAGGTCAGGGGTCAGATAACTGTAGGTCTTGGAGATGGCATCAAAGGTGGCTTTAGCTACAGAGAGAAGTCGGACATCACACATCACCACTACAGAAATGGCTCACTAGTACCTGGCCAGGCTGCTCCAAAATGTAGAATTTAGGAAGAAACAGAGAGACCATAGCAGGGCCTCTCTGATATACATACCCAAAACTCAAATTTCTTTCTCTCTCCATTTACGACAATTACACTACTTCCAGCAAGTGCAATCGCGCAGATTGGGAGATTGTTGGTTTTTTAAATATCAATGCACATACAAAAAGACAATTTGTTGCAATTAACTTTTACAGAATTTCATGACCACCTACAGTGGGGCTAACCTGCAGTGTAGAAGTTATTGGTAGAAGTCCTCGCTTCTGCTGGACTGCTAGGTTTTGGTTCAACACAGATTAAAAAATACTACAGAAATGGGCACGTTTGGTCCCTGTCAATGACAAAAACAGCAATATAGAGAGCTAAACTACCACATGAAAAGCTAAAACTCACCAAAGTTCCCGAGGGTGGCAGTGCAGCCCCTGGCTGAGGTGTAACAGTCGTCGATACCCGCCATCATCAGCAGCTTCTTGGGGACAGGGGCAGACACAATCCCTGTCCCACGGGGGGCCGGGATCAGACGCACCAGGACAGAGCCACAGCGGCCGGTCACCTACACAAACGGTCACACAAACAGGTTAGGGCTCCCAAAACACACACCGCAGCACCGTCACCGGGACCAGGCCCAGCAGGTCCTTCTCACCTTGCAAGGCACGGTGTGGGGCTTGCCGATCTTGTTCCCCCAGTAGCCTCGTCGTACTGGCACGATGGATAACTTGGCCAAAATGATGGCCCCACGAATAGCAGTGGCGACTTCTTTAGAGCATTTGACACCAAGACCAACGTGGCCGTTGTAGTCCCCGATAGCGACAAAAGCCTAGGATGGAAAGGAAGAGTTTTCAGCTGTGGCTGCACTGCACAGGAACAGTCTCTCAGCAGAACACAGTCCATTGAGGTATGTCACCAAGGACAACCCCACGTGTGCTCAGCACTGAACAATCTCAGCTCCCTCCAAGCACAAATCACAGCACAGCAAAGCTCACAGTTCAAGAAGCCCATTTTTCCCCTTAGAGCTCATCCTCCAGTCAAAAAACAGCTACAGTTGAAGAACTGGGATTCAAATCCATGATACAGCCTCATACTAATCAGAAATCCTGATAATTTCCCAAATAGCATTCCCTCCCTACACCTAAGGCTCCTCTCTGTCACAGTCTTTATAAGCACAACTTTATTTTGTGCTAGTGCTGTTTCAAGTAACACTTGAACATATTACTAGGGTTTTAAAGTCAATACAAAAACTTGGTAAGCTACAGAAGCAGATATCTAAAGCAAAATATTTGTTAGGTACCACAGAAGAAAATAGAAGCATTTAAATTCGTTTTTGAATATGATACCCAAAAATACTAAGTCAATACACATAAAGCTTTTTGATGTGAGAAAGCAGAAAAAAAAAGCTACCTTAAACCTGGTACGCTGACCAGCACGGGTCTGTTTCTGGACAGGCATGATCTTCAAAACCTCATCTTTCAGAGAAGATCCCAGGAAGAAATCGATGATCTCCGATTCCTGCAAGAGTCAGTCATTGAACCCCACACATGGCCATGCTTTTTAAACAAATCAAACACAGCTAGTGAAGCTGCTACAATGCAAACTCAACAATCCTATACATATGTATTTTAAGCAGTAAGTACTTGAGTACAAAATAAAACCTAATTTTTTCCATCACTAAGCAAATCAATGACAAAGACTCAGGCAACATTTTGCCATCTCCACACAAGGCAGCACACAAAACCCACCACCAACTTATATTTTTACTTAATATTTCAAAGCTTTCCTTTGTCCATGAAATGCCATTTTCTTACTCAAAACTGCATGCTTAAAAAATAAGATAAAATCACAGACTAGCTGGCAGTCACCTCTGACTGCAGCACTACTCTCCCAGTACCAAAGTGCAAATTCTTTGGGTACAGCATCTGAACTTTTCAGGGTGGGAAGGGTAGGATTTGAGCTGCAAAGTGCAGAAATGCTCTTACCTGGTAAGGAGACTTGGTGAAGACAGTCTCTTTCCAGAGGTCAGGGGTCAGATAACTGTAGGTCTTGGAGATGGCATCGAAGGTGGCTTTAGCTACAGAGAGAAGTCAGACATCACACGTCACCACTACAGAAATGGCTCACCAGTACCTGGCCAGGCTGCTCCAAAAATGTAGAATTTAGGAAGAAACAGGGAGACCATAGCAGGGTCTCTCTGATATACACACCCAAAACTCAAGTTTCTTTCTCTCTCCATTTACGACAATTACACTACTTCCAGCAAGTGCAATCGCGCAGATTGGGAGATTGTTTTTTAAATATCAATGCACATACAAAAAGACAATTTGTTGCAATTAACTTTTACAGAATTTCATGACCACCTACAGCAGGGCTAACCTGCAGTGTAAAAGGTATCGGCAGAAGTCCTCACTTCTGCTGGACTGCTAGGTTTTGGTTCAACACAGATTAAAAAATACTACAGAAATGGGCACGTTTGGTCCCTGTCAATGACAAAAACAGCAATATAGAGAGCTAAACTACCACATGAAAAGCTAAAACTCACCAAAGTTCCCGAGGGTGGCAGTGCAGCCCCTGGCTGAGGTGTAACAGTCGTCGATACCCGCCATCATCAGCAGCTTCTTGGGGACAGGGGCAGACACAATCCCTGTCCCACGGGGGGCCGGGATCAGACGCACCAGGACAGAGCCACAGCGGCCGGTCACCTACACAAACGGTCACACAAACAGGTTAGGGCTCCCAAAACACACACCGCAGCACCGTCACCGGGACCAGGCCCAGCAGGTCCTTCTCACCTTGCAAGGCACGGTGTGGGGCTTGCCGATCTTGTTCCCCCAGTAGCCTCGTCGTACTGGCACGATGGATAACTTGGCCAAAATGATGGCCCCACGAATAGCAGTGGCGACTTCTTTAGAGCATTTGACACCAAGACCAACGTGGCCGTTGTAGTCCCCGATAGCAACAAAAGCCTAGAATTGAAAGAGTTTTCAGCTGTGGGTGCACTGACAGGAACAGTCTCTCAGCAGAACAGTCCATCAGAACCTGTCACCAAGGACAACCCAGGTGTGTGCTCAGCACTGAACAATCTCAGCTCTCTCCAAGCACAAATCAAAACACCGCCAGCTATAAGTTGTACAGCAGAGCTCACAGTTCAAGAAGCCCATTTTTCCCCTTAGAGCTCATCCTCCAGTCAAAAAACAGCTACAGTTGAAGAACTGGGATTCAAATCCATGATACAGCCTCATACTAATCAGAAATCCTGATAATTTCCCAAATAGCATTCCCTCCCTACACCTAAGGCTCCTCTCTGTCACAGTCTTTATAAGCACAACTTTATTTTGTGCTAGTGCTGTTTCAAGTAACACTTGAACATATTACTAGGGTTTTAAAGTCAATACAAAAACTTGGTAAGCTACAGAAGCAGATCTCCAAAGCAAAACATTTGCTAGGTACCACAGAAGAAAACAGAAGTATTTAAATTCGTTTATCAATATGATACCAAGTCAATTTTGATGTGAGAAAGCAGAAAAAAAAGCTACCTTAAACCTGGTACGCTGATCTAAAGCAAAATATTTGTTAGGTACCACAGAAGAAAATAGAAGCATTTAAATTCGTTTTTGAATATGATACCCAAAAATACTAAGTCAATACACATAAAGCTTTTTGATGTGAGAAAGCAGAAAAAAAAAGCTACCTTAAACCTGGTACGCTGACCAGCACGGGTCTGTTTCTGGACAGGCATGATCTTCAAAACCTCATCTTTCAGAGAAGACCCCAGGAAGAAATCGATGATCTCTGATTCCTGCAAGAGGCAGTCAATGAACCCCACAATTTTTTAAACAAATCAAACACAGCTACTGAAGCTCCTATAATTCAAGTTCAACAATCCTATACATGTGTATTTTAAGCAATAAGTACTTGAGTAGAAAATAAAACCTAATTTTTCCCATCACTGAGCAAATCAATGACAAAGACTTGGGCAACATTTTGCCATCTCCACACAAGGCAGCACACAAAACCCACCACGCTTCACAAGTGATGCAGCTTATAGCCCTCAGCTTCTACTGATACACGCCTCTAACTCAGACACACTTAATCTGAGCATCCCAAACAGCAAACGCAGCAACTACTGGGAGCTCAGCATTTTGGATGAAGATTCTGCTCACATGTTACTCTAACATTCAGAGCAGTTTACCTTGATTGGAAGCGAGAAGAGATAGATCTCCTCAAGAGACTTGATCTTCATATCCTTGACCAGGCGACCAAGCTTGGTGACAGGAATCCACTAACAAAGAAAACCGGGGAAAAGGGTCAGCGGCGGGTCCCCACGGGAACGGGCCGGTTTTCCCCTCGGGCTCCCGGGATGGCAGCAGACACAGCCCCGCCGCCGTCGGCCCCACACAGCCCGTCCAAGCGCCCCCTCCAGCCCCGGGTTTCCACTTACTTCCTTATCTTCGGCCTTGCCTCCACGGGCCCCGCGGCCCCTCCCTCGGCCCCTACCGCGACCTCGCCCGCGGCCCCGCAGCCCGGTCCCAAAGCCGCCGCGGAAGCCCCCTCGGGCCGCTCCTGCACCTCCGGCAGCACCGGCGTCGTCCGCCATTTGCTATAAGAGAGAAGGGCGCGTTAGGCGAGAACGCAGGGCCCAGAGGCGGCCGATGCGCGGCCACCCCCGGCCCCGATGGGCGCGGATGGAGAGCGGGCCGCTCCGCTGCGCTCCCCCGGCGCCATCCCGCCCGCCCGCCGCCTCACGTACGTGTTCTCTCAGAGTAGAAGGCCGCACCGTCCCGCCGCTGGCTATTTATACCCCGCCGGAGGTCTCGCGAGAGCACTGCCCCGCGCGCTGCATGAGGCATACGCTGAGGAAGCAGAGCGGCGCCTCCCGCCCATTTATACAGGTTCCGGGGCCGGGGGGGGAACCCACCGGCCGCCGTGCGCATGCGCCGGAGCCCCGGCTATAAAGAGGCGCGCACGCGCGTGGCGCTCAGTCTGAGGCGCAGCGAGGGTAAGTGTGGGTGGTGTGCTGTGTCCTGCCTTCTGTGTTGTTGGAACCTTAAACAAAGTACTGTTGGGGGTGTTTATGGTGCTCTCTCAGCTGGTGTCCGGTGGGGTGTGGAGGGGAGGGTCTCGGTGAGCAGCCTGGGGAGGCGCTTTGCGGCTCGTGTTACACACAGGACACAGGCGCGGTCTGAAAATCACTTCGGGTCTCTCGTGGCCCCTGGTGAGATAACTGTGCCGACAGCATAGGGAACATTAAGCTTATTGCCCACGGTAACGTGTGTGGGGAATGAAACCCATGTTCCCATAACCCCTGTACTGAGCTGATAGTCGGGGGAATAACTTGTGCTGAAGCAATGGCTGTTTCTCAAAGTTAATCTTTTCTTCTACCTGCAGGCGCTGAGCGCGGCCTGGGGCTGCTCGGCCTCCCGGAATGGATAGAGCTGCTGGTGCGCCTGGGCACGTTCCTGTGCAACCTGCTCTGGGTGGACCTGCTTTGGACTAGATGATCTCCAGAGGTCCCTTCCAACCCCCCGTGGTGTGGGGTGCCATGTGTGTGTCTGACCCCTTCAGACCGGTTCCCATCTCCGGTGAGCCTTGCAGAGCAATGGGGGTGCTGTAGCGGTGACAGTGTTCACAGCTGGAGCGATCTGAAATGATGCCGTTGTGTATTTTTACGTGCAATAAAAGATTAATTATCAAAAAGTCTGTTTGTAAAGCGTCTTAGTTGGTGTTGCTGCGGTCTTAAAAAAGATATCTCACTTTTCCCCGTGGTTGGAGCTGGGGAGCCGCTTCCTCGGGGCGGGGAGGGGATGCGCCGGTCGGTAAGGTTTCGGGGCGGCGGCACCGGCTGTTCCATCCCCAGCATCCCGGGGGTTCGGCGGGTCCGCCCCTTCCCACACCAAAGATGGCGGTCCCGGCATCAACCCTTTCGCCCCCCCAGCGTAGACGTCACTTAGCTGCGCCGGAAGTGGCGCCCTTCTCCCGTGGCAACCGGGAGCGCCGGAAGCGGGCGGCACGCGGAGCCCGGCGGTGCGGGAGATGGAGGCGGCGGCGGCCGTCAGCACCGTGCGCTTCAAGAGCAAGTGAGGAGCGGGCGGGATGGCTGGGGCCGGGCCCGCAGGGCGGCGCAGGCCGCTGCGGCGGTGGTTTAACCGGCTCCCTGCCCGCTTCTCCCTTTCCCTTCCAGCTACGCCCTGTCGAGGAAGATCGAGCCTTTCTACAAGGGAGGGCGAGTCCAGGTACGGAGGCGGCGAGGGGCAGGGTTGGGAATACCCGCTTCTCCCGCCGCCGTAACGTTCCTGGTTTCCCTTCCTTTTTCCCCCAGATAAACCGGGATGGAAAGTTCATGTTTTGCCCCTGTGGGACCAAGCTGAACGTCATCGATGTGGAAACGGGAGCGCTCCACAGCCTCCAGCAGGTGAGGAGATGGGGCTTGTCCTCAGCACAAGAAGGGCATGGACCTGTTGGAGCAGGGACAGGACAGAGGAGGCCATGAGGATGGTCAGAGGGCTGGAGCACATCTGTGAGGACAGGCTGAGAGAGTTGGGGCTGTTGGGAGAAGAGAAGGCTCTGGTGGGCACCGTTCCAGTCCCTAAAGGGGAGATCTTTTCCCCTATAGGAAAGACGGGGAGGGACTTTTTGCAAAGGCACATAGTGATAGGACAACGAGTAATGGCTTCAAACTGGAAGAGGGAAGATTTAGGTTAGATGTCAGGAAGGAATTTCTCACTGTGAGGGTGGTGAGGCACTGGAACAGGTTGCCCAGAGAAGCTGTGGCTGCCCCATCCCTGGAGGTGTTCAAGGCCAGGCTGGATGGGGCTTGGAGCAGCCTGGTCTGGTGGGAGGTGTCCCTGCCCAGGGCAGGGGGGTGGAACTAGATGATCTTTTAAGTCCCTTCCAACCTAAACTGTTCTGTGAGGTCCAGCCTCTGCTGGTGGTGAAACCACTGAGGGTCTTCCAAGGCTCCTGAGGTGTTTTTCCACTCTTGCTGGCTGTTGTCTTAAAGCTCTCAAGAGAGAGGAGGATGGGAATTACTTGAAATACAGAGAGATGTTATTTATGTTGTCCCCAAGCGCAGCTGGGAGCTATTGGATGCGCTCAGCATCAGCAGAAGCACGTAGAGAAGGAAGTTCCAAGAGCACACCACTCTACAGGGGGGTTAACTGGGTTTTTTAATTTCATTTTTATAGGATGAAGACGAGGATATCAGTTCATTTGTTCTTAGCCCAGATGATGAGGTATGTGCTTTGTGCTTGTCTGTTCTGCTCTGTCAGGGCTCCTGATACACACCAGTGGACGCTGAAGGCTGCTCCGCCTGGAAGTGCCCTGCATTTCCAAGGATCCCTGCGGAATCTTCTCAGGCACTTGTGTCTGTCTCCCCTTCTGAGCTCAAGTCAGAGGAATGCTGCGAGACTGAGCTTCAAGAGCGTCATGGCAACTGGTGTTTCTGTGCTTTGCGTGTGGGCGCTGAAAGAAATTGAAATCTAATTAGTAGTTAACGGTGTTTCCTTTGCCTTGCTTTTGCACAGATCCTGGTGACGGGGAGCCGAGCCCTGCTGCTGAAGCAGTGGAACTGGAGGGAGAACAAGTGTGTCCGCACCTGGAAAGCCGTGCACACAGCGCCGGTTGCGAGCATGGCCTTTGACTCCACTTCAACGTTGTTAGCCACAGGTACAGCCCTGTTTGAGTGTTACGCCATGGGAAGGATGCTGAGTGGCCCTTCTGCTGCTCAATAGCTTAGCTCAGCTGGACACAGCCTGAGTAGGGATCTACTGAATTCAGCCACAATCAGAAGAGGTTTTACTTAGGTAGAAGTGACATCTTGACAGACAGCAAGGGATCCTTTCAATCTTCTATCTAAAATATACTTAGTAAAAGTGTGATAAAAATCGGGCACCTATGAGACTGTGGTGTAGTTATCCCAGTGCAGAACTGGGATGCTTGGAGATGGAGGTGGGCTGGCATGACACGTAGTTTAATTGTACTCCAGGTCTCTTATCTGTGAGTCAAGTTTTGCTCACCTCTCTGAAAGTGTAAGGTGCTCTGTGAGCTTCTCTTCATGTGGGTGGTTGTTATTGGATTAATTTTTCTTTCTTCTGCCTTTGCAACCCATGAAATCTTATAGTTGCTGATATGTTGGACCATTGGTATATCTTTCCTCCATGGTTCATTCATATATGCTCTTCTTCTCCCAGGTGGCTGTGACAGCACCATTAAGATCTGGGATATGATCAAACAGTACTGCACACACAACCTAAAAGGATCTTCAGGAGTCGTACAGTAAGGACGAGTCATATTTGTCACTCACTGGTGTTAGTGTGATGCTTGGGCACTGGGATTGATGTGAAACATCTTGAGTTAATGGAACGTGAAGGTCTATTCTGAGCAGGTTCTGGGCTCTTCTGTTTCAGGGTTTTTGAAATGTCTAGTGAAGAAGCAGGGCTATGACTGGCTTTAGCCCAGAGAGGAGAAATTTCGATTGATAAATCTGTGTCATGGTTTGGGCTGGGCTGGGATCTAACTGGAATATCTGTGCTTACTTCAAGAATGTGGAAAGACTGGCAAAGATCAGTTGTAAATTTTTCTGGTGGGTGGCAGAGGAATGAAGTCCTACAAAGTCCTCTTATAAATGATAACCAACTGATCTGTAGAATGTTGTATTTATTTAAATGTGTATTTATTTAAATGTTGGGCCGATACCAATGTGCCAGATAGTTTATTCCTGTCATGTTCAAGCACATCTCCTCCTTTCTAGCCTTGTTGAGTTCCACCCTGATATCTCCCGTCTGCAACTCTTCTCCTCCTCAATTGACTACAAAATCCGCATCTGGGACCTGAATTCCAGCAAGTGTGTTGCCGTGCTGGACGGCCACTTCAGTGCTGTCACCTCGCTGGTGTTTGCAGATGGAAACACTCTCGTTAGGTAAAATCCTGCAGAAGTGTTAGTCTTTCTCTGCTGTTTACCCTGCCAGAGCCTGGGTGTTTCTGTAGGGTCTGGGAAGGCTGTCCTGTGAGGGCAAGGGCTGTTACGAGTGTTCAGTCTCCACTTGACTATACAAGCCAGTGACTGTAGGTCTCATCACTCGTGTTTCTGGCAATATACTGTGGTGTCACATGGAAGGCTGGTGCCTTTTTTCCTGTGGGCCTCTTCCCATGATTCCAAATTTGCAGTCAGAGCCCGAGTTGAATGAATTTAATGTTGGAATGTGCTCTTTTAACTTGCAGTTCTGGCCGTGATAAAATCTGTATGGTGTGGGACCTGAAAACCAGAGAAAGTAAACGAACCGTCCCTGTCTACGAGGTGAAATTGCATTTCATTTATTCCTTTGAGATCACAGTTCCTATAGTACCTCTCCCTCTTTATGTTCTTATATATTGTGAAATCAGGTTTCTTTCCCTTTCACTTCCCAGAGTCGTTAAAACTCTGTGTCTAAAGCTGTTTATTTTCTTTCTCTCCTTGGCTGGTGTGATCATGTCTGGGCGGTTTAAGGAAATAATATGCCTCCAGTGCTGGAGCAGAAAGGAAGGGCAGTCATGGAGAAAATGTGTTCTCATGTTGTATCTGCCTGCCTGGGGGCTGTGTGTGTCTGTCTGCTGGTACTAACCAGCTGTTGCTCAGCTCTGGTTGCTGAAATGGAACTCTGGTCCCTTGTGCTCAGCTGGTGTTTGGCCAACTCTCTTGCAGAGCGTGGAAGCTGCTGTCTTGTTACCTGAAAAGGGAGATTTCTCTCAACTGGGTGTGAAGAAACAAGGCTTGCACATTGTCACAGCTGGCAGCAAAGGTGAGTTGTCCTGGCATTGTCGCTGCCAGATTTGGAGGCTGAGGAAGGGCTGTATTTAAGATGCTGCATTGCCATTATTTTTGGGATGTGTGTTCTTTGTGCTGAACTCTGAGGGCTGGAGAGCAGAGCCTGATCCTGAGTTTCTCTGACAGTGGATGAGCAGGATTGGTCAGGCGTGCTATGGAGCTTTAACTATGTTTTCAAACTGCAAAAACGTTTGATTTGGACTGGAGAAGAACAACTTTGTGGCCCTTCCTGCCACTGGGATCGGATTTCTTCAGAGTCTTCCCTTAAAGCTGTGTAGCTTTATCCAGCGGGCAAGGCTGGGGTTTGCTGTATATTCTCTGGACAATCACTGTCTAAAACAGTAGCTCTGACGCAATTTGTATCATATTTTTTCTTAGGCATCCTGAAAGTTTGGGAAGTTGCCACAGCTGCTTGTGTATATACCCAGCCTGTGCCCTTTGAGTTGAAGGAGGAGGCCAGCGAGCGCAGCCTCACCCAGTGCATGCTTGTGCCCGAGAGAAATGAGATTGTCACAGTGTCTGTCGAACACAACATTGTTTTTTATGATGCTCAAACTCTTCAGCTCAGGAAGCAGGTAATGACCCTCAGCCTCCTTTTTGCTCTCCCTTTATCCATACTTTATCCATACTTTAGGACCAGCTCTCTTCTTAGTGGAAGCTTTGTCCAGGGGTGCCCACCTCTCCTGCCTGTTTTTGAACAGACATCCAATTTCAGTGATGAGGTTGTTTGGGGGAATATTGCACAGACACAAACATAAGAGAAGAAAGCAGAACAGGCCTAGCCAAAAATCCCTCCTGTGCTCCAGCTTATACTTACAGCTTATCTAAGATTATTATATGCAGTATTACATGAAAAATAACAGTAATGCAGCCTCCCTGAGCACGGTGCCATTTAATTCTTCTCTGAAAAGCTGTCTTCTCCCTCTTAAACTGTTTCTGTTCTGCCATCCAGCTTGCAGGTTACAACGATGAGGTTCTGGATGTGAAGTTCCTTGGGCCTGGTGATTCTCACATTGTTGTGGCAACCAACAGCCCTCAGCTGAAAGTATTTGAACTGGCAACATCCCACTGCCAGATCCTCTATGGTCACACAGGTGTGTGTGGTCAGCTCTGATGTGGGAGGGAGATGGGAAAGCATTTCTTTATCCAGCTTCTCACAACTCTGATGTAGAGGCTGGGGTCCTTGAGTTGTCTCTAGAACAGCATCACAGAAAGTTTTGGAGTTGTGTGAAGAGAGTATATGTTATGTTGTCCTGATTTTGCAAACAGTAGTTTACTTTATCCAGGTCTGTTAGTTCAGTCCCTTTCAGTAGCGGTGGGATCAGTTTAAATTGATACGTGAGTGCAAGCTCTAAATGCAGTTTTGTGGCTGCAAGTGAGAGACTCGCACCAGTGAGTCACTTTGCAGTGAGTGCAGGTATGTTTCTGAGCATCCCAAACATCTCCCCGAGTCAGAAAGCGACAGGGTCATTAATTAACACCATTCTGTTGTCTGATTTGAGTATTGCTTTGCATCCAACTATTTTTTCTTCCTCTGTTCAGAAACAATTCTTGCTTTGGATGTCTTCAGAAAAGGCCTGATGTTCGTCAGCTGTGCTAAGGTGTGTTACTTTTCTTTGTTTAGTGAAACTTTTCATTTCTGGTGATCTTTGTGGGCAGTATTCTTTGGGCTACTTCCCCCAAATATAAGGTTCTTCCACTATCCCTTTTTAACATTGTCATTGGGGAAATGTGATTGATTGTATTTTATTAGCCTGAGAGGAGGTGTCTCATTCTCCAGGCATCTTGCTCTTGTGTTAGAGTTCAGAGATGTCATTAGTGTGAGGCTGATGGGGAGCTGTGGGTAAAAACTGTGTTGGAAGAAAAGGTGCTGACTGCTCTGATACACCCAGAAATAAACCTCCACACTAAATCCCAGACTGCAGAGCACTGTGTTTGCCCTCACCCACCCGGACGAATGCAGGCAGAAGTTCAAGCTTGAAAAGAATTGGTCAGGCTCACGGATGTGATGAGTGCATGCATGATCACTTGTTGAAAAAACATTTCAGTTTATGTCCTCTCCCATTACAGGACAAAAGCATTCGAGTCTGGCGGATGAGCAAAGATGGAAGGGTGATGTGTGTTGCCCAAGGTTTGGGTCATGCACATGGGGTAGGCGCTGTCTCTTGCTCCAGGTAATAAAAATCGGATGAGATTTTTACCTCTGCGACCATGAGTCATGGCTGCTTTGCTGATCCTCAGGGTGGATGTTGTGGTGGATGCCTGCCTCTGAGCTATGCTGTGTCTTGGTCTTGGTCCCAGCTTGTTGTGGTGCTCTGAGTTTGAAGAAAGGATTTTTTTTTATTATTATTTTAATGCAAATCTGTCTCTCCTTAAGTTGCAAAGTTTGCATTTCTTTGTTAATCTAACTCCCGTTTTCCTTAAAGAGCAGCAGCTGGATAAGTTGCCAGATAAAGCTTGAGTGATGTGAGGGTTGGGGAGTGAAGGGAATGTGTCTGTGAAGGTGTTTGCTTGAATAGCATGTCTGTTTATCAGCTCTTCACCTTTCTTCGTGCTCCCTAACAGTCTGGAAGCCCAACTTACCTATTCGCTATAGCGTGCCTTTGTCTGTAAATGAAGAGAGTTCATTTACAGGGCTCTTGCCTAATGTTTGAATTGTTGGAGGCTCTCCCAGGGACCTAAGTTAAATGAAAGACAGCTTGAGAAAATGTTAAAGCACTCTGTTTCCCATCCCAGCAGAGTGACTGAATTTGTGTAGATTCCAGTACGGGAGGAGAAGGCCTTTTTTTGTGTGCAGGGAAGCTACTCTTTTGCTTCTTTACACTTGACACTTTTATTCCCTTCAGACTCAAAGAAAGCTTCATAGTAACCAGCAGCCAGGACTGCACAATCAAGATCTGGAATATCCCGGAATCCCTCGCTTCCAAAGCAAAAGCAGCCTTGATCTCCAGTCCAGAAATCCTTCACGCAAAAGTGACTGAGAGGGGTCATAACAAGGTAACGCTCCAGCTGATGCTAGAACATGCTTTTAGTACTTAAACCTTTCTCTTCCGTGTCATACCCTACATTTGTCACCTGTCCAACAGCTGGAGCAAAGGCTTAAACTGCTCTGCACTCTCTGTACTTGTGTGACTTCTCCAGGACATAAACAGCGTGGCAGTTTCTCCGAATGACAAGCTCATTGCCACGGGCTCACAGGATCGGCTGGCCAAGCTGTGGTCCTCTTCTGATTGCTCTTTGCTGGGTGTCTTCACTGGACATAAGCGTGGAATCTGGTGCGTGCAGTTCTCCCCAGTGGATCAGATCTTGGCCACTTCTTCAGCAGATGGGACCCTGAAGCTTTGGGGTCTTCGGGACTTCAGCTGTCTGAAGGTAATGAGAACTCAGACTACCCTGTGCTCTTGGCAGCCCTCGCATGCAACAGGGGTTGATTAAGGCTGTTTCAAAAAAGTATGTGCTGGTCAGTGTGGCTGAAATGTAGCAGTGTGGCCACGCTGAAGAAAGAGCTCTCCAGGTCTAGCCTTGTTCTCCAGGATCTTGGGTGTGTAAGCCACATACAGAGCTCCAGGGCAAGGGCATTTGCCCAGTGCTCAACTGATCTTTCTATTGTAGCTAATCAGGGAGCAACATGGGGGGAATCGGTGAAAAAGGACATTTACAGTACTGAAAGAAAGCTGGCTTTGCCTGGCACAGCTGTGGCCATGAAGGAAAAACACACAATCTTAAATTTCAGAGACGTTCTTCATAGAACTGTCCAGTCCAGCAGTGTCTCACTAAGAACATGAGAAGGCAATTGCCACTCTGTGCCGTGTTCTGCCCAGCAGTGTTACCTCACTGAAGGGGGGCTTCCTGCAGTGACAGGGGAATAGACCTTCTGGGGAGACAGCCTATGGAGCTCACCTCACCGTTCAGACCACTTGACCAACAAGTTGAAGCAAGCGGGTTGTTTGAAGAAATGATATGGGGACAAGTCATTTCCTCCTGCTTCTTTAACCTCCAGTAAAAGTCTCATGGATTAGAGGCTGCTTTTGGAACTTACCTATTTAGGAGTAAATATCCTCTTGAAAGAGGACTTTCTCAAAAAGTCTGGCAACAACTCTAACACTTCTGAGCTTCCTTGCTGTTTTCCAGACATTTGAAGGTCACGATGCCTCTGTACTGAAGATCATTTTCGTAAGCCGAGGGACACAACTGCTCAGCAGGTAAGTGCCTACACCAGGAGTGGAGAGGAAGATGTCAGAACAAATCAGATGAGAAGTCTCTTAGCTGATATCAGCAGTGAGAGGGAAGAGCCTTGTGCAGTGGATTTAGTTTTGGAAAGACTGATAGGAAGATGCCATGTTTATGCCAAACTTTCTGCTGATCTTCCTTTTCTCCAGTTATGCTGTGGATTCTAGGTAGCTGCTGGATTGGTGACATGCTACAATTAGGCAGAGCTAGGGGGGCATCTTATCCTGCTGCCTTGGCTGAGGGCAAAGAGACAGAGCTAAACAGTTACTGTACCTGGAAATACCACCAGAGTGTATGAGGAAGAGTAGGTAGTAGGATTTACCAAGAAGGAATCACCTGAAGGAATGCTGGTACTACTGGGAACTACTTGTATGGAATTCTCAAGCTCTTTTGACATTTTTGGTTAATGCTACTCCTGTTTAAAAGGCATTGGAATGGGACGAGTTTATCTGATATTTAAGGTGGGGCAGAGCAAGGATGGATCCAGTGATTCTCTGAGTTAAGTTTGTTGTGTTTCTTTCTCTCCCAAAAGTGGTTCTGATGGTCTCTTAAAACTCTGGACCATTAAAACAAACGAGTGTGTGAAAACGTTAGATGGTCACGAAGATAAAATCTGGGGTCTTCACTCTAACAAGCAAGATGATATGGTTGTGACAGCATCCAGTGACTCCTGCATCACGCTGTGGAAGGTACAGCACGGGGTCTTTCCTGTGTTCCCTCTCTGGGTTAGAAATCACAATGCAGTTGGAGAGCTCAGGGCTTGTCTATCTCTGTTCCAGTTTGACACACGCTCTCCTCGCTTTCTGCACGTAGAAATTGGGTCTGTTAGGCATATCTCTGGGTTTGGGCTGGGTTTCTTTTGCCGTACTGTATATCCCCAGTTGATGTTGTAAAAGGAACAGCAGATGGGCCTCAGCAGCCTGCCCAGCGCTGGTCTTGGGCTTAGAGGGAAGGTACAAGTTGCTGGATTTAACATTGAAATTACTTGACCTGGAGATCCTGCTGTAGAAAATTATTTCCTGATCACTTGATGGCTATTTAAAAATTAAATTAAAAATATTTAAAATTAATCTGTATTTAAGCAAAATTTGACAAAGTTATATTCTGGGTGTTTTGGTTTTGTGTTGGTTTTTTTTTTATAGGATGTCACTGAAATTGAAGAAAAAGAGGCCCAAGCTAAGCAGGAGGAGCAGATTTTGAAGTAAGTTGATCCTGTGCAACAACAAGCTGTGAAAGGCAAACTCTCTCCAGTGAAACTGTCGGCACCTAGAGCCATCCAGCTCCATCTAATCCAAATATCACATCGTTTAGCTATTTAGAGGCTGTCAGAGCACAATAGTCTCTTCTTTGTAGTTTATCTTTAGTTCCTGCAAAGCCTTGCTATAATTCTGTCACCTTGACAATTGATTAGTTTCTTGTTTATGCACTGCTAAGATAAGCAAAGTCAAACTGCCAAAAGCTACTTTCACTTTCTCCTGCTTCAGCCAGCACTGAATAGCTCGGAGAGCTCTTGAATGTGCCAGGGTAATTATCTGCACAATGAGGGCACTGAGGCATTAATTGGCAAGTCTTATTAACTTCTTGGCATTAAACCTCTGCGCACTGTGGTTGCCAAATCTGCTGCTTTCTGTATAGCAGTTTTTTCCACCAACCAAATATTTATCTCACTCTTTTGACCCTGATTTGTTTTCTAGGGAGCAAGAGCTTTCTAACCTGCTTCACGAGAAAAGATACCTCAAAGCTTTAGGGTTGGCCATCTCTCTGGATCGTCCGCACACGGTGTTGATGGTGGTCAAAGGTGAGTCCACGTTGTGCTCTGAAGGTGTTTTTCTGCCCTTTCTGCCTTCTACTCTTCCAGGTAGGCAAAGTCTAGAAAGTCTAATTATCTGAAAGTCTCAGTTTTCCCTTTCTCTGGTGGCTCCTGTTTCCCTAAGTGAAGTTGCCCTTGATAACCAATGGTGTCCCTGCTCTCAGTGCCTGAGCCAGACTCCTGCATCAGCTCTTCATTTCTCTGTCCCACAGCCATCCTCAAGGAAACTGACGGGAGGAAGCGCCTGGAGGAGAACCTTGTTCGGCTGCGGAAGGATCAGAAAGGTTTGTTGCAACTTGGTTTAAAGTGCAGGTTAGGGGCTTGTTTTCTCAATTTGAATGAAAAGAAGAATCTCCTTAGACTCAGTGTTTACCACTGAGCTCCCAAAGCAGGATTGCTGCCCCAGGCCACCTTCTTTGTTAGGGTGCTACAGCTCTGAGCTTGTGTGAGTGGCTTTGCCTGGCCTTACCCCCTGTTGTTTGGGGTGTTTCTCAGCTCAAAACAATGTGACAGCTCAAGAATCTCTTCAGTGCAGAGTTGTCCTGCCCCTCTGGGCTTGTCTGTCAGGGTCTGTGGGAGCTGAACCACTGTGAGACAGAAGAGATGCTTTTGAACCTGTTGTCTTCTGCGTGCCAGCACTCTGGCACAGCCAGCCTGTACGATTTCCTTCCTCCCTAGAGGCGGTGCTGGCGTTCTCGGTGACGTGGAATACGAACTCTCGAAACTGCCACGAGGCTCAAGCTGTCCTTGAAACCCTCTTGAAGCACGAAGCACCGGACAACCTCCTGCAGTACTCGGGCATCAAATCTGCTGTGGAGTCCCTGCTGCCTTACACCGGTGGGTCACGCTGCGGGGACGGGCTGTGACCTGACATCTCCTGTGCTCTGAATATTCCCCCTTTGCCTTGATCTTAAGAGAAGGGAGGTTTTTCTCCCCGTTTTGGTGAGCTTTTCTGTGATGCTAATGATTGTTTCTCTTTGCAGAGCGCCACTTTCAGAGGCTGAGCCGTTTGTTACAGGCTTCCATGTTCATCGATTTCATGTGGCAGAACATGAGGCTGGCTGACACAGCCCAGCAGGAAGACATGGCTTTGTGACCTTCCTCCCACCAGTTGCTCTTTCTGGAGGGGAAAGCCTGAAGTGCCTTCCCATCAGGTACAGCAACTGGACTATTCCTGTATTTTATAATAAATTTTTCAAATTTGAATTTCTAAAACAAGTCCAGTCTCTTTAGGGCTTGGTGCGAGGGAAGGGATCGTTCCTCTGGCCAAGCTGTGGTTTCCTTTTCTATTTTCACCCCCTGAATTTTCAGGCTCTTAAATGGCACTTAGTTTGAAGAAAAGGCAGAACCTGGCTCTGAACAAGCATCTGGTCTTTGCTGTGGATTTACAGACTTTCTGGAGTTGGGAGACACTACAGGCAATGCTGTATCGTATCCCAGAGCCCAGCGAGGCAGGTGTAGGGATCAGTGTTGTGTCACTGGATATTTTCTTTGCTTGGGCAGAACACAGCCTGGGCCAAGGCAGGTCTCACCTCTGCCTGCCCTGAGTGTTGGTGCCTGGGAGGGAGATAATCACAGTTTTAATTCCCCAGCTGGCAAGTTTTTGAAGTATAAAAAACAAGCAGCCTTCATAGATATTTACATGTATTTTATTTTAGTCTCTCAAATAAATGTAATAAAACGTATAAAATTCAGAACAACATAAACACCTCAAGTTAAATTGCTTGTTTCAAAAATATTAACAGATACCTAGGAGAATAACTAAAATTAAAGATAGAAATCTATATAAAAGTCTTAAGTTTTCCTATAACTATTTTTCTAACTCTATTCTAGAAAATGAGTTTAGGATGAGAATTGTTAGTTTCAGTAACTACCAGATCCCCTTGAAAGGAGAATATTTTGTTCATAAAAATGACTCTGCCCCTGTTACCCAGTTGGGAAACAAGCTGTACTACACCCGCTTTTGTTTCTGTGCCTGCACAGACATCTTTGTAGGAAATAATCAGAGATGAGGGTCCCAGCCACCAGGGCTTTTGTACTGGGCCATTTGGCAGATCCAGCCAATTTGTATATTTGATGGCCAGTTCTCCGCTACCAAATATGACCTAACCTTTAAACCCACCCCTCCAAAACCCCAGACAAACACCAAAAATCAAAGAGTTTTAAAAAAATAATACATAAAATACAATTAATACATAAAATAGGTGGTTCATATGAATGATATTCAAATGGCTGCAGCATCCCATCTCTGCCCCATACTCTGTCACTTCCTCTGCCCAGGTGTCTCTCTGCAGGGTGGCTGTGGTGCTGACAGCTACCCTGCTGTGGGGAATAACGCAAGGACGATGGTGACACTGTCACACACTGCACCGTGGGACAAATACCTGGCCCGAGGGAGAACTGAATCCCAAGTGACCACTGACTTACAGAGGAGCTGCCAGATCCGCAGGTGCCTTGGCTCCCCTGATGAGTTAAACCACTAAATCCCCCGACTCCAGTAAAGCCCCTCCTGGCTCCCCGACCTCCCGGTGTGAGCTGCAGCACCGGTCACTGTTACCCAGGGCAGCAATGTTTGCATGCAAGTTCTGTCAGGATCTATTTGTGTCCTCGGAAAGCAACAAGTCCCAAGCCCTGACGCTGCCCACACCACTGCCCGGGTTCCTGTGATGGGTCTGTTAGGCATAACTCTGGGTTTGGGCTGGGTTTCTTTTGCCGTACTGTATATCCCCAGTTGATGTTGTAAAAGGAACAGCAGATGGGCCTTAGCATCCTGCCCAGTGCTGGTCTTCTGGAGGGGTTTGGAGGGAAGGTACAAGTTGCTGGATTTAACACTGAAATTACTTGACCTGGAGATCCTGCTGTAGAAAATGATTTCCTGATCACTTGATGGCTAAATAAAAATTAATCTGTATTTAAGCAAGATTTGACAAAGTTATATTCTGGTTTTTTTGTTGTTTTTTTTTTTTTAGGATGTCACTGAAATTGAAGAGAAAGAGGCACAAGCTAAACAGGAGGAGCAGATTCTGAAGTAAGTTGATCCTGTGCAATAATGAGCTGTGAAAGGCAAACTCTGTCCAGTGAAACTGTCGGCACCTAGAGCCATCCAGCTCCATCTAATCCAAATATCACATCGTTTAGCTATTTAGAGGCTGTCAGAGCACAATAGTCTCTTCTTTGTAGTTTATCTTTAGTTCCTGCAAAGCCTTGCTATAATTCTGTCACCTTGACAATTGATTAGTTTCTTGTTTATGCACTGCTAAGATAAGCAAAGTCAAACTGCCAAAAGCTACTTTCACTTTCTCCTGCTTCAGCCAGCACTGAATAGCTCGGAGAGCTCTTGAATGTGCCAGGGTAATTATCTGCACAATGAGGGCACTGAGGCATTAATTGGCAAGTCTTATTAACTTCTTGGCATTAAACCTCTGCGCACTGTGGTTGCCAAATCTGCTGCTTTCTGTATAGCAGTTTTTTCCACCAACCAAATATTTATCTCACTCTTTTGACCCTGATTTGTTTTCTAGGGAGCAAGAGCTTTCTAACCTGCTTCACGAGAAAAGATACCTCAAAGCTTTAGGGTTGGCCATCTCTCTGGATCGTCCGCACACGGTGTTGATGGTGGTCAAAGGTGAGTCCACGTTGTGCTCTGAAGGTGTTTTTCTGCCCTTTCTGCCTTCTACTCTTCCAGGTAGGCAAAGTCTAGAAAGTCTAATTATCTGAAAGTCTCAGTTTTCCCTTTCTCTGGTGGCTCCTGTTTCCCTAAGTGAAGTTGCCCTTGATAACCAATGGTGTCCCTGCTCTCAGTGCCTGAGCCAGACTCCTGCATCAGCTCTTCATTTCTCTGTCCCACAGCCATCCTCAAGGAAACTGACGGGAGGAAGCGCCTGGAGGAGAACCTTGTTCGGCTGCGGAAGGATCAGAAAGGTTTGTTGCAACTTGGTTTAAAGTGCAGGTTAGGGGCTTGTTTTCTCAATTTGAATGAAAAGAAGAATCTCCTTAGACTCAGTGTTTACCACTGAGCTCCCAAAGCAGGATTGCTGCCCCAGGCCACCTTCTTTGTTAGGGTGCTACAGCTCTGAGCTTGTGTGAGTGGCTTTGCCTGGCCTTACCCCCTGTTGTTTGGGGTGTTTCTCAGCTCAAAACAATGTGACAGCTCAAGAATCTCTTCAGTGCAGAGTTGTCCTGCCCCTCTGGGCTTGTCTGTCAGGGTCTGTGGGAGCTGAACCACTGTGAGACAGAAGAGATGCTTTTGAACCTGTTGTCTTCTGCGTGCCAGCACTCTGGCACAGCCAGCCTGTACGATTTCCTTCCTCCCTAGAGGCGGTGCTGGCGTTCTCGGTGACGTGGAATACGAACTCTCGAAACTGCCACGAGGCTCAAGCTGTCCTTGAAACCCTCTTGAAGCACGAAGCACCGGACAACCTCCTGCAGTACTCGGGCATCAAATCTGCTGTGGAGTCCCTGCTGCCTTACACCGGTGGGTCACGCTGCGGGGACAGGCTGTGACCTGACATCTCCTGTGCTCTGAATATTCCCCCTTTGCCTTGATCTTAAGAGAAGGGAGGTTTTTCTCCCCGTTTTGGTGAGCTTTTCTGTGATGCTAATGATTGTTTCTCTTTGCAGAGCGCCACTTTCAGAGGCTGAGCCGTTTGTTACAGGCTTCCATGTTCATCGATTTCATGTGGCAGAACATGAGGCTGGCTGACACAGCCCAGCAGGAAGACATGGCTTTGTGACCTTCCTCCCACCAGTTGCTCTTTCTGGAGGGGAAAGCCTGAAGTGCCTTCCCATCAGGTACAGCAACTGGACTATTCCTGTATTTTATAATAAATTTTTCAAATTTGAATTTCTAAAACAAGTCCAGTCTCCTTAGGGCTTGGTGAGAGGGAAGGGATCATTCCTCTGGCCAAGCTCTGGTTTCCTTTTCTATTTTCACCCCCTGAATTTTCAGGGTCTTAAATGGCACTTAGTTTGAAGAGGCAGAACCTGGCTCTGAACAAGCATCTGGTCTTTGCTGGGGTTTTATAGACTTTCTGGAGTTGGGAGACACTACAGGCAATGCTGTATCGTATCCCAGAGCCCAGCAAGGCAGGTGTAGGGATCAGTGTTGTGTCACTGGATATTTTCTTTGCTTGGGCAGAACACAGCCTGGGCCAAGGCAGGTCTCACCTCTGCCTGCCCTGAGTGTTGGTGCCTGGGAGGGAGATAATCACAGTTTTAATTCCCCAGCTGGCAAGTTTTTGAAGTATAAAAACCAAGCAGCCTTCATAAATATTTACATGTATTTTATTTTAGTCTCTCAAATAAATGTAATAAAACGTATAAAATTCAGAACAACATAAACACCTCAAGTTAAATTGCTTGTTTCAAAAATATTAACAGATACCTAGGAGAATAACTAAAATTAAAGATAGAAATCTATATAAAAGTCTTAAGTTTTCCTATAACTATTTTTCTAACTCTATTCTAGAAAATGAGTTTAGGATGAGAATTGTTAGTTTCAGTAACTACCAGATCCCCTTGAAAGGAGAATATTTTGTTCATAAAAATGACTCTGCCCCTGTTACCCAGTTGGGAAACAAGCTGTACTACACCCGCTTTTGTTTCTGTGCCTGCACAGACATCTTTGTAGGAAATAATCAGAGATGAGGGTCCCAGCCACCAGGGCTTTTGTACTGGGCCATTTGGCAGATCCAGCCAATTTGTATATTTGATGGCCAGTTCTCCGCTACCAAATATGACCTAACCTTTAAACCCACCCCTCCAAAACCCCAGACAAACACCAAAAATCAAAGAGTTTTAAAAAAATAATACATAAAATACAATTAATACATAAAATAGGTGGTTCATATGAATGATATTCAAATGGCTGCAGCATCCCATCTCTGCCCCATACTCTGTCACTTCCTCTGCCCGGGTGTCTCTCTGCAGGGTGGCTGTGGTGCTGACAGCTACCCTGCTGTGGGGAATAACGCAAGGACGATGGTGACACTGTCACACACTGCACCGTGGGACAAATACCTGGCCCGAGGGAGAACTGAATCCCAAGTGACCACTGACTTACAGAGGAGCTGCCAGATCCGCAGGTGCCTTGGCTCCCCTGATGAGTTAAACCACTAAATCCCCCGACTCCAGTAAAGCCCCTCCTGGCTCCCCGACCTCCCGGTGTGAGCTGCAGCACCGGTCACTGTTACCCAGGGCAGCAATGTTTGCATGCAAGTTCTGTCAGGATCTATTTGTGTCCTCGGAAAGCAACAAGTCCCAAGCCCTGACGCTGCCCACACCACTGCCCGGGTTCCTGTGGGCCATCAGTGAGGAGGGAGCCCGGCTCTCGGTCGTGGTGCTGGCTCCGGGCTGGGTCCGTGCCTCCCCCGTGGGCACTAGTGCACGCTGGGGAGCAGAGTCTGGAGGGCAGGCCGGGTGTAAGACTTCTGCAGGGCTCGCTTCGTCATGGTGCTGCACTTCTGGAGGATCTCGTGAGCTGAGGGGCGCACGGGCACCTTGGGGACGCAAGTGGCCAAGTCTGGGTCAGTGAGGGAGTGACTTAGATCGCCTGCAGATGACTCCACGAAGCCAGAATCGTTCCTGTCCTTGTGGGTGAGGTGTGGGGACTTGCTGCTGTCCATGGCCAATGTATGCTCCAGGGGAGAGCTCCTGGCCTGCTCGACTTCGGGCAGAGATCTTGACAATTCAGGCTTCCAGTTCAGCCGGCTGTCCCGCTCGCTGCTGCTCCCCGAGCTGAGGGATGAGCTGTCTGACTCCAGGTCTGGGGTGGAGCTGGCCCTGGGCAGAGACCTTGATCTGCTTCTGAGAGAGCTCATGTCCTCTTCAGGCTGGTCAAAGGAAGAGCGAGCCCGTACCCTGTGCTCAGCCTGGGACTGAGGAGCTGTCAGAGAGGAGGCAAGGTTTGGGGTGGAGATGTTGAGCCCGGCAGTCATGATGGTCTGGAGCTTGTGGTGAGGATTCTTGTAGGGCTGGAGGTACATGGAGGGCATGTAGCCGGTACAGCCATTGTATCTGAGGGGGAAGGATGAAAAGCAACACTGAAAAGAGCCCTTTTCCCAGCTCTGACCAAGGGGAGGGTGCAGAGCACCTGGGGGAAGAGGTAAGAACTCAGCCCAATGCTGTACATGGGCATGAGGAAGAGGAAAACCATCCCTAGCCAAGGGTGGTCAATTCAGGGAGCTCCTCTGCACCCCACCTGGGGAGGAGCAGGCAAGAAGCACCTGCAACAGGTAACTGGCTCCCTGGGGGAACAAGAGCTTCGGAAAAGCCTCCTTACCGGATCAGCCACCAGCCATCGTCAGATTTCTTGACCACCTCCACCACGACGCCATTGTTCAGCGAGAGCTCATCTGCCTTCTGAGACTCGTAGTCCCGCACAACAAAGTACAGGCTGCCTGCAGAGAGAAGGGGAGGTTGGTTTTGTCTTGTGGAGAAAATGCCACCATCCCTGTGACCCACCAGCTCAGAAGCCCTGGGGAGCAAGCGAGAGCTGCAGGACAAGCGTCCCTGAGGGTGACTGATCTGCTCAGAGACCCACAGCTGACAGTAGAGCTGATCAGAAGGGTCAGAGATCCAGAAGGGGACTCCAAGCAGTGGTTAAAGCAGTGGGGTTTTTACAAAACTCATTTTTGAAAGAAGAATGCGGTGTCCCAGGGAGGCAGAAGCAAACTTACCATCCTCGTTTGCGCTCAAGACCTTCTGCATGTCCTTGTGGGCATCAATCTCTTCCAGGTAGGGAGCTGGGAACCAGGCTATCTGCTTGTCTGCATTTTCTACTAGCCACCATCCTGCAGCAACCAGGGAAAAAAAAAAAAAAGAGGTTTTTAGCAGCCTGCAAGTAGACAGATGACCATAATCCTGGGGTAGGGGCTGCTCTGCCACAGGAGCCAGAGACAACATGCAAAGCAGCTCAGTGCCTGACGGATGCCACGCTGACACTTTGTTCTTTGATCCCGTGTAAATCTGGGTAAACACACCCCATGTACAGACACCCACACGCACCCCAGATGCTACCGACTAGGCATTTGCCAAGCTATGAATCAACCTACACCATCCATCCCTGAAACTGAAGAATCCCTATCGAACATACCAGTCATGTCCTTGATTAACACTTCAACAATTTCCTTCGTAGCGACTTTGAATTTCTGGTTCTTTGTGTCTTTGGTTTCAAAGGCTTCGATGCATCTGTAGCTCTGGGAAACCTGAGGGCGTGTAATGGAGAGCTGTGGCCCTGGCTGGTTTTTCTTCCCCCCTCCGATTTCGGATGGCATGATCACAACACTGAAAAACAAAGTTTAATATCAGTTTACTGAAAAATCACATGGAAGGTTGAGTTTAGTAATTGTTTTGTTAAAATCATCTATGCAGTAGGCTAAGAAAAGCTTAGGTATCAAAACCAACATCAACATCTTTCTGTTTCACGAAGACACATATAAACAAAAGATGCAAATATGATTTCACACCTGTTTTCAGGAAAGGAGGGATCTAGATCTTGGGTCTGTGCCTTGAAAAACCGAATCACATCTCCACCCTGGGAGATTTTAGCCTCCGTTTTCAGCAGCTCCTGGGAATAAGTTTCCAGCAGTTTCAGTATCTCCAGGCACCAGTTCATTTTCCCGCTCTTCCTGTGCTTCGCGTTTACATCTTTAAAATAACAAAAGCAAAGTTGGTGTAAGACAACAAGGGATCTGGATGCTTTGAGAGCAGCATCTTTTGCCTGAGCAGGGGTGTGCCCTCACCTACTGCCCTTCCTCACACAAGCCACAATATTTAAAGTGTAGTATTAATTTACTAGGTGCAATTATTTATTAAAATAGGCTTTCTGGGTTATTTTAAGTCAGTAATAGACCCAAGCACATAGATGTAACCCAGCAGTATTATGGCATGAGGAGTGAGCTGTTAATCTGTTCCATGGGAAGGTCAGACTCAGAGGCTGAAGTCTGTGTCATCAGTTACGACTGTCCCCAACAGGGCTGTTGTGTTTGTTGGTCCATCAGGGATTTGTTCTCCTTACCTTTAAACCTGGGTATTGTCCGGTCAGATCTCTTAATCGAGCCGCTCTCGATGGGGAATTTTCTCTTCAGCCCTTTCTAAAAGTGAGGAGGAGGAGACAATGGTGATGCTTTGCAGCCCTGACACACGGCTGGGCTCCTTCCCCTCTCCCCAGGACCAGAATCCTATTTTCAGGGAAATATTTACTTACATGGAAATTCTTGAAGTCTTCAAATGTCCGGTAGATTAGAATTTTGTTCTGATCTGACCAAGACACAGACATCATGTATTTCTGTAAAAATAAAAGGGAAAAGAGTGCATTTTTTTTAAATTAAGTGTTCAATATTGGATGTTTTCAAGCAGTTAGCATTTGCCAGGACCTCTGGCTTAGTTCTGGCTTCAGGCTGCAAGATTGTCACATGAAAAAATTAAATAAAATATAAGACCTACAAAAATATTTTCTTAATTTTAGGGCCCCAAATGGGTAATCATTGTTAAAACCAGAGGAAATTTATGACACTGTGAACAGAAGGACAGCAGAATCCAAGATAACCGTTTTCTTATGATATTAAAACCATTAAAAAACAAGTCTAAGACCCCTGTCCTAAATCACAAGGCTCTAATCCCAACACTGCGGGGAAATAAGTATAACCCTATAAGAGTAACTCAAAAATCCCTCTAATTTCCCAATTTGTAAATATTTAAGGAGAAAAAAGAAATCCAACAAAAAAAAAAATTAAATAATTCAAGTACCTTCTGCTTTCCACATTGCATCAAGCCAACAGCCTTTACATCCACTGGGTACCTGCTGGAGCTCATCTTCCCCAAGCCTGCTTCTCCTTCCCAGAGCAGCTGGAGCCTGAGCAGAGATGTGGCTCCGGGCACGAATCCTGCCCTTAAATACTCTGGAGCCGGAGGCAGGACGCTTCCTCCTCCGCCCACTAACGCGGGCAGAAATTCCGTAATTTGACAAACTACCGCGTGCCTTTTACCTGTTCCCCCCCCTCCTTTTAACATGCAAATGTTGCCGGGAGCAGAGTTCAGAGAGCTGGGGAAAAGAAGCATCGTATCTTATCACGTCCTTACTGGAATTACGCCAGTCAGAGAGCCTGGCCCTGTGCCCGGGTTCGGTTATCGTCCCTGGGTGTCGGGGAGGTCACTGGGGCAGCAACACCTGCTGTGAACCAAAGTCCATTTCCAGGGATGGATGTGTTGATGGATCGTGAGGGGTCTGGAGCACAAGTCTTATGAGGAGAGGCTGAGGGAGCTGGGGTTATTCAGCCTGGAGAAGAGGAGGCTGAGGGGAGACTTTACTTCTCTCTACAACTCCCTGAAAGGAGGGTGTAGAGAGGTGGGGGTCAGTCTCTTCTCCCAAGTCACAGGCGACAGGACAAGAGGAAATGGCCTCAAGTTGCGCCAGGGGAGGTTCAGGCTGGATATTAGGAAAAATTTTTTCACTGAAAGGGTTATCAGCCTTGGAATGGGCTGCCCAGGGAGGTGGTTGAGGCCCCATCCCTGGAGGTGTTCAAAAGACGGGTTGATGAAGTGCTGGGAGGTATGGTTTAGTGATGATGTTCCTTGTTTGTTGTGCGGGTGTCTATTTTTGTCAGTTAGGTTGACGGTTGGACAAGATGATCTTTAAGGTCCCTTCCAACCTAGAAGATTCTGTGATTCTGTGTTGTGTTTACAGCTATACGGCATGGACGTGACTGATGGAGTTGCCCACAGTTTGGGCTGCCCTCCCACCAGTCCCAAAAACCGTTTAGGAACGTGGCTTGTTGTCAAGCACAAATCAGGCACAATTCGACGTGTGTGCTAGCTGTGACAAATCCCTTCTCCTTACTGCTTTTTCCCACCTGCTAAGATACTTAGTTTTAAATGGATTTCTGGTAGCTCTATTAATATTTGCATGCTCTCAGAAATTAGTGGGAGATGCTGATGTTGTTGTAGCAAAGGATGAACAAACACGTCCCTGGGCTGTTACTGAGGAAGTCCCAAAGCTTCTCAGCTGTAAATATGTGATGGAGACTCAGCTCCAAGTGCCTGGTGCTCTGTCTTGCATCAAGCCAGGTGTCCATCCCCACCCAGGGCAACCAGCAGCTCTTCCCATGGACCAGCTCCCACTGCTGGACTGGTAATTACAGCCCTGGAAAGCCTGTCCTTTCACTGAACTGCTGCCTTCAGCGTGCCTCAGGTTATGACTCTGCTGATGGGCCTCTGTGTGATCAAACCGCCTTCTCCGTCCTCCCTCCCCCTCTTCTTTGATGAAGCCTAAATTGAATCATTATAATTATTGGAGCCCAAATTGAGAGGCTCAGCGCTGCTTTGCCTTTCATTTTCCAGTTACACCTGGTGTCTCAAAACCCTCAGCAACATTTTTCATCTACTAAAAAAAAAACAACCCAGAATCTGAAATGGAAGCCAAAGAAGATTCCTTCTGGATGGCCAGAAAACATGGTGAGCAGGGCCTCGGTTTGCATTTCATGAGCATGTGAGGCTGCTCCTGCACAACAGGATGGCAGTTTCTGGGGATAAAGGAAATGGTTTTGTGGCAGTTTGATCTCTTGCTGCGGGATCATCCCCACCCAGGGCAACCAGCAGCTCTTCCCATGGACCAGCTCCCACTGCCCGGAGGCACTGCCGGACCGGTAATTACAGCCCTGGAAAGCCTGTCCTTTCGCTGAACTGCTGCCTTCAGCGTGCCTCAGGTTATGACTCTGCTGATGGGCCTCTGTGTGATCAAACCGCCTTCTCCGTCCTCCCTCCCCCTCTTCTTTGATGAAGCCTAAATTGAATCATTATAATTACTGGAGCCCAAATTGAGAGGCTCAGCGCTGCTTTGCCTTTCATTTTCCAGTTACACCTGGTGTCTCAAAAACCCTCAGCAACAGCTGCAGGTGATTTTTCATCTACTTAAAAAAAAAAAAAAAAAAGAATCTGAAATGGAAGCCAAAGAAGATCCCTTCTGGATGGCCAGAAAACATGGTGAGCAGGGCCTCGGTTTGCATTTCATGAGCATGTGAGGCTGCTCCTGCACAACAGGATGGCAGTTTCTGGGGATAAAGGAAATGGTTTTGTGGCAGTTTGATCTCTTGCTGCGGGATGTATGGCCTCTGTTGGGAAGAGAAGGTTGTACAGAGAGCACTTTGGTCCCGTGCACGGGTTTGGTGGGAAAACCCCTTTGATGGCATCTCCAGGTACTTCCTGGCTCAGGGAGCCAGGCAGGAGCTGCCCCACGGAAGGGCAATGCAAAGCAGCTCGCTGTCCTCAACTGTCCCAGAATAGGACCCTTCATCCCTCTGTTCATATAGGGTCCAGAAAACACACGTGCTGTTAAATCTACCGGGTTCAAAAGGTAAAGTGTTATGGATGGAGAGGAAATCACTTAATCCAGCGAGTTTCTTCTTTATGATCGTTCTTATCTAGAAGCTGGCAGTTTCTGAGGCGGCAAAGCCCTTTACCAACTCCCTGTGATCAGGTCCACGCTCACAGGCTTCTCCTCAGCAGCCAAGCTGGGGCCAAGCTCACCTTTACAGGGCTTGTCGTGTGGCTCTCGGCGACTGCTGGAACCAAGACACTCAACAAAGTACATTTGGTTGGCTTCCTGTCTCACTGTAAACACAAAACACAATGTATTTCCAAGACCGTAAAGGTTTAAACATGTTTACCCTTAACAGGATAGGCTAAAGACAATAAAGATCTTGGAGGAGCTGCAATCTATGTATGCATGGGAGATGGCCAGGAGAGGTTGAGGCAGCACATTGCTCCACGTCCGCAGGTACTGCGGGTGTCAGTGAAATCACCAGCTGCTAGTTTCAAAAACTTTGCCGAATTTCACCATTCTTGGAATTCAAGCAGAAGGGCAGTGTGGAAAACGTACACGGAGATGTTACACCAGAAAGGTGAAAGGTGGAGGTCTGCAGGTCTGAAGAACCAGCCATGCAGTTTGGAGAGCTGATTTTCTGGGGGAGATTGGCTGGTGACAGGCATTTTGGATAAAGCAAAGTATGAGCAAAACTATTCAAACCTCGAGAATTAGTTATTGAGAAAGAGTGTTGTAGAAGCAAAGGTCACTGCAATGCAGAAGAGAGGGATGGGGGGAAGAATGGCCAGGCCCTGCTCAGGGTTAACGACACCTCTGGTGTCATCCCAGAGAGCTCTGCTCAGGGCTCTGCAGTTGTTATCATCGAGTATCAAGTATCATTTTCTGGTTGCTATCGAGTTTCGTGTCAAGAAACTGCCCAAGAGATTGGTTTAATGAGTCACGTCATACAGCCTAGAGTGATGCTATCCGTGAAACCGGAGGCAGGGCTGTGCCAGGTTGGATCAGCACAAGGGCTCCTCAACGGCCTAACTGCTCCTCCTTCCCAAAACCCTGACAGGTGAGGGCCACTTCTCTTGGGAAGGATGGATAACTGATCAGAAGAGACCACTAATTCCACTTCCTTGCTGGATGCGTTTGAGCACGCTTACAAAAAAGCCCCAAACCAAAGCCGTTTCCCTGATGTTACGTCAAGTTTACTTTATCTCTTCTACTACTTCCATATTATCCTGCCATAAATTGGTACCTCCTTACATGTAATCATTAACTGACGGGTAGGAGTGGTATGCCTGGAAGAAGTAAAACTCAGTCAGTATTGCTGGGCGCTGCTGTTTCATCACCAGTTATTTATTTTCATAGGCTATGAGGACAGCAGTCACTTTTTTCTTTAGCTGTTTTACAAGGTCCAAATGAGGTCATAAATTAACAAGCAATATATAGGAGGGGACTGCCCAGGTTTGACAATACCAAGGAAGGACAAGTTTCCCTCCGTATTAGCTGCAGGCGCTCTGCAGCCTGCTCCAAGAAAGTCACGTACGCCTGGCAAAGGTGGAGCTGTGCCTCCTGCTCCTCGGAGAGCATCACCACTGCCATAACCAGCTGCTCTGGGTACACAAAATGCTGTTTGTGTCACAGAAAGTGACTAAGGTATGCTCATGGGGAGTCACACCAGAGTCCCTGCCCCAAAAGAGCCCACAGTCTGAAGGATAGGGCAGGTCATCCAGTGGTTTCAGGGAGTCCCCCTGGCCACCCGGGCTGCTCCCTCTGCTATTTCCATTACAAGACCAGCTTTCCTCCACTGAGTATAAAATCTCCATCACAAATAAACACTTTCACTGAATTTCACTGAATTTCACTGAATTTTTTAGAGTTGGAAGGGACCATAGAGATCATCTAGTCCAACTCCCCTGCTGAAGCAGGATTGCCTAGAGCTAGAGCATGTTACTCAGGAGCATCCAGGCGGGTCTTGAAAATCTCCAAGGAAGGGGACTCCACAACCTCCCTGGGCAGCCTGTTCCAGGGTTCTGTCACCCTCACCGTGAAGAAGTTTCTCCTCATATTTGAGGGGTCTGCTTTTCTTTTCCTTTCAGTCTGGATCAGGAATAACTTCATCTGATGTGTTTAACCAGAGTACAGCAGGTGGGACAAGAGCCTGGACCAATCCCTCACTCCATCCAACGGGAGCCAGAAGCAGAGTTTGAGCGTGCGGATGCTCGGAGGTAGCCACAGGCAATTTGTCTCCAGCTCCAACACAGCCATTTTCCAAGTCACACAAGCAATGGCCGTGTCACAAATGCACACACACACAAAAGAGAAGGAGCCGTGTTACAAACAGCCTTTATCATACACAGAAGCCAGGTCTGGGCTGGTCAGTGACCTGCACATCTCATGGCTGCAGATGTGCTGGACTCTAAATCAGGCATTTCTCTTTCCATGCCCTGAATGGGGGGAACTGCTAGAGGTGAGACTCGCTGACCTCTTGCAAACTCAACAGGGAAAGGCAAAGAGAGACAAAATCCTCCAACCACCCTTGAGATACTACGGCTGCAAGAAAGAGATATGGAAAGGAGCCGTGGGCACAGCCAAGGGGGGCCCTTGGCTGGCACAACGCTGGCAGGAGAGCTGTATCTTTTCCCACCTTCAGGATCAAAACCTGGCCTTTGTTGTTCCTGAAGGTCACCTGCGATAACACATGACCTATCAGCACCTTTAATGAAAAGCCCAGCTGCTAAAAGCTGATTTTAAGAGTACAAAGAGCTTTTAGACTTCCAATAAATAGAGAAACAGACTCTTGTTTAAAAAGAATTAAAAAAAATCAAACACTGGAGTTGACAAAAATATCCTTCACCTCTTAAACAAAGGAAGCAATTGAACTTTCACACAGGCTGGGATGAGAGATTTTGCAATATCTAATCCAGAAGAAGGTATTTCATTTCCTCCTAATTTCACTGAAGCATTTTTCAGTGGGCAGCGGAATCCAATTCAGAAAGACTCTGAGCAAAAGGGAGTGCTCATTTTCTACAAGCCCTTCACCTGCCTTTTTCACAAGGGAACTCCATGCAATCTCTGTGAGCCAGCATGTGGAGGGGGGCTGTCATTCTCCCCTCTGCTCTCTTCTGCCACCCTCCCATCTCAGCATGAATCCCACTCCTTTTAATCTTGGTTATTGCCCCCACGCAGGAGACCAGGGCTCACAACACAGAATCCTCATGGTTGGAAGGGACTGTTGGGATCATTGAGTCCAACCAAAAAAATAAAAAAAAACCCAAACCTAAAATAATAAAAAAGACCAACCCACACAAACAAATCAAAACCGGACACAAATCAACAATCTCGGGCACTAGAGCATGCCCTGAAGTGCCATTTCTACACGTTTCTTAAATACCTCTTAGGGATGGTGACTCCACCACCTCCCTGGGCAGGCTGTTCCAGGGCCTGACCACTCTCTCAGTAAAATAATTCTTCCCAATATCTAATCTAAATCTCCCCTGCAGCAACTTCAGACCATTTCTTCTGGTCCTGTCATTATTCCCTTGGGAGAAGAGGCCAACACCTACCTCTCTACAACTTCCTTTCAGGGAGTTGTAGAGGGCAATGAGGTCTCCCCTCAGCCTCTTCTTCTCCAAACTAAACATGCCCAGTTCCCTCAGCCTCTCCTCATAGGACTTGTTCTCCAGACCCCTCACCAGGTTGGCAGCTCTCCTCTGGACATGCTCCAGCACAACACAGGGGGTCCTGTCCCTTGGGTATCTGATACCACAGAGCCAGATGGCTGGTGTAAAATCACAGCAGCACATCAAACTCCCTCAAACCTCACAGCTGCTGGCTGAGCAGGGTTAAAGCACCGGAGCAAATTTTCCTTGAAATACCTTCGACAGACAGGCCCCTGTTTACTAAGCACTTGTTGCAATAATTTCATAGCTCCTTTATAGAAGTGGTGTGTTTTTCTAAGGTTACACAAAGGGCAAAAGCGTGATTCAAGAAGAAAACTTGCAGGAAGGAGGAGAATGTAACTTAAGCCCCCGCACGAGAAAGTTTTCTGCATCATTTCCTAAAGAAAAAAAAAAAAGAAAAAAAAAAGGTGTTTAATGCAGCGGGTGTTCGTGCTGGGACCTGTCTATGGGATATGAAGGGAGATGGAAGGCAGGGTTCGGTTTCCAAGGGGTTTCAGCCTCCAGGAGGCCCTGCACGCTCCGAAATCCATCAGGGGAAAACCCCAGCGACACAACCTGTACAGCCACGGCAAGAGGAGCAAGTGCTGGTGAACACGTAGAAATACTGTTTTCACTTGGGCAAAATCTATTCTTACCTCGTGCTAAATATGGCAAAGCCTAATCAGAGACAACACCGTTGTATTCCTCCCAGATTAGTCAGAGAAGTGCTCTGCTATTCTTACCCCTTCCTCATTCCCCACAGCCATCCATAAGCAGAATATGCAAAGTGCCTTATCTCTCCTGGTGTTAACATCAGCTCTTGGAGCTCAAGTTAAAAGTCCACCTAAAAGACCAAAGGCAAGACCTTTACGTTCCTTCCCCCGAAAACAATATTTAATCTTCACTCCGAAGCCTGGCCGGGAGAAGAATAACGCGGAAGGAGAAGTGTTGTTTCATTAATGTTTAATTCTTAATGATTGAATACATTTTCATGGCAATTGTGATCTGAGGAATCTCTTCCTCCACCGGTGATTGAGACTTACTAGTGTCCACATGCTTTGATCTGCTTCTAGAAAACGGAATCACACCACAACCAGGGAGAGCTGCAAATGGATGAGGAAAAAGACAGAAACCTCCAGCTGTACCTGTCCTCCCAGCAGACAAGCAATTTTGAAAGCACAGCTCTCGTGGCAACAGGGTCATTCACTTTTAGGAGGCGAAAATGGGAGACACTGATAAGGAAAGACCCACAAAATCCACACAACATTTTTAAATGAACTTCAAATAGCGTCTTCTTACTAAAACAAAGGGTGCTCCTATGGGGCAGCTGCAGCAGCAGAAGCCCATGTCCATGCTGGAGCCCACCTTGAACTCTCCTGCCGTTCGCAGAGGGCAGAGGGCTCTCCTCTCACAAGGCCAAGAGGAACAGGAGCAGCTGGCTGAAGATTTTGTGCTTTGTTTTTCAAGAGCACAAAAGGAAAAATACCAATTTTGCCCTGTTTGTGCTCAGAATGCATTAACTGATTCCACGGATGCTCGGAGAGAGTCTGGGATGTGGGAGACAGAGACTGGAGCACGACACAAACGTCAGAGCGCTGGCTGTACCAACCTGCACAGAATAATTTGATTTTCTCCCTATCCCTGCCGTTGCAGATATATACACAGCTAGTTCGGAATTCTCGTTTTAGTCAGCAAGAGGATCCACACAGCACAAACTTTAAAATAATGTACTGCAGTCGCTGGGTACAGACCCCCAGCTTTGAGCAAGGAAGAGTCGCGGTGTAGTCTGTGTGAAGTCTTACACCTCGGACTGTTTTGAACTGATTTTAATAGTTCTGGATGGATCTGAACTGTGATCGATGTCTCACCCGTTCCCTGGTAGTGAAACGTGCCAGACTGGCAGCAGGCTCCCTCCTGATAACTGGGAGACAAATTCATGCCTTGGGAAATTTCAGAGGTGATGCATTTCTTGCATATAAGCAAAGCTGTTACAATATGATTCACTTACCTGGAAATACACATTATTTTTTGATGCTGCTATTTCCTAGTTGACTGTAATTTCACAAACAACTGCATGACTAATTCCTGGTGCTGGCGTTGTAACTGGTTGGACTTTAGGCTCACGTCCTTCCATGTAAATAAAAATTGGCTTCCTGTTGCTGTATTCCCTTGGAGAGGGCAACAGTTACGTTGACTGGAGGTGTCTATAAAACCATCACAAAAAACACGGTAAGAATCTCAATTCCAAAGAACTTAAAATAAATGCATAGTAATAAATTAATGAAAAGTCAGTGGTGTTTATGTTCCCAAATGAAGAATGCGGCTTTGTGAGTATTATTCCTTGTTCTCTTGTCAAAATCTAAATTTTACTGCAGTACTGGAGAGAAACACATCCCAGCAGGCAGTCCAGGCTCACTGGCTCTGCTGGTGATTACACTTTAAGATCCCATTGCATCCTAGAAAGTGGGCTGTGCAGAGTTTTGTCCTCTCTGGTCATTAATCCCGCTATCCCTGAAAATTAGCAGCCTTTCTGCAGATATAATCATATCCATACATAATAAGCACTCTGCTGTAGCCTGGGGCTACACTGCTGGGAAAAGAGCTGTGTGAAGCATCCTTGGGGCCACCCTTCCTTGGGATGCCCACTATCCTTGAAAATTAGCAGTCTTTCTGCAGATATAATCATATCCATACATAATAAGCACTCTGCTGTAGCCTGGGGCTACACTGCTGGGAAAAGAGCTGTGTGAAGCATCCTTGGGGCCACCCTTCCTTGGGACCACCCCTCCTCGGGATCACCCCTCTTTGGGACCACCCTTCCCTGGGGCCACCTCTCCTTGGGGTCACCCCTCCTTGGGACCACCTCTCCTTGGGGCTTCCTCTCCTTGGGGTCACCCCTCCTTCAGACCACCCCTCCTTGGGGCCACCCTTCCTTGGGGCTTCCTCTCCTTGGGGCCACAATTCCCTGGGGCCACCTCTCCTTGGGGCTTCCTCTCCTTGGGGCCACAATTCCCTGGGGCCACCTCTCCTTGGGACCACCCTTCCTTGGGACCACCTCTTCTTGGGGTCACCCCTCCTTTCCTCAAGACGGATTCTTGGGGTCACCCCTCCTTTCCTCAAGACCTGTTCTTAAGCTCAGGCCTTTGTCCTCATCCGAAGCCTGGTCTGGGTATGCCTGTGCCACGCGTTTTGCCCATCCTGACTTGACTTTCTGGCTGCGGTGCCACACGGCTCAGAGGACCAGGGAAGGGTCCATCCCCAAAAGGTGTCCGTCACCAGGGAGGTGTCCATCCCTAGGGGGGTGTCTGTCCCCAGGTGCCAACCTCTTGCTAGAGAGCGAGCAGAAGGATGCGTATCTGGCCTCAAATTCGGGTCATCTCCCGTTGCCAGCCCATTTCTTCTTCCATCCACATGCGCCCACTGCCAGCTGCCAGTTCCCAAGCTCTTGCTTATCGAGTGCCAAGATAATAGCAGAAGATCAAACAGAAGTCTTCCTCTGAGAAATGCAAACACACCCTTTTCATCTGCTCGAGCGCGGGTTTTGCTAATGCTTCCTGGTAATTACCGTCAGTGCCATCCTGCAGGTTACCCTATTCCAGTCACAGCTTGCGCAGCTGTTTGGAAGAGGCACCGATGCAGCAAACTTCAGTGAGCCCGGTCTCACAGACATAAGTAATTGAAAAATAGGTGCTTTGTTGGCAGTGCCCGTGCCCAGGAGCACTGCAAGGTGTCAACAGGCACCTGGACCATGGATGGAGGAAGCCTTGTCTGGGCAGCACGGGACAGAGCCGTGCTCTGCTCCCTGCCCCCAGGAAGCAGCTGCTTTTAGGAGGGGTCTTCGTTAGGACCTCGTTTGGTGACAGGCTCTACCCCACCACCAGCTCCTGCACCACAGAGGGCTGGGTGGGAGCATGCACCATGCTGGCTGGCTGGGACTCACCACGGGTTCCTTTGCCCCCAGAGCTCCATCCCACCAAGCTCATGTGTCGGTATTAATTAGGCTCTGCACTCGGATTCAATTAGAGACAGGAAAGTGGATTTCCTCTCTCTGATTCGAATCTGAGCGTCTCCCTATTTTTTTTTTCCTTGCCTGCTTTGAAACTAGATAACGCTGACCATGAGAGCAAAGGGAGAAAATGGGGAGCACCTTTTCCTAAAGAGCCAGCTCTGCTCTTACAGCCAACCAGAAAAGGGGTAGGGGGAGCAACACTGAGCCCAAATCACAGAATGGCAGAATGGCTGGGGTTGGAAGGGACCTCTGGAGATCATCTAGTCCAAGCCCCCGCCAAAGCAGGGTCACCCAGAGAAGTCTAGACAGGAACGCACCCAGGAGGGTTTTGAATATCTATGTAGAAGGAGACACCTCACCCTCTCCAGGCAGCCTGTTTTGCACCCTCACAGGAAAGAAGTTTTTCCTCATGTTGAGATGGAATTTCCTGTGTTCCAGCTTGTGTCCATTGCCCCTTGTCCTGTCACAGGGCACCACTGAGAAGAGCCTGACCCCATCCTCTTGACACCTTCTTGACAAATCCCTCTGTAAGCAACAGCTTCTTTCCAGGTTATGAACTTTACCCTTTTAAATAAAAGTAAAACATGCTTATATTTTAACGACCTCAATAAACGAAATCACTAACAAGAAAGCAAACAGACTATTAACATTGAACAAGGAGATTGCTTTGAATTAGAAACATCTCTGCAACTATTTAATTGCTTGAAGGCTAAGCAATAAAACACTGTAGGAAATTCCCCGGGTCCCTCTTCCAGAAACCAGCATACCTTTTTTTCCTCAATTAAAAAATAAAAAATGAATGTCAGCAACATCATTTAAATATTTATTGGTGGGTAAAGAAAACAAACATAAAGAATGTCTATTCCCCTACTTCATCTTTCCTTCGTGTGTAAAATTTAGATATATAGCTGTCTATAACTTTAGACAAAGCCATTTCAGTAGATCCTATCAGTTACTCTTGTCTCTTCTCTCTCCCTCACCAATATCAGTAAATAAATGTTCTCACGAAATTGCAAATAAAAAAAGTAAGGAGCACTGGTAAACAGGAGGCCTAAAGATGGAAATCCAGATCGTCAGCTCAGTTCTACACAGACCAGGAAACAGATGAGCCATTTCCATGTAAAGCACTCTAAGTTGTTAAATATTTTTGAGGGCAAGTCTTTGAAGTATTTCTCTAAAATGACGCATTGCCTACTAAACATTTTACACTATGCTGCGTTAAATATATCAGGGGGTAACAGCTGAAAATGAGCAGTATTTTTCCAGCAACTTTCATACAAATTGTGTCTTGGCAGAATTGGCGACACGACAGCACTTAAAATCAGGCAAAAGACTCAAGCTGCATTTCAAACAGGCTACGGAACATCCTGGAAGGAATAGGATGTGAAGAAACACAGCTCTTTGCAGGGGCAGGAGCTGCTAAGAGGGCTCCCAGGCCGTGACTGCCTGAAGGGACAGGAAAAGGGCTGGTGCTCCCTGAAGGGGAAGAGAAAGAGGGAGGGGAGGCAAAAACCTACCCCAGCCAGCCAAGATGAGATTTCTTAAGATGATATTTTAGTTCTTCTCCATCCAGGCCATGCATTTGTTTGTATTAAACAAAATAATCGTATTTTTCACATGTTCTGCAGGGCATGAAGAGGTGAAAAGTGGAAATGGATAGAAAATTCACATTCTAGAGTGCATTCTCCACAGAGGGAGACTTATCCTCTAATGCCATGACAACATCAAGCCAAAAGGAAGGAAAAGAGCAAATCTGTGCTGCCCTCCAACTTTTCATCTTCTGATGCCCATCAAGAACTAACCTCGCACTTCAGGTGGTGAAATCGGTCAAAAGCTTTATCTGCACTTTTAGCAAGGAGCCAAGCTGCAGTGAATTAACCTTTCCAAGGGGTGAGAGCCCCAGCTCTGAAACTGACGCAGTGCTAGATCATCACCCAGGTTCAACCAGAGCTGGGTCACCATCCTCACATGCTCGCAAAACCTGTGGCTCACCAGGAGCAAAAGAAGAGCAGGAGAACTGCTGAATGTCTGCTGAAGACCAAAGACCTGGGGCAAGTCCTGGGCTCTCTTTCACCCCAGCTGCACTCAGCCATAGGCGAGGCCTTGCTTCTTTGATGTACCTGCCCTTGTGTAAAAGGTGCAAACTCTCTCAGAACAAAAATAAAAATAAATCGTTCCTCAATACGGTTTTACAACCTGGGTGTTAAAACATGTATGGGTGTGTTCTGCTATAGGTGTACAAGTTGGAATTGAGTTATCACAGAATGGTTTGGGGTTGGAAGGGACCTTTCAAGGTCACCTAGTCCAACCCCCTGTCAGTGAGCAGGGGCATCTTGAACAAGAGCAGGTTGCTCTGAGCCCCAGTCAACCTGACCATGAATGTTTCCAGGGTTGGGGCATCTCCCACCTCTCTGGGCAACCTGGGCCAGTGTCTCACCACTCTCATGGTGAAACATTTCTTCCTTAGATCTAGTCTAAATCTACACTCTTTTAGTTTAAAACCATTACCCCTTGTCCTACGGCAGGCCCTGCTAAAATGCTTGTCCCCATCTTTCTTATAAGCCCCCTTTAAGTACTCAAAGGCCACAATAATGTCTCCCTGGAGCCTTCTCTTCCCCAGGCCGAGCTTCTCCAACTCTCTCGGCCTGTTGTTTGTTCTTTAAATCACGCTGTTGACTGTATCTCTGTGCTGGAGATAAGGCTGAGGTGCCCTTTGCCACTGCTGGCATGTAGGAGAGCTGCTCTGTGCCATGAGCTTTGCCACACACAATGTGTATATATATATATATATACACACACACACAGAGATGCCAGGTGGACAATCACTGGCAGAAGGCCCACATCACTGCGCTGTGTGAAGGAAAACCCACCCAGTTCTCCTCAACCACACCGTTAAAACCCAGAGCCTGCTGCTGTATTGGGAAAAAAACCATCAGAAACGTGCACTTCGGTGTTTAACAGTGAACGCCCGGGCCGAGCCTCCTCATCTGCACACAGGAAGGGCCCCGTCCCTGAAGCCAGAGCCCGGCCGGGGGTACAGCGAGGCCCTCCCGCCCCTCCCGAGGCCTCGGTGCCGTCCCCGGCCTCGGCCCCCCGCGCTGCTCCCTCCAGAGGGGAACCGGGGACGATTCAAATGGCGGCCTCCCGCCACGGCCTCCCCGACCCGTGGTGTACCGCGGCGCCAAGATGGCGGCGCCCAGGGAGGACCGGCAGTGTCGCGGCGCTCCGCCGTTCTCGGGTACCGAGAGCGGCCCCTTCACCGGCGCGCACGGCGCCGCGGGCTCCGGGGCGGAGGAGCAGTCCAAGAAGCCTTGCCGAGCCTGCACGGATTTCAAGAGCTGGTTCCAACAGCAGAGGAAGCGGGCGGCCCCGGGCGGCGGCGGGGTGAGGCGGCGGTTTCTCCGGGGAGACTGGGGGGCGTGGGGAACCCCCGCTGTTATCTCTGGGGACCTGGGGGGGCTGTGGTACGTCCAGCCCCCACAGAAATGTGGAACGGATCTCTGTCCTGTCCCCCCAAGTGTGATGGGGCTGTGTGGCCGCCTCCTGAGGGTGTGAAGGAGCCAGGGGGAGGGTTACCCCTGTGTGGGGGTGTGAGGGGGGCCTCCATCTTCTCCCCCCCGGGTGTGAAGGGCGGCTCTGTCGTTATCCCCCACAGAGGCTGTGAAGGGCCTGTGTTCCCCCATCTCCCCCTCCCACCTGAGCGCAAAGGGGCTGTTTTCACACCGAGCGCTGGCATCCCCCTCACACAACCCTCTCTCCTGCTCCAGGACGAGACAGTTGCCGAGGAGAGAGGGCCACCGCCGAACTGTCCCCTCGACAGCGAGCAGCTGGGCCGCAGCACCTGGGCCTTCCTGCACACCATGGCAGCCTACTACCCCGACCGCCCCACCGGTGCCCAGCAGAAGGAGATGAGAGAGTTCATCAACCTTTTCTCCAAGTTTTACCCCTGCGAGCACTGCGCTGAGGATCTGAGGGAAAGGTGAGTTGCCTCATCCTTGGGGTTTTGATTTTTTTTTGATGGCTGCTGTTGAAGGGGCTAGCCTGAAATGCAGCTATTTGCATATCAGCAGCTCTTCCTGCCGTTGGGGTTTGTAGCTACCTGAAGTGATTTCTTCCATTATTGCATCAATCGGAGATACATTCACTCAGAAAACAAATACCTTTTCTCATGCTGTTTGATTGCGTGCTGCCTCCAAGACATCCCTGAGGTGATTTTGGGATTTTCTGGTTCAAACTGGAGTTGTGCTTAGTTGTGAAATTACACTGGGACTTGAAGTAATTAGGCTTTCAGGAGGCAAGTGTTTTTCTACCCCCCAAAAGCCCCTTTATTGGCAACCTCAGCAGTGGAGGCAGAAACTGAAATGGACTGTGATGTTTAGTAAAGTTTTCTATTCCTGTTACTGTCGACTTTTTTCTCAAAATTTCAACTCCTTTTTTCTGGATGATGAATACACACCAAAAAAGTCTGAAACCTAATTATTGACTTAGCAGGCATCACGTGGCAAAACAAATGCTCAGTGTTTTTTCATATTTTTTTTCAATTATTAATTATTTGCTGTTTTCCATGAGCTCAAGTACTTACTGCTTTTTATCATAGATAAGCTGTTTGACTCCTGTGTTTTCCAGTTGACCAGATGAGGCAGTGAATGAAACTAAAGCCAACTGCAGCCATTGGTATTTTGTAGGGGAGGTTTGGCCTCTGATAATTGCTGATCTCTGTGTGCTTTCTTCTGGATTCTCTTTAGGACTCTCTCAGGACTCAGTAGCAGAAAAGACGACTCTGGCTGTCTGTGTGCTACGTGCCCGCTTTGGGTATTGAAGTTGGTGGCTGTAAAAAAGTAACATTTTTTTCCTCTTCCCTGTTTGCAGATTGCGTACAAATCAGCCTGATACTAGCAACAGAAATAACTTCTCCCAGTGGTTGTGTCTTCTTCATAATGAAGTGAACAGGAAACTGGGGAAATCTGAATTTGACTGCTCTCGTGTGGATGAACGCTGGCGGGATGGTTGGAAAGACGGTAGTTGTGATTAATCCATAGAGACTGCTTTGGAAATCTAACAGACCAATATGGCCATGAGTCACTACAGGGAGATGTGCGAGTAAAGAACTGCGTGGTTGTGTGCTTGTGTGTGTGACTGGTATGGCTTGTGGAAATAAAGGTAAACCAATTCTAAAAGTAACTTTGAAAATCTTAGCCTAATAATATTTTGATAAATTATTACATAAATATATTACCTGAGGGATTGAGGCCTTACGTTCAACACAGGAATGGCTAGGAACCTGTGAAATTAAGCCACTGACAAACTCATGGAGACTTTTTCATAATGACATTTCATTATTTTGGGGGCGTTTCTGTGACTAGAATTTGTTTTCCCTGAACGCAGTTGTAGAGGGCTGCCCTGTGCCATTTTACGTTTATCTGCAGGTATTACTCTGATGTTTTAGAAAATGCATCTGATTAATTGTAATTTTAATTTCTGTTGTTCTGATGGCACAAAACACAGCATGAGTTTTCTCCAAGTCTGTACTCCTGAATCTCTCTTTCCGAGATCTTTCATGCTTGTTTGTAAATTTGCATCCAGTTCCTTTGATAAAAGGCCTGAAGGCGGGTGCATTTAATTCAAACACTAAAGCCAATAGAGCCCAGATTTCTCATTTTATGTTTGTGTTTCAACTTACCATGTAAGAGGGCATCGTAGAAAGAGAAATTGAAGCAGGACAAAAAAAAACCCCACATCTGATGAATGGAATGAAGTATCAGCTGGGTGAAATTCAAATGTCTTAAATTGATTGCTAATTTTCTTTGTATTCAGAAATGGTGTAATGGTAAGTTCTACTGAAATACTTATTCTTAAAGCCAATAACCTCTTCGTCTCTGCTGTGAACTTCTGTCTGTTGTGAAAATAGCTTGAGACTGATACCTGTAATGAAGCATATTTAGCTTTGTTTAGCATACGGTATTTCTGAGATGTCCCTCTAGTTTTGAAATCCTTGATTGGTACTTGCTGACCTGGTCGATCCCCTGATCTGGTGTTATTCCCCAGCTAAAAATCCCTGTAGAACAAAAGGACTTTGCAAGCCCCCTACAGTATTTGAGTCCTGCTTAAGACTGCGATGTCAGGTTTACATGGTATTTATTGCACAGGGGACTCCAAGGAGTCCCTGGGGTAGGTTCCCTCTGTAGAAACTGCTCAGAATCCATGCTATGTATATTTTTTCCGAGGTAAAATATACCGCATCAGTATATTGATACATAAATGTGCATTTCAGCTTCAAGTGAAACAGCAGTGTGATTTACACCACAATGCATATAAACATGTGTCTCTTTTTATAAAGAGACAGCTTATAAAAAAAAAAAAACCGAAGTCAAAAGAATTTCAGGTTCTTAAAGTAGATAGTCATGTCATGCCCTTATTGCATTTCCAAAACAAAGTCAAAAGAATTTCAGGTTCTTAAAGTAGATAGTCATGTCATGCCCTTATTGCATTTCTGGCTGTGAAGAGTTTGCAGGAATTTGCACAACCCACGACAATAGTAGGCTTTTTCCTTCTGTACTTCCTGCTGAGGATTTCTTGTGTGTTTTAGTGAGCTTCCTTATTTCATGCACTACCGTACATTTGTAAATTTACTCTTGTTGATAGTGTTACCTGGAACTGTTAGTGAGACTTATTATAAAAGTATTAGAGTGATGACAGCTCATATCTAAGAACTTTGGTTCTTCAAACCTGTGTACTAAACCTTAGTGTTTGGTGAAGCAATAAGAACTTTGAAAATACATTTGAATGTTTTATGGTGCATTCAAGTTCTTTCTAGTTGTTAAAACAGGAGGAGACAAATTTTATGGACCTGTTATTATTGAAGGGTTTTTTTTTTAATGTAATAACGTTTCTAAACACAAACCCAACAAAACCAGTGATAAGATACTTCATGAAGATAGCAATCTGACTTGTGACTTGAAAGTAGGATGCGAAAATCGCCCTATTAACATGTTGAATTTCTTAGAACAATTAAATTCCAGGCCTGGGTTTTTATCTTTTCAGTAATAAACTCAGTCCCCAAAATGAAGCACATTGATATCTGCTAGTGGAGAGAGGACCAACAGAAAGGCTGTAGCCCTGCCCTTTTGTCAGGCCTGACCTGAATTGTCCAGTTCTGTCAGGGTAGTTTTAGTAGCTGGGGGTGTTGCCAGGCATTTTCTTCTGGATTTGGTTGTTCTAGAGGAGGAATTTACTGTTCTTCCTTTCCAGTCTGCCCTCAGCTATTCTCTGTGACAATTTCATCACCCATGGAGCAGATGATGAGATTTCTTCCAGCGTAAATTTGCTTCACTGTAAACAAGCAGGTTGGTAAAACACCTGTCTCATCCTTTTTTTGTCTTAATACTGAAAATGGGCTGGGTTGGTGAGTTCCACGTGCTTGTGCAAGCACACTTGATCTCTGTGGCCGAGTCCTGGGACCACTGCTCTCTTCTGCTGGCAAGCTGTTGGTGATGGGCAGGTGCGTGGTAACCTTCCAGCATACTGCAGTGTCTGTCCCCATATTAAGAGTGTAGAGAGGAAAATAAACATGGATCCTGCTCAAAATCTGGGGGAGCAGTTGTGGTGACACAAAATTTTTGTCACCTTGTGTTCAAGGAGGTGGTAGATGTGTGGAGAAGGAAAAGCCCCTTCTGCCAGCAGTGCAGGGGTAGGGAAAGAGCCTTAAAGCTGAAGCCAGCATCTTTAGCAAATGCTTCCTAATAATGAGGCCACCAGCTGTGGCTGTTAAGATGTTATTAGGGCACTTTGTAACTTTGCTAAGTAGCCATTTGGTAAAAAAATCTATGCTTGCACTCTGTTCTCTCATGTTTCTGGCTTTGCAAAAGAGCTTTGACTTAGGTATTTCTCAGGCATATTGTTATCTCTGCGGACTTGAGTGTGTGGGGAGGGGGGGATTTTTTTTTTTTTGCTGCTCATTTGTACCACATCTCAAGTTTTAATCTTATGTAAGGAATTTCTATTGAAGATACTTGTATTTGTGTACAGAAAATTGTGAATTCTCTTCTAAATGCACTTGATTAAATCTAGTTTTAAAAATATCTGTATTCAAGTTATATTTCCTGTTGATGTGAAAATAATAAAGCAACTGAGTTCATTCCTGGCTTCTCTACTGCATGAGACCTTAGGAGAAGGCATCATATAGTGCTGGTGTGTCCAACCGTTGCATGCCAATGTGTTTCCATCTGACCTTGATTGCTCAGCTGAGGTTGTGTGATTCTGGCTGTGTATGGAGCAGACAAACAGGGGCTGCAACTGGTCCTTTTCTGTGGTGCTGCTGAACTGACACAATTCTCTGTGGGCCAAGAAGCTACAAGAATGCAGTGATTTTGTACAGCAGGTCCTTCCCTGTCAGACTGGAGTTTGGTTTTATGTGGGGAGCAGTAGGATTTTTTTATGGGGTTCAAGTGTGAGTTTTTTTTTCTTGTATGTTTCTAACAGCATTAAGGGTAGTGTTATAGTTGGGAATAGCTCAACTCTTGCTGAGTTTGAGCAGGATGGCAGGGTGTTATCTACTGGAGGGCAACGTTTCTTAACTACATATTGACCACACAAGCGTGCACATCCCATGGCATTTCCCAGAAAGAAGGTTCCTATCAATAGGGAATCCCTTGCAAGACAAAGGACAGTCAGGATCAGATGGTCCCCAAAGAGATTGTGGAACCTTCCTCCAGAGCTGCTCCTGTGTAACAGGCACCTGGGCAACCTTTCAGCTTCACAAAGGACTTACTGTTTTCACAGACTGGTTTGTATTCATAGCTTTTTTCTTTTTTTTTTTTTTTTTTTGTTCCCTGAAAGCAAAGAGCAGGGAGCCTCATGGGAGTTGTCTGCTTCATGAATGGGAGGCAGAGTTGCTTAAGCAAGTAACAAGTGCAGATGTTGGCAGAAGCACCACTCTGTCTTTAACATTTTTCCAGGGATTAGCTGTTCCTTTGCGGTGTGTTGGGTGTACACAGTCTCCTGTTTACAGTAAGATTCCCAAGAGTCGCTTTGCTTGCATGTGTCTTTTGCTCCAGCCTGTTACAGGCAGTGTGTGATATTTCTTCCTGCTGGAGTTTTACAGGCTTGGAGAGGGTAGGGTTTAGATTTTGCTTTGCTTTTTCACCGCTTCCTATCAGCATTGATTTTTATTATTTTTCTTTTCCCCATCCCTGGAGTGCCTGTTCAGTTTTTTTTTCTGAATGATAGAGAGGAGGTGGTCAGTATTTTGTGTAGTCAGGAATAAACCCTTCAGTAGAAACTGCCAACAAGGTGTGAAGTCAACTCTCGATTTTGTAGGCTAATAGGAAATATATAATAAAGCAAAACCACAGCTAATAGCATATAGGCAAAAATAATAGCAGTTAGAACATTGAGGGCTGTCTGAGGGGATGAGGGTCACCATTGTGGTCACCTGGAGCACTGAGCTGGAGTGGCAAGTCCTGCAGGGAGCTGTATGTGAACAACACGTGATGCTTCTGAGCTGCCTGTCACAGCCAGTTCAGGTGTGTCTGCACTGATGCACAATTAATTCAGTCGAGGGAGCTGGTGGTAGCTGGCGTGCTGCATCCACCTACTGCACCTCAGAAAACTTGCCACAACTTGCAAAACTCTGGAACAAAGGGTGGTTCTTACCAACTGAGGATAAATGGGACTCAGTACCTTTCTCTGTGCTGATGCTGGGGTATCTGTTAGTGCTGTCAGTTCCTCATTTTTCTAATTATTCTTAATGTTTCCAGAAGTAAAGTCGTAACAAGCAGCACTAGTGTAATTGCCAAGCTTTGAAACTGTTCCGTTTTCCTCGATGTGTGAAAATCCTGTCTGCACATACTGGGCTAGTGAAGGGTCGCTAATCCAGCCTGGAAAGTTATGCCGGCGTTGGTCTGGGCTCACAGAGTCTGGCACAGTCTAGCACTTAGATGGTGGCCCTGGCTTTTGGGGCTGCTGAGTTCTCCCCCTGCCTCCCATCACCTGGCTGCGTCGCTTCCTGCTGAAAGGTGCCCTCTGCTTCTGCGCGTTGTGCTACTGCAGGCTGTTGGGTTGGCTTTAGGGAACTCCTAATGCAGAAACCTCTCCTTGGTTCCAGCTTTTCCCTCCATGACATCATATACCATCATGCTGCTTGGCTCCTGTTGTCTGTGACTGCAATGTGCTTCGCAGGGGAGAAGGTAAGGAGAAAATTTGCTTTGCATCTGGAGCAAGCAAACAGTAGAGGGCAACAAAGGATGCATTTTGTTGGCTTGTCCGTCTCTCACACTCCTCTGGAACAGCAGATTTGTCCAGATACCAACTGTGCTACCTCATGCTAGTCCCTTTCCTGTGGTTTTGGAAGGAGATTTTGGTGACTTCAGTTTTTGTCTGTCTCTCACACTTCTCTGGAGCTAGCAGATTTGTCCAGATACCAACTGTGCTACCTCATGCTAGTCCCTTTCCTGTGGTTTTGGAAGGAGATTTTGGTGACTTCAGTTACTTTTCAAACTTGCGTGCAATACCTCCTGTATAATTACCTAAATGAGGGATGTGTCACTTCTCTGCCCTGCAGCTAAAATCTGCACTTGGAAGTAAAAACACTGTCTGGATGCAATTTCCAGCATGTTTCCTACCTGATCTTCAGCCCATAGCTGGTCATATATGGATGAGTTCTGGCTTTTTTATCAGGTCATTAACGCGGAAAGGGCGAATGAATTTTATCTGATGATTTTGTAACAGTCGCTTTCTTACACAGAGCGCTCTGTGTGTGTACTACAGGGCATTGCTTGCTTGTAGGAAAGTGACTACAGCTGTGGACAGCCTTCAATAACAAAATGCTGTCTGGATGCAATTTCCAGCATGTTTCCTAAAACACTGTCTGGATGCAATTTCCAGCATGTTTCCTACCTGATCTTCAGCCCATAGCTGGTCATATATGGATGAGTTCTGGCTTTTTTATCAGGTCATTAACGCGGAAAGGACGAATGAATTTCATCTGATTTTGTAACAGTCACTTGCTTACACAGAGCGCTCTGTGTGTGTACTACAGCGAATGAATTTTATCTGATGATTTTGTAACAGTCGCTTTCTTACACAGAGCGCTCTGTGTGTGTACTACAGGGCATTGCTTGCTTGTAGGAAAGTGACTACAGCTGTGGACAGCCTTCAAGGGTCCTCTTGGTGGCAGGGGCTGCGTTGGATTACCTCCTGTGGCTTGCTTTCTTCCTCCTGTGGCCTCAGCCAACAGCAGATGGGAGCCAGATATGGACCTTGCTTAAAGGTGAGCTGGTCCATGCTGTTGTACCTCAATCAATCTTTTTACTGCTTGTGCAGACACGTGTGGGCTCGTGCACAGACCAGACAGAGGTAAGGGGAATGTTGGTGATGTAGGCATTGCTTTCAGTCAGAGAAGGGATCAAACTTACTTGGCATGGTTGTCATCTGCTCTGGATGCTTTATGGAGGAAAAAGAGGATTTGGAAGGAAGGTCACAAGACAGTCATGACTTCAGCAAAGCTGTTCCTTTTGAGATACAGGGATGCAACCCAGCCTTTCTGCATGGAAAGAGGTAGGAAGAAATCCCACAGAGTTTGATGGGAGCCTTGCTTTGAATTAGCAGATCCATGAGAAAGAAAGCAGCTGAGTTAAATTAATGTCTTTCCCCCAGCAGACACCAGGCAGCTACTTCATGCAGTCCCTCAAAGCCTCCATTTTTCTTGGGACACCAAGCTTTAGGTTTAAACTCAAGTCTCCATATAGGATGGTGCTGGATGGGGACTTTTCTTTCAAATGCTGAGTACAGTCAAGAAAAGTTGGGCTTTCCCTGCCTCTTCCATCTTTGAGATCTGGTCCCAGCTATCAGCAGTGTGAACAAGTGGATTCTGCGACTGTGCCTCGTGTCATGCTTCTTAGATGGGGTAAAAGATACACAAGGTATATAAGACAAGGTCTGTATGGCTAGAGCATGTGGTTGGAGACTCAAAAGATCAAAATTCAGTCCTTAGCTAATCATAAGATTCTTGCTAGACTCCAGGTAAGTCACTTCATCTTCTGTAGCCATACTTCCCTTTCTGCAAAGTGGGGCTAAAAATAGTGGTTTCAGCAGCCTTTGCCTGCATTTCCTATTTAGATGAAAATCTTTTTCAGGGAGGCTATTTTAATGCGTGTGTGCTGCAGAGTCCTGGGCCCGAGATTGTTCACTGTAATAAAATTACTCATCTCAACCCATCCCACAAATTTCCTTTATGTCAGGTTACATCTTTCTTTTGAATCCGAGGACCTGTTCAGTATTTGCTACGCTCAGTTAAGAAACGAAGCATTTCTTATTTTCAGTATATCACTACAAATGCCACACGCATTACGCAAACATCGTGGCCTTTATTTCCCCAAGAACTTGCGCTGTGGATCTTGCTTTGTTGTGTAACGCCAGCAGAAACGACAATAACAAAAGGGCTGAGCCGGGAGAGCTCCTTTGGCAGCGAAGCTCGCTGTAGCTCAAATGAGAACTGTAGAAGCTCTGCGTGTCAAAGCATGGCTCAGGCTGCTCGGATGCTGCCCCGTGCCCTTGTCAGCTCTCCTGGCGTTACCGTCCCTGCTTAGCTGCAACACCGAGCAGGGAGCAGATGACAACCACCAAAGTCAACTTGTTGGTCAGGCCCTACACGATGTGACTCGCTGTTGTGGTCCTAAGCAGGTCAGGAAAACAGCTAGACATCTTATTTTCCTTTCCTCTAGTTCCTCTCAAGGTGTTGTGCACCTTTGTGTAGGCAGAGTTTAGCCCAGTGACCGGACCAGATTAGATTACTGGTTTGCCAAAAACCCCAAACTTTTTGTGCTATGAAATATTTTGAGAAGAAGCGAAGAATAGCTTTACTAGATGAGACACCAAACCTGCAATTGCACTGCTGGGAAGTGTTTTGGATACCCTCTGGGTTTTTTGTTCAGTTTTTATGCAAGTACGAGATATTAACTCTTCTGTTCAAAACAGACGTTATCTCAATTAATTGAATTCTGCTATCCAACTCTTCCCTTGGCACTTTCAATTAGTAAAGTTTTCTGCATTTTTTTTTTCTAGCATACTTATCTTGGGTTTATACTTGCACAGTAACTGCTGAATCCCACCTGAGAAATGGCTGCATTTCAGAAGTGGATGAGTAACCAGCTAATAAATGATTTTCCAGATATTTTTGGATCTCTTAGGGTGGAGGGCATTAAGTAGCTTTCTAGCGATAGCATGCTAAGGTATTGCTAATCAGGAAGTCCATTCTCTCTGTTAGTGAACACTATGAATTTCTAAGCACCTCTCAAATATTTCCATCAACTCTCTTGGTTTTTTTCTAGAGACTAATGGCTGAAAGCAGTAATAGCCAAACTCTAATGAATGCCGAGCAAGGGCATTTCAGAGCAAACAAATAAATGAACATATATCAAAGTACTGCTTCTCCTGTGCTGCCCAGGGAATGTGAAGGGCAAGCTGTTTTACCGCCCACGCTGGTGCAAAAGGCAGTGTCAGGCCTCGCGGAGCTGCGGAAGCCGGTGGGCTGTAAACCGTGGCCGGAGCCTGGCTGGCTCCCTCGGGCCGCAGCCAGCCTGCTTTCAGCTTGTTCAGATTGCTCAGCTGAGGCAGCCCTCACTATAAATACATTGTCAAAGCTCTTCTGAGAACAGAGAGGTTTCACATCACTACTTCATTTTAGAGAAGTTAAGTGGAAAGTGTGGCTGATTGTTTTGCCTGCCAAATCAGGAACATCCCGCTGCTACCCTCTGCCACAGAGAAAATATGGCCGATCCTGGTAAAGAAATTGAATTAACTCATCTTGTCCATTACTGGGCTTCCCATGGGCCATCCAGTGATCCCAGCGCTGGGATTGTGAAGCAGGGTGCGTTAGCCTCAGCCATCTGCTTGGAAATTATGTTCTGCTTCACAGAGTGACGCTAGCATCACTTAAAATCCTCCAGCTGACAACAGGTAACTTGGTAAGCTTTCATAAACCGGTTCTGTTCAGCCATATGTCCTTGAAAAACATCACCGCTCTTAGCTCTGTAGAGGTAGTTGAAGTCAGCCCTTCGCTGGGTGGGTAGGGCTGACTCCAACAGGCTTTGAAGAAGGAGAAAGCCCCACATCTTGTCTCAAGGTTGTTGTGTCCACATACTTACCCCTGGGTAAAGACATGATCGCTTTTTTCTCTTGGAAACAAATATTAAGAAGTCAGTGTGACTACAAGAAGCAGGAGGCAAACCCCTGTTTTCCACTACCCTTGATTAAACTCATGTAAAATCAAAACACGGACAGATCTCAGGCACTCGTCTGCGTGCCGCTCTGTTTCCTCCCCGTCACTGAAATCCAGGGGGAATGGTAAATGCAGACACAACTTGTTCAAACTGAACAAATTCTTGGGAAAGTGCCATTTCCAAACGTTGTTCTTTTCCCCCATTTGATGGGGAAAGAATATTCAAGATGCAATATCCTCTCCGGTTATTGGCTGGCTCGGTGTATCTGTTAGCTTATTTGCAGCAATAGGAAGTGAAACAGAAATACAGTTTGCATGTCGGGTAGAGATAGCTGCTGTGCTTTATCTGTGCTGTAGCAGGGGGAAAAAAAGCCAGCACAACATGACGTGAAAAACGATTGTATAAACATACTGCAGAAAGGCAGAAGTTGGAGAGTTGAACCTGGAAGAAAGCGGACAAGTTTAGAAGCAGGGATTTCAGTGGGGATCTTGCCTGATGCATCACGGCCATGGCCTGAAGCATATAAACCATTTATCTGTCTGGAAATGGTTACGATTTGTTCTACGGTAGCATCTAAACGATTCAAGCAGTATCTCGGTCCCTTGTGCTTTGCATTGTCCATAATATGCCTGTCCCAGATGAGCTGGGCAAGACATTTTAGGAAGGGGGAGGATTGAAGTGTCTTTCTCGAGGTCACCAGAAAACGCAGAGCAGACCCCAAAGGTCTGGGTGATGCCCAGTGCAGCACCCCTGGGAGCACGCTGCTCTCCTGCACGTAGGTCCTGCCACCCAGCTTTCCAAATGCTGGTGGTTTTCTGAGGGTCTGTCCCCAGCCTTTTATGTCCATAAGCTGCTCGCATGGCACAGCCCCACCTGGGATGTGTCGCGTGGCAATGGGACACCCACTCACTGGGTGAAGTGTGGGGCTGCTAAGGCAACCCAGACAAGGGAACCCCCCTGGACTGGACACCTTCAGGGACTAGGGCTGCCCTTGCCTCCCTGCGTAACTCCAGGCTGATAGATACAGGATGGTTTGTTCTCTAAACCATGGAAATGATTTTTGAGGACACTAGAGCAGCTGCGTCGAAGGTGCTGAAGCTGTTTCAGAAATCTCACCTATGGTAAGCCCTTCAAGTAAATACAGTCTTTGTTCGTAAATCTGCAATTCAGGGATGAGCTGGTGATGCTCTTGTCGCTGGGGTGCAATCCCTTGGCCAGCCCCATGAGATATCCTGCCAGAGGGAAGCAGGAGGGACCGACCTGGCATTCTCTTTGGAGCCATTTCTCTTTTTTTTTTTTTTTTT
>NW_015090794.1:2941224-2993492 GCF_001431845.1 Calidris pugnax
TGAATTAGCAGATCCATGAGAAAGAAAGCAGCTGAGTTACATTAATGTCTTTCCCCCAGCAGACACCAGGCAGCTACTTCATGCAGTCCCTCAAAGCCTCCATTTTTCTTGGGACACCAAGCTTTAGGTTTAAACTCAAGTCTCCATATAGGATGGTTCTGCATGGGGACTTTTCTTTCAAATGCTGAGTACAGTCAAGAAAAGTTGGGCTTTCCCTGCCTCTTCCATCTTTGAGATCTGGTCCCAGCTATCAGCAGTGTGAACAAGTGGATTCTGCGACTGTGCCTCGTGTCATGCTTCTTAGATGGGGTAAAAGATACACAAGGTATATAAGACAAGGTCTGTATGGCTAGAGCATGTGGTTGGAGACTCAAAAGATCAAAATTCAGTCCTTAGCTAATCATAAGATTCTTGCTAGACTCCAGGTAAGTCACTTCATCTTCTGTAGCCATACTTCCCTTTCTGCAAAGTGGGGCTAAAAATAGTGGTTTCAGCAGCCTTTGCCTGCATTTCCTATTTAGATGAAAATCTTTTTCAAGGAGGCTATTTTAATGTGCTTGTGCTGCAGAGTCCTGGGCCCGAGATTGTTCACTGTAATAAAATTACTCATCTCAACCCATCCCACAAATTTCCTTTATGTCAGGTTACATCTTTCTTTTGAATCCGAGGACCTGTTCAGTATTTGCTACGCTCAGTTAAGAAACGAAGCATTTCTTATTTTCAGTATATCACTACAAATGCCACACGCATTACGCAAACATCGTGGCCTTTATTTCCCCAAGAACTTGCGCTGTGGATCTTGCTTTGTTGTGTAACGCCAGCAGAAACGACAATAACAAAAGGGCTGAGCCGGGAGAGCTCCTTTGGCAGCGAAGCTCGCTGTAGCTCAAATGAGAACTGTAGAAGCTCTGCGTGTCAAAGCATGGCTCAGGCTGCTCGGATGCTGCCCCGTGCCCTTGTCAGCTCTCCTGGCGTTACCGTCCCTGCTTAGCTGCAACACCGAGCAGGGAGCAGATGACAACCACCAAAGTCAACTTGTTGGTCAGGCCCTACACGATGTGACTCGCTGTTGTGGTCCTAAGCAGGTCAGGAAAACAGCTAGACATCTTATTTTCCTTTCCTCTAGTTCCTCTCAAGGTGTTGTGCACCTTTGTGTAGGCAGAGTTTAGCCCAGTGACCGGACCAGATTAGATTACTGGTTTGCCAAAAACCCCAAACTTTTTGTGCTATGAAATATTTTGAGAAGAAGCGAAGAATAGCTTTACTAGATGAGACACCAAACCTGCAATTGCACTGCTGGGAAGTGTTTTGGATACCCTCTGGGTTTTTTGTTCAGTTTTTATGCAAGTACGAGATATTAACTCTTCTGTTCAAAACAGACGTTATCTCAATTAATTGAATTCTGCTATCCAACTCTTCCCTTGGCACTTTCAATTAGTAAAGTTTTCTGCATTTTTTTTTTCTAGCATACTTATCTTGGGTTTATACTTGCACAGTAACTGCTGAATCCCACCTGAGAAATGGCTGCATTTCAGAAGTGGATGAGTAACCAGCTAATAAATGATTTTCCAGATATTTTTGGATCTCTTAGGGTGGAGGGCATTAAGTAGCTTTCTAGCGATAGCATGCTAAGGTATTGCTAATCAGGAAGTCCATTCTCTCTGTTAGTGAACACTATGAATTTCTAAGCACCTCTCAAATATTTCCATCAACTCTCTTGGTTTTTTTCTAGAGACTAATGGCTGAAAGCAGTAATAGCCAAACTCTAATGAATGCCGAGCAAGGGCATTTCAGAGCAAACAAATAAATGAACATATATCAAAGTACTGCTTCTCCTGTGCTGCCCAGGGAATGTGAAGGGCAAGCTGTTTTACCGCCCACGCTGGTGCAAAAGGCAGTGTCAGGCCTCGCGGAGCTGCGGAAGCCGGTGGGCTGTAAACCGTGGCCGGAGCCTGGCTGGCTCCCTCGGGCCGCAGCCAGCCTGCTTTCAGCTTGTTCAGATTGCTCAGCTGAGGCAGCCCTCACTATAAATACATTGTCAAAGCTCTTCTGAGAACAGAGAGGTTTCACATCACTACTTCATTTTAGAGAAGTTAAGTGGAAAGTGTGGCTGATTGTTTTGCCTGCCAAATCAGGAACATCCCGCTGCTACCCTCTGCCACAGAGAAAATATGGCCGATCCTGGTAAAGAAATTGAATTAACTCATCTTGTCCATTACTGGGCTTCCCATGGGCCATCCAGTGATCCCAGCGCTGGGATTGTGAAGCAGGGTGCGTTAGCCTCAGCCATCTGCTTGGAAATTATGTTCTGCTTCACAGAGTGACGCTAGCATCACTTAAAATCCTCCAGCTGACAACAGGTAACTTGGTAAGCTTTCATAAACCGGTTCTGTTCAGCCATATGTCCTTGAAAAACATCACCGCTCTTAGCTCTGTAGAGGTAGTTGAAGTCAGCCCTTCGCTGGGTGGGTAGGGCTGACTCCAACAGGCTTTGAAGAAGGAGAAAGCCCCACATCTTGTCTCAAGGTTGTTGTGTCCACATACTTACCCCTGGGTAAAGACATGATCGCTTTTTTCTCTTGGAAACAAATATTAAGAAGTCAGTGTGACTACAAGAAGCAGGAGGCAAACCCCTGTTTTCCACTACCCTTGATTAAACTCATGTAAAATCAAAACACGGACAGATCTCAGGCACTCGTCTGCGTGCCGCTCTGTTTCCTCCCCGTCACTGAAATCCAGGGGGAATGGTAAATGCAGACACAACTTGTTCAAACTGAACAAATTCTTGGGAAAGTGCCATTTCCAAACGTTGTTCTTTTCCCCCATTTGATGGGGAAAGAATATTCAAGATGCAATATCCTCTCCGGTTATTGGCTGGCTCGGTGTATCTGTTAGCTTATTTGCAGCAATAGGAAGTGAAACAGAAATACAGTTTGCATGTCGGGTAGAGATAGCTGCTGTGCTTTATCTGTGCTGTAGCAGGGGGAAAAAAAGCCAGCACAACATGACGTGAAAAACGATTGTATAAACATACTGCAGAAAGGCAGAAGTTGGAGAGTTGAACCTGGAAGAAAGCGGACAAGTTTAGAAGCAGGGATTTCAGTGGGGATCTTGCCTGATGCATCACGGCCATGGCCTGAAGCATATAAACCATTTATCTGTCTGGAAATGGTTACGATTTGTTCTACGGTAGCATCTAAACGATTCAAGCAGTATCTCGGTCCCTTGTGCTTTGCATTGTCCAAAATATGCCTGTCCCAGTTGGGAGAGATGAGCTGGGCAAGACATTTTAGGAAGGGGGAGGATTGAAGTGTCTTTCTCGAGGTCACCAGAAAACGCAGAGCAGACCCCAAAGGTCTGGGTGATGCCCAGTGCAGCACCCCTGGGAGCACGCTGCTCTCCTGCACGTAGGTCCTGCCACCCAGCTTTCCAAATGCTGGTGGTTTTCTGAGGGTCTGTCCCCAGCCTTTTATGTCCATAAGCTGCTCGCATGGCACAGCCCCACCTGGGATGTGTCGTGTGGCAATGGCAATGGGACACCTACTCACCGGGTGAGGTGTGGGGCTGCTGAGGCAACCCAGACCAGGGAACCCCCCTGGGACTGGCCACCTTCAGGGACCAGGGCTGCCCTTGTCTCCCTACGTAACTCTGGGCTGATGGATACAGGATGGTTTGTTCTCAGACCATGGAAATGATTTTTGAGGACACTAGAGCAGCTGTGTTGAAGGTGCTGAAGCTGTTTCAAAAATCTCACCTATGGTAAGCCCTTCAAGTAAATACGGTCTTTGTTCATAAATCTGCAATTCAGGGATGAGCTGGTGATGCTCTTGTCGCTGGGGTGCAATCCCTTGGCCAGCCCCATGAGATATCCTGCCAGAGGGAAGCAGGAGGGACCGACCAGCAGCTGCGTCGAAGGTGCTGAAGCTGTTTCAGAAATCTCACCTATGGTAAGCCCTTCAAGTAAATACGGTCTTTGTTCATAAATCTGCAATTCAGGGATGAGCTGGTGATGCTCTTGTCGCTGGGGTGCAATCCCTTGGCCAGCCCCATGAGATATCCTGCCAGAGGGAAGCAGGAGGGACCGACCTGGCATTCTCTTTGGAGCCATTTCTCTTTTTTTTTTTTTTTTTGCATAGTAAAATGTGATTTCTACTGAGCTGGTGACATTGGGGAACGAAAGGCTGAAATCTGCTTTTCCTGCTGCGAGTCAGAAATAGATCTGGAGAGATGATGACTCACCTGTAATTGAGAAAAACTGAATGGCATCATCATGGGCTTTACCAGTTAAATCCTGGTTCCACCTGCCAGAAAGAACAGACCGACAGAGCTGCAAAAGGCCAAAGGGAGCTGGAGAGAGGGCCCAGCACACGGGAATTCGTCGCTTTCTTACAGCATTTGGCATGTGAGGGGCTTCACACGCCTGCTACACGCGTATCCCAGTGATCCCGCAGCACCGGGCCCTGCAGGGGGTAAATGGAGCTGTAGGGGATGGCAGGTGGGGAGGAGAGCTGGTGGTGGAGCCATGAGAAGCCCCCCCCCAGCCCCAAGGGGAGACCCGCTGGGTGCCAGCAGTGCATGCGTACTCCTCCCTGCCACTTTCCCTGCAGTTCCCGTCCGAAGCAGAGATGATGTCAGAGTTGTCATGGCATCGGTATCTATGGAACCGGGATCATCATCACGGTGCTACCAAAACTAACTCGGGAGATGGTCCTGGAGCCGCGGGGGGGAACTCCCTTTGCAGTAATTGAGGGTTTCCCTCTGTAAGGTTCCTCTCATTCTTTCCTCCTTCCTACTGTCCCTGGGGAGGGAGTGGGGACAGGGTTTGGCCTCCTCCCGTCCCAAGGCAGCTCTGGGTGCCTCCTTTCCTGCACGAGGGAAGGAAGATCTTCAGCCCCATTGGGCTGCCTTTTTTTCACACCAGCTAATGGGTGTGTAACGACGTGCAGCAGCCTCCAAACCTTTCCCTCTGCCACACCAACAGCCAAAGGTCCCCAGCCAGCTGCCACCGGAGGACCCTGCTTGTGCCCTGCCTGCGCTGAGCTGGTGCTGCCGGCTGTGAGGTTCTCTGGTGGTCCCACTCCCCAGCAGAAGTGACAGCAGCCCTTGCCAGGGACACCAGCCCTTTCCAGGGACACCAGCCAGGCTGGTGGACAGAGGGTGTTTATCTTGGAGGAAGCAAGGTGTGCATCTGAGGTGAGCTGAGCAGCGTGGTGACCTCCCTGCACTCCACAGCATCTCCCTCCTGCCAACGGCCCAGGTACTTACAGCCGCAGGTGATGCCCTGGACATACCACAGGTAGCCCTTGTCATTGCACGGTGACGCTGGCATAGCACGGTGACCCTTGTAACAGCACCCTACCCCCAGAAGCAGCATGGTGATGGTGGCCATAGCACAGTAATCCTTGGACTAGCATGGTGACCCTGGCTGTGGCAAGGTGTTTTGGCTGTACTGTGGTGTCCCCAGCTATAGCACAGTGACCATGTCCATAGCGTGGTGACCGTAGGCATAGCATGGTGTCCCCAAACACAGCATGTTGTCCCCAGCCATAGCAAGGTGACCATTGCAATAGCATGGTGTCCCCAGCCATAGCACAGTCACCCTGGCTGTAGCATGGTGACCATGGCCATAGCATGGTGTCCCCAGCCATAGTATGGTGACCTCAGCCATAGCATGGTGACCATGGCCATAGCGTGGTGTCTCCAGCCATAGCAGGGTGCCACAGCACGGTGTTCCCAGCCATAGCATGGTGACCATGGCCATAGTGTGGTGTCCCCAGCCACCGCACAGTGACCCTGGCTGCAGCATGGTGTCCCCAGCCCATAGCAAGGTGCCATAGTGTTGTGTCCCCAGCCATAGCATGGTGACCATGGCCATAGCGTTGTGTTCCCAGCAACAGCACAGTGCCCCTGGCTGTAGCAGGTGACCAAAACCATAGCGTGGTGTCCCCAGCCATAGTATGGTGACCTCAGTCATAGCATGGTGACCATGGCCATAGCGTGGTGTCCCCAGCCATAGCATGGTGACCAAGGCCATAGCGTGGTGTCCCCAGCCATAGTATGGTGACCTCAGCCATAGCATGGTGACCATGGCCATAGCTTGGTGTCTCCAGCCATAGCAGGGTGCCACAGTGCGATGTCCACAGCCATACCATGGTGACCATTGCCATAGCATGGTGTCCCCAGCAACAGCACAGTGCCCCTGGCTGTAGCAGACCATCCTCCGGCTGACCACCTGGGTGAGGCGGGACGGGCGTGCGGGCGGCGGGGGGCTCGGCGGCGGGCAGTGCCCGGGCAGCGGCTGTTGGCCATAGCTTGGTGTCCCCAGCCATAGCAAGGTGGCACGGCGCGGTGTCCCCAGCCACAGCATGGTGACCATGGCCATAGCATGGTGTCCCCGGCAGCCATAGCACGGTGACCATGGCCATAGCACGGTGTCCCCGGCTGCCCACGGTGCCCACAGCCACATCGCGGCGCGTGGGCTCGTGGAAAGAAGGTGGGGGGGGGGAGAGCGGCGCGGCGGGCGCGCGCACCTGCCGCCCCTTCCCCCCGCGCCCGGCGGGTGGTTCCTCCCGCTGCCCGCACGCGGCGCTGCGGACGAACCACCTGGGTGAGGCGGGACGGGCGTGCGGGCGGCGGGGGGCTCGGCGGCGGGCAGTGCCCGGGCAGCGGCTGTGCGGTGGGGCAGTGCCCGGGAGAGGTGCAGTGGCCATTGCAGCGTGCGGTGCCCGGGCGATATGCGGTGCCCGGTGAATCGTGCGGTGCCCGGTGCGTTGTGCGGTGCCCGGGCGACGTGCAGTGGCCATTGCAACGTGCGGTGCCCGTTGCAGCATGCGGTGCCCGGTGCATTGTGCGGTGCCCGGTGCATTGTGCGGGCACCGTGCAGAGCGGGGTCCGTTCCGTGTGCGGCTGCCCCCGCAGCCGTTCGTCGCTCGGTGCGGGGGGTGCACGGCCGTGTGTGGGGGGGGGGGAACCGGCCGGCTCCCAAGGGAGATCCCTCGGGAAGAACGAGTCAAGGTGCGGTGGGTGGATGCGCCGCCGCCTCTTGCCAGTTTTTCTCCCTGGTGCTTGAGCAAAGGGCACGGGAATGGGGTGCGAATCGGGAGGCAGAGGACATTTTACTTCCTCGCACGCTCCGTGCATGCGTGTGTGTGTGTGGAACAAGAAATCCGAGGGCCAGCCCTGCCCAGCTCCCGTTCTTCTTCTGAAAGATGGCATATTATTATTATTTTTTTTGCCCGTTTCCCATATACACCGGTCCCTGCGGCGGAGCAGAGAGCGGGAGCTGGAATATGCCGTGCTCAGGGAAGGCTTCTCTCCCCGGTGGTCCGTGAATAAGCGGCAGGGGAAGCTGCGCAGTGATGCTCGCTGGGGCCGTGGCTGCCCCAGGGCTGAGGGCAGCCACTAATTTGCCTCCCCCAGCCCGGCTTTTACCTGCCAGTAAAAGATCTGCCAGTGTGCGTGGCCCTGGAGGGTCTGCGATGCCTGGCCCTTCCTAAAAGCCCGTCACGGGGAAGGTCTGTCCGGCTCTCACCACGGTTCCTGGCTCTGGTGCTTGGCTGGAGGCTGTGGCTGAGCCCAACCAGGCCTGGGGGGGCTCGTCCTCACGGGTGTCGTGCCTCTGCTGTGCACGGAGGCCCTCGGCCGCCCGCGTTGGCTCTGTGTCACCTTCAGCAGTGCCAAACGCAGGCAGCGAGTGAAGGGAAGGTGTGATGAGAAGGTGTTGCCCCCACCCCGGGTTGCCCTCCTGCCAGCTGACACAACGGGTGCGTTTTTGGGGGGGCTCTCTGGGGTGGGGTGCCCCTGCTGAGGCCCTGCACAGCACAACATGGGAACATGTGCTTATCTTTAGGCACATGAGCAATTCCAGCTGCAATCACAAGCTTAAAGTTGAACCACAGGCTTAAGTGTTTTGCTGGATGGGAGCCAGCGTACTTTCCAGGGCTTTGAGAAAGCCCCCCACCCCACTGCTGGGGGGGCCAGGTATGGATCCAGAGCATCCAGCTTGGGGTAGATGGGGCATTTTGGGCAGGGTTTGGGCACCTGGCAGCAATCGTTTCCTAGAAGCATTGCTTTAGTCCAGAAAACTTGGTCTGGATCCACCTGTATCCTTCTGGAGTGGGAGTGGCAAACTGTTGGCAATGGTGTTGGTTTTGGGCTCGGTTAGATAAACTGATAATGAGTTAGGCTTCTCATAAAATATAACTGCCACCATGCACTGGAGAGCTCACCATCCTTCTTGTATAGAAGGGGTTTGGATGTTGCTGGGAAGCAAGAAAAGAATATGGGATATAGAGATAAAATAAAATTTCCAGACTAGAAAATATTCATGCACGAATTCACTGGCTGGTTTATTCAATGGCAAAGTCACTCGTTTCATGGTTTTGTGTTCATAAGGAGTCTGTGAAAACAGAGTGCTTACAAATACAGAAATGTATCAGCTTAACTCTAAACAAGTGCAGGGACCCACTGACATGGACGAGTGTTGGGTACGCACAGAGCTGTCCCCAGCGTAAATGTTTGCAGGGTTGAGAGTCGGCTGCAAAGCCCGCTGAGCTCAAAGGGACATTTTTTTGCTGTTTTTGGTGGGCTGTGGATCAGGCTGTGGAAACTCACCTTAAAAGCCCTTGGAACCACTTTTCCCAGATCTGTCGGGGACCCTTCTCCATCGCCGCTCCAGCTTGGGGGTTCAGAGCACTGCCTGATCTTTGCTCGGCTGTTGCAGGCTGGTTACCTGTATCTTAGACCCATTCAGAATTTATGGCTCCTTCCCAATGTGAGCAAGGACTTCAGCTGGGTGAAAGCTGTGAGTGGAGGTTTCCTTCCCACCTGCCTGCATGGCCATTGCTATTTCTTGCAGGTGGTGTAAAGCAGAGTGTGCCCGGGCTCCTTCTGAGTGGTTCCTCTGCTGCTCTTGCCAGACGGGACCCATGTCAAGATGGAGAGGTTGGAGGGAGGAGGCAGCCAAAAGATTTTGCTTGCAAGGTCCCTGCTCCCTTTTTGTTCCACCCTGACACCCGTAACTGCTGCCCCGGGAGTGTGTAGCAGTGCCGTGGGACATGGCAGCATCTGGCAGGGACCAACACCCTGCTGTGATGCTCCCCGATTCACAAAGCAAACAGAAACCTCCCCGTGCTGTCTTGCCTGCTGTCCACCCCACAGTGTGGATGGTTACTCAGAAAGCCCTCGACTAGGGCTTTGAGGTGTTGAGGTGGGTTCTCTTTGTGTGGTTTTCCTTCCTGTGCTTTGTTGTTGCGTCTTTTTAAATGTGTTTAACTTGTGCAGTTGGATCAAACCCCAGAGATGTGACCCTTGCTGTGTGTACGTTACGTTCCTTTGGTGAGAAAAGGAGGGAGCTGCCTGAGATGTGCTGGTTTGGTTGGGAGTATGGGTGATGGAGAACCACCATCGTTGTTGATCTGGCCGATGGCCATCGCTGGGGTTTCACGATGAGCTACCGCCAAAGGGGTGACTTCAGTGTAGAAATCCCCAAATGTAAGTGATGGCTGAAGGGGGTTCCTGGTTCTGCCTCACTCAGCAACCTCTCTCTGACAGATATAGTAATTCTGAGTATCTGAAGGGAAAAAAACCCACTCCTGGCTTGAGCTGTAAAATCAAAAGCTGGAAAGAACCATTTAACAGTTCCTCATTCATCTCTTCCCCCTCTGTCTGAAGCAGTTTGTCAGATGAAGATGTGATCACTCTTGTGGTTTCCTTTTGAGACATTTTTTTTGCGCAGCAAAACAAACTCGATATTCACGAAGGATGCCTGCAGAATCATGAGTTCCTTTCTCTGTGACTGCCGGCACCAGCTGGACTTTCAAGTGGCCGTGCAGCTTTGCAGGGGCATTGTTCATTTAACGTAGGTTTAGGTTTGACTTTTAAAAGCAGTTCTGGAAAATATTTTCAGTAATTGCTGTGAATTTCTTTAAGGGCACCGGTAAAAGCGTGATGCCCGGTCCCGCTGGTGCAGCCTGCTCAGAAGGGCTGTTCCATTCTCGCTTCCCTCCACCAACCCAGCCCTTCCCTCTGCCTCTGTGGAGCTCAGCAGCACATCAGGAACCTATTTTACTATGAGATAGAGGAATACTAAAGTATTTTCTGTGAAATGGTTGTTTCTTCCCCCAGTGACCCCTGCTCCTTGTTGCAGGCTGCATGACTTGCACAGCTGGACAACCTTACCTGCAACCAACACATCAGCAGTTGCCTGACCTGATCTGCTGCCTTTACCTCTCGTGTCTTAAAGTTGAATGAAGTTGTAGTTCATCACTTGGATCACTGGAGAGAGCTTTGCCTATGCAGTATTGTATCTCATTAGGCCCAGCGTTCTGTCTGGCTTTTCCTTGCAATAATCTTATGCTTTTAAGAGCAAAACCTTTATGAAGGGACCGGACAAGGGCAGCCAAATCTGATTGCTTGGCAGAGGCACGGCAGCAAAGTGGCAGTCCCTGTGGCCCATGATACATGGTAGGGAACTTTTATCACCGGAGGTTACTTCGGCTCGGATCCAGCAAAGTCTTTATGTGCTCGGCTTTGCACTGATATGGGTTTTAGCCCATAATACAGCAGATCATTGTCTTTCAGCCAGGCAGATGCGCTTTGGGTGTCTGGGTGGTGGTTTGATGTACCAGGAGTAGGTGGTGGTTCTAGGAGGCAGGGAGCATGCCCTGTCTCTCCTGGTCCAGGTGTGTTTTGTTCCTCCAGAGGGATGGAAAGGGCGGTATTTTGTGTTCATGGGAGAAGGTGTGTTTATTTTTGTTAGAAAAATCAAGCTCAGGAGCAGAGGAGCCAACGAAGGGTGGTATTTGTGTTCATGGGAAAAGGTGTGTTTATTTTTGTTAGAAAAATCAAGTTCAGGAGCAGAGGAGCCAACAGTAAAGATGACTATGGCTGCAGGACTGTGGCTGCCCTGCACCCTCAGGACAGAGCTCTTCTGAGGAGTTTCAGAGCCGGGGTGAAGATGCAGAAGTGCTGGTTTGAGGTGCTGTGGGGCGTATATTTGTGTTTGCAGGGCTGCAACACAGAGCTCTTGTTAAGGGTTGGAGTTGGAGCCTGGAAAGCTCCCTCACTGGGGCTGCCCTTCTGCACTCCAGCTGTCCTACAGACGCGGATGGAGGTGGCTCTGAGCTCACCCCAGGAGAAATCAGCAAGAAATATGGGGTGGGAGCCCTGGTGCTGCAAGCTCTGAATAGCTCCTGTGGCCTTCAGGGGTTTCACTGACTCTTGAGCACTTGGGGCTCTTAGCGAAAAGCTGTGGGGCTGGTCTGGCACTTAAGGAGCCCGCGGTGATGCTTGGAATCATTAGCATGATCTTAGCTGCTCTGGACTTTGTCTGGTCTTGGCTGCTTTTCAGTAAGGTCACCCGATTTCTGTCTTAATTCTCTTTTTCTGTGGGCTGTAGATTAAAGGCAGAACTTAAATTTAACATTTTTGGTAATGGAATTATACAGAAGTTTTACTGCATCTGAGCTTAAAATGCTGCTAAATTATCATTTTCCTGTCATCACTGGTTCAAAACGCTGCTGGCTTGCCATGTGCTCAGATTGCATTACTAGATTAGGAACTTTGAATGGGCGCTGTGTTTCAGCCAGCATCTCTCACCACATTAGAAAAAGTAATTCAGTAAAAATCGGTCATGTGGTCATCAATATGCATCCTTCCCGAGCTGATTAGCCTGGTAGACATGTCCATAAACCTATTACGGCCAGCATCATACCACCTCTTTCTGTGCCAGAAACTGCGTCAGGTCTTTCCTTTGTGGTTGTATCCATAGCCCTCGTGGGAGATCTGGCAGTGCTTAAAGTAGTTCTTTAGTCTTCACACCCTCCAATAAATTATGCAGATCTGTGCTGGAAACTTCCCGGTGACTGACAACTGTAAAGATAAACTGGAGAGGGACACAAGACCCGATTCCCCCAGAATTTGAGCTTGGTGGGCGTTGAAGGAGGCTGGCCCCCTGCCAAGGGTCTAACTCATCCCTGAGCGGAGCATCTGCGGGAGGTACGTGCGCGACGCAAGGAAGGGGCTTCACGGAGGCTTGGGAAAACACCCAGCACTAGGCAGGATTTAACCTGGGCTGATTTGACCTTAATTGTTTTCCTTTCTCATTTGCTAGTCCATCCTTCCTTCGCTGGGGTGGTGGCTCGAGGAGAGGAGGGTGCTGAGCAAGGGTGGCACCTCTCTCAGGGATGCTGGCGTTAGGATGAGGAAGGATCACCCAGACGTTGGTACCGACCCTCTGAACAGGCAGTTTGTGCCCAACACCATTGACTGTGAGCTACAGCAGAACACATTAGGGGTGGATTACTTTGCTTCGTGCATTAAATTTCCTTGATGTTGACGTTAATGGTTGCTTGCGTGTGTAATCAAAGCAAGGTTTTGCAGTCTCCAACAACCCCACACCTTCTGGTAATGTTTTTTATAGGTCCCAAATCAAAGTACGGCGCATCAGCAGTGGAAACATCTCACCTTAAAATGGCTGACAGTTCACACACTGAAGCTTTCAGCTTGTGCTCTCTTGCGTTATTTGCTTTTTTGTTTTCCTTGCGATGGCTGTGCTCAGACCACCAGGTCGCCCCTGAAGCACATTTTAGGTCCCTGGGTTACAGAAGGCTAAAAGCAATGCGGATGAAAAATGTGCGTGTCCTGGGGTCCAGCCAGCTCCAGCCCCAGGAGGGAACATGGATCTGCAAAGTATAATTACAGAACCAGCCTGGCCAGCCACCTTCCTCCAGATGGTAAAAATCTGGTGCAGAGAAGGCAGCCACGGGTCTTCCAGCTTTATGCACACCTAGAATGGTGTCTCCATCGTGGGGCACATGGGTGTCCCCAGCGCCCTGGGCTCCTCTGAGGGTCTGACAGCGGCTGTGGGTCCAACAGCCTGGGCATGAGCGCCTGGACACTGCCAAGCAAGGAGCCTGCCTTCTCCCTTTCAATTTTTGGGGGAAAATAAGGAGATTTGACTCAGTCTCCTGCTGCCTGTGTGTCTGTGCTGTGTGCTGTCACCTCCCTGCCCCTCCAGCACAGCCCCTGATGGGGCATCCACCAGCGCCAGGCATCCCCTGAGCTTAATGGCCATTGCCAGAGGGGGTAAAGAGAGGCAAGGGGTCGTGCCTAAAATATGGTGAATGGGGAAAACGGGAGGTGGGGAGCAAGCAAGGGAAGCAAGTGGGATGTGCATCAGGGTCCAGTACTTTGGATACCTCAGGCAGCCTTGGAGCTGCAGGCTCCTGCCCAGATGCAGCCTCCAGCCTCAGGGAAGAAGCACCCTTGCGTGCTCTCCCAGGTTTTTAGGGTGACACTCAAAACCCCTCTGGTTTCAGCTTTGCACCAGACATTTTCCGGAGTCGATTTCTGGTGTACCCAGACCCCATCACCGATTGCTGCTGAGACCTGTGCCTTTGTCCTGTGTTACAGAAGTGCTTGGTGGCCTGGTGAGATGTCCTCTCTTGCTGGGAAGCAAGCTTTAAACTGGGGGAACTGGGCAGCTGGCTTTCATTAAGAAGTCAAATCCCTGGTTTTTCACTGGTTTTGGTGTAACGTGAGGTCCCTTTGCACTTGCACGAGCTGCGCCATCGTGGGTCCGAGCCCTTCGTGCATCTCCCTGACCCACGTTGCTCCCCCTCCCTGGGTGTGACGGAGGCACAGAAGCCCCTTTGTGTGGCTGAAGTGCAAGTCTTAATGGAAGGGATGAGGAGAAAACAGCTTTTCTCCTTCTCATCCCTCCCTGCAGCTGAATGCAGAGAGGAGCACTAATGGTCTGTGCCACCGGAGCTGCTGGGGTTGCCGGACCCTGCACCGGTAGCTCCCAGCCACTCTGACACCGGGGAGAACCAGGGCTGAGGAACCCACACACCAGGCTGCTGGCCAGGAGACCCCAAGCTGCCAACAGGTTTATGTGAAAGCTTTGTCAGGCAGGATGCAGGTTCATACTGGGCTGACTGGAGGTAATCCAGTTTCCTTACTGGTTCACCCAGCAGGAGCAAAATTTGAGGCATGTTGTGTTGGGTTGTTCAGCTGGAAAATGGAGCATCCTGTGGATGCTCAGGCTCCTTCGCAAAGCCTGTGAGATGGGGAAGAGCCTCCTTAGAAGGGTGGATGGCCTTGGGACACAGCAGCTTGTGTGGCAAGATGCCCCTCTGCTGTGTGTCCCAGTGACCTTGGCACTTGGTCCCGAGTGCTGTCACTGCCCTGCGCCGTCACGGGGACAGCAATGTTGGGGACCCACCTGGCAGGCAGGAGGAGTCAGAGGAGCACCTCCGGAGAGGAGGATTCCTACCTCCTTGCTCAGACCCGTAAAATCTCACTCAACAGTGGAAAATCTGACCGTGGGTTTTCACTTTCGAGTCTCTGATGAACTGGTTGTGGTCTTGAGGAAGTGCGGTTTGTAGAGGTCATTGGAAAATGGCACTTGTTTTGCATGAACTTTAAAAAAAATTGTATGGGTTTTATTTTTCCCCATCTACGCACCATTTCTCAAAAAATACTTTTTTTCACCTATACTTAGAAAGACAATGCCAAATCTATTCTCATTAAAATCTCTTCTCATTAAAATCTCTTACCAGAACCAGTTGGGTTTTTTTTAAGAAAAACGATAAAATTTCAATCACAGCGGGAGGGGGAGAAAACCCATGGAAAGACTTGTTTTCACTAAAAAGCATGTTTTGACAGGAGTATTTCAGCCAGCGCTGATGTTTTGAGCGCATCTATCAGGCGCGTGTGCTTACAATTCATTATGATTTTGGCCACTCGAGAAGAAGCCGCATGTCCCATGTCACCTGCATCAAAGGGGAGCTCCTGCGGGGTGAAGATGCTCAGGGCGTCCGGCAGTGAGAAGGATGCTCTACTTTGCAAAACCCTCTGGAGTTTGAAGTTAAGCAGAGAAATATCTGTTCTTACCATCTCCATCCCAGAAGGAGGTGCCTGGGCATCCTCCATTGGCAGTCCCAGGTGTGCAGACCTGTGTGCAGGCACCCAGACACCCTCTCCTGTAATATCCTTAATTGTATTTACGGGAGCTCTCCCTCACCTGCTGAAACTGGCACCCAAAAGCACAGAGAACTAGTCCAGGTTGTTAATCCTGGGAGGACTAAGTAAAATACTTATCGGAGAAGCTGAGTATAAGTTCTCTGGCCTGCCAGAGAAATAATCCCGTGGAATCAGAGGTTCTCAATTATTCATGTTTTCCAGAATCACATTATTTCTTCCAGGGCCTGTTTTATAAATGCTGCTGCTATTTCTGATGGTAAATAACAATTTTGCATTATTTATGAACAGATTTTTACAACTGCTGATATTACAGCTGCTGCCAAAGCACTGGGAAAATTATTATTACTGTTTGTTGTTGTTTCTTTCTTACAACGCAACCCCCTCTTGTTCCGTGCGTGGTGATGATGTGCCCGTCGCGGTGTGACAGCCGAGTCCTCCCTGCAGTGCCCCGTGTGAAGAAGAGGGTGCAGATGCAAGTGGGTGACTGGAGCTGCCATCAAGCTTGTGGCTGGTGTTCAGAGCTGAGAAGAGCCGGGGATGGATGGGGACAGGTACCCCGGGTAGTGGTTAAATTCAAAGAGCTGGAAGGTCTGTTTGTCTCCTTGTGCTAGCCACGGAGCGGTCCATGGGACATACCTACTTTCTATCCCCTGTTAGTGCTCCAGGGGGAATCAAGGGTTGCAGCTGAATTTTGCAGATGCACATCTGGAGACCCACATTGCTGGGAAGCTGTAATTCAAGAACGGGCCAATTCCTGGGGCTGAGGAGCACGTTTCTGGGGCAGAAACCCATCCCTGCTGTGCATCACGTAGGCAGGGATGTGGCCTTACCTCTGCTGGGGTGGAGATGCTGATGCCCTTGATTGAGCAGACCATGGAGGGAATGGGCCAGCAGAGAGCTGGTGGGGGTCTAGGACAGCAATGGGAGGTCCGTGAGGTGTTTTGATGGAAAGAGCCCCAAGAGCTGCTGCCGGGACCTGCAGGGGAATCCCTGGGGGATTTTGCAGGACAGATGCCCTCTCCAGCCACCGCCATCTCAGCAGCACCAGGTGGTGGGGGTGAGCTCTGCTTTCTTTCTCTCCACACGGTGGGACCTCCTGCTCAGGGATGCCGGCTAAATTAGCAAGCAGGTTGCAGAGCATCTCCACCATCCAATGCAGGCCAGCTCGCTGCTGGCCTGAATTTTAAGTGCTAGAAGCAATAGGAGTTTGCTGGCACTGACAGAGCTCTGGCTAAAAGGGTTTGAAGATGAGCCCTGCCCTTGGTTTTCTTGCTGGTGGGTTTCTGGAGGTAGGAGTGAGCATGGTGCAACCTGCTTGTCCATCACGTGCTTGCAGATATCACCATGAGAAGCTGGTGGCAAAGTCCCAGTCTTGGGGTGATGGGCTAGCTATTTGGAAGAGCTCCTACACACCTAAGGTAGGATGTACTCCAGAGACTCTCTGCTGCTTCTGCTCATCATTTATTCCAGATGACACCCTACAGATAAAAACCCAAAGCCCTAACCAATCCTTCATATTTGAGTAATTCAATCCCTTGCAGATCCCTTTCTTTATTGTCCCCTCCAGCTTGGGGGAGAGATAGTGGACACTTTCTAAGAGGTGTCTGCTAGTGAGACACTTGGGTTTGTAAGTAAGTGTCTTCAGACAGAAGAAGCCATGGTACAGCTTCACCCCAGCACTGGAAGGAGTTTGGAGGAAAGAAATCTGCATGAAATTCTTTGGGGCAGGGAAGAGTGAGATTATCTGGCCGGTGCTTGGGAGAAAATGTGTGTCACAGTGTTATGTTGAAGAGTGGTTAGAACTTTCTGAATGGTTTGGGCATCATGGTTTCTGCTCTGTTTCACCCACCTCTGCTAACACTGTGTTTTGGGGAGTGTGGGGCTGTAGGAGATGGCCCATGGCCAGGCATCAGCTCTGTGGGTGACACGCAGGTGACTTTGAAAAGGCCACCAGCTGTAGTTTATCATGTGGCTCTTTCTGCTGCCTCTGTCTGTCGCCTGTCTCGGTCTCGTGCGCTTCGTGTCTCGCTGTTCCTGCAGAAGATGAAGCGGGGTGTCCGGAGCAGGAGCTGCATCACACCCCGAGACCCCAGCTGCTCCCAGGTGGCTGCCGTGCCGGGCGTGCTGGAGGAGCCTTCTTATCTCTCCTCCTGCATCCGTGGCCTCCAGCTGTGTCCTGCGAGCCGGCGGGGCTGGGAGCCGTGCGGGGATGCAGGGAGCTGGTGCTGGCAGCCAGGGACAGGATCAGAGGTTCACAGCTTGATGGAGAGGCATCTGCATGCCTTGCTTCCCTCCCCCCTCACAGCCTCAAAACCCAGACAGGGGTGCAGGGCTTTCCAGGCTCTAACAGAGCAGGTTCCAGAGCAAATTGTAATGCAGCTGGTCCCAGTGCTTGCATTGGCTGCCTTTGGTGTCGGAGGGATGAGGGAATTACTTTAGCACGCAGCATGGTGAATGGTATTCATTTTGGCAGCTGGCAGCGTGCTGCCATCCGGCTCCTTCCCTGCTTGCAGGGACGTGAAACACCCTCGGGTCCCAGCGCTGGGACCTGGGCAGCCACCAGCAACCCCCCTGCCCTTTTGTCCCTCGCAGAGCCCGAAACCAGGTCACTGGATAATGGATGCAGGCGCTGCATCCTTCAACTCCTGCTAAGCCAGGCGAAAAATCGCCCTGTTGTTCTCAGGGCACCCTCTCCCCCTGCCCTGCTGCGCCCAGGTGAGCTGCTCCCCACCTCCCCACGCTGCCATGTCCCATGTCCTCTCCACCGGGCATGCAGTCCTTCCCTAGGTCAGCCTGCTCAGCAACTCAATTACGTTCTGTAACTTCATTTCTCCCCACTCTGCAGCGACACAAGGGGGTTTATCAAGCACAGCTTGACAGCAGAGAGCGGCACAAGCGGAAAGACTGTGCAGAGACCTGGCCCATCTATTTATTTTTTCCCTCCCTAGCCTGGCTGGAGAACAGCATCTCTTAAAATACTCTGCAAACCAAGCCACTGAAAGGCAGATAGGCTCACAGCAAAGGAGGACCTAGGTACCATCATCCACCAGCCCATTGCTTGGGGCCACCAACCAGATGAGAGTCGGGATCTGTCTAACAAATGCCATGTTGCCATGGAGTCAAAGAGAGGACTGAATCCAATTATGTTGCTGTTGGAAAACAGAGTTAAATGTAAACAGCAGCAAGTTGTGTTTTCTCCTTCCTTCTGCAGATCTTCTCCATTGTGGTGTTTGGCTCCATCGTGAATGAGTGCTATGTGAACAAGGACAGCCAGAACCCCGAGCTGCTCTGCATCTTCAATGAGAATGAGAGTGCCTGCAGCTACGGCATCGCCATCGGCATCATTGCCTTCTTTGGCTGTATCTTCTTCTTTGTGGTGGACCTCTACTTCCAGCAGATCAGCAGCGTGAAGGATCGCAAACGGGTCGTCCTGCTGGACCTTGGCTTTTCAGGTACGTCTCTGGTTTTGCTGTGCTTCCGAAGGTCGATGCTGGCTCCATGGGCAGCGCAGGGTCGTTGCTGTGCCCTGCAGCTCCATGCTTGAGTCTTCCCCTCTCCTCCCACAGCATGGCTGGACTCGTGTGCCTCAGTCCAGGAGGGCAGGGCTGGCAGATGGGTTGTCCCATCCAGCTGTGAGCTCAGAGGCAGCAGTGAGGAAGCTGATGTGTGGCAGCCTGGGGACACTGGGGTGTCCCTCCTGCTCATCTGTGTCACTTCTGCAACTGGAAACATTCACTGAGCTGGGTTCAGTGAGGCCACCCAGAGAAGTGAGGCTTGGTGATTAGCATCTCAGAGACCAGACAGGGTGTTTTACCCTCCCACATCTCCTGTTTCTGGCTCAAGCAAATGTTGTTTCATCGGTTACATCTGGACCTGTTTTCACTTTGTGTGTGTATGTGTGTTTTGGAACAAAGCAGAAACACGCTTCTACACACTACTGTAATCCCCTGCTGCCTCCAGGGCTGTAGTGTACAGGTGGGTTGGGGCTCCCGGGGGCTGGCATGGCTCTTCTGCACTGTCTTGAGCCCCTTGGCCTGGGGCTCATCCGTGTGAACGTGAGGAGGGGGGATGCCTGGAGCCGGGAGAGGCCACCCTCCACATGGTTGCTGTGGGGGTTGCCTGGCTGAGTTTGTAGTTCATGTTCTCCATTTCCAGGCTCTTGTGTTAGCAAAGTGTGAAGGTGATTTATCCAGCACAAACGTCGCTGATGGCTCTCTGGTCCCAAATGAAAACATCTGTCATCACCTCCCTGCATTTGCCTGTTGTTAAAGATGTTTCTTGCTGGAAAGCTTATTTCCATGGTGCTAGAGCACCGGCGTCCAGCCCTCGTTAGATGATATTTACAGCCCCTCTGGTGGGGCTCAGTGCCTGCAACCCTTTGATTCAAATGGAAGGGGAACATCACATCCATCTTCTGGCTGATGCTGCGTGTCGCGGTGCAAGGCTGGGATCCTTCCTGCCTTCCACCTCGTAACAGCCATTCTCTCTGCTGCCAGGGGTGTGGATGGTACCGCTCTCAATCTCTGCCTCATTCCTCTTCTGTACTTGTCGTGCGTCGCCTGACATGGGCTTCAGCGGTGAGCTGGAGAGCATGGATTCTGCCCTGCAAAGCCTCTGCCATGCAGGGGTTGTGCTCTGTCCTGGGGACGGGCTGCAGCATTGCACCAGAGTTCTGTGCTATGAAATCCACCCAGCGCAGCTGTGCTGCCAGTGGTGACACTTCATGACCCCATTATCACCCTAGGTCAATGTGTGTGCTCCAGGTGCATCATGTCTTCAGCCTTTGTCTGGGCAGGGACATCCCCTCTGTGGGCTTCTTGGCAGAAAACAGGCAAGATACTTCCTTGCTGATAAAACAAATAAATCACTTGTTTGCAGGTCTTGTGGACGTGAGCCTGTGACCAACACAGTGCCACTCATTGGGGTCTGTAAAAAGCAGTCCATAGCTCCCCTGGCATTGCCTCTCTTCATGTTGCCTGGTGTGTCTCCCTGCCAGCAGCTCCTTACCTTTCTCACTCCTCTTGTACAATTCTGATTTCCCCACTTAATGAACCATTTCCCACAGGGCACCCCAACAAATGCTGTGCTGAAATCTGGCTTGATGCCATTATAAATGGGGGTGTTATCCGGGGCTCTTGTAACAAAGTCCATGGTTTCAGGTAAACACATCTCCACCCAGGTCTGCTTTTCACATCTCCTAAGCCAAAATTCGTTGAGATGCTGCTGACATACAGTTGCCTGCTGGGTCACAAGGGGATGTGCAGGTCCCTGGGGAGGAACTGGTCAGCCTGGTGCTTCTCCTCCCCGTCTGACCTCGCTTGGAGGAGCAGGTTAGACACTTGGCACCCGGAGGTCCCTTTCCACCCAAATCCTGCAGTGATTCAAGCAGTGGCATGAGCTGTCAGCTGCAGGAATGCTCGGTGTGCAAAGCACCCTTCTGCTGCACGGGCAAGCAATGGGTTCATTTCACTTGCACGTGTCAGGGTGGGTTCACGCCCGACATATTTTATCCCATTCCTGTTTCCGTGCCTGCACTTTTTGAAAATGATGGCTGCCCCAAACCTTTCTTAGAGCCCTACTGCCATAGCCTGTACACCCCCTCACACAGAAATGCCAGGCAGTTGGTTGCTCCCAGAATAATGCCAATACAGGCAGATCCCACAGCAGCGATGAAGTGCAGGGGTTTGTCGGCACGTGAAACCCTTCCAGTTGCAGAGATTGCAGCCCACCCTACCCCACCGTGGTGGTACCACAGCATACCAGCCTTGGGAATCAGACCTGCCAGGAGGCAGAGCTGACCCATGTAATTTGCCTTATTTAACTACCTCCATGTTAATAACCCCTGAAGACTTCCCCGGTGGGACTCTTTTATGCCATCCCCTTCTTTTTTTCCTCCCCTCCAAAGATGGGATTCTTGGTTTCCTCTTGCTTCCTTGTGACTGTTTCATCCTTTCTCTCTGTATGTGCTCTCTGCATTATTGCTTGTTTTGAGGTAAAAGCCAAAAATGCTGGGAACATCTGGGAAATAACCGGGTGAGGAAGATGCTCGGGTACGAGGGAGCATTGCAAACCAGGCGGTGAGAAAAGCAGGTCACTTCTGGCCCTTTGCCTGGGTCACCCAGGAGCCTGATGCCAGCTGCCAGCAAAGCAGATGTCAACTGGCAGTTGGTGTCTCGGGAGGCTGTGCAGGGAGTTAATGAAAGCGTTTACCCACAACTTGCTTTCGCTTGAAGGAGAAAGGACTTGTGCGTTGGATCAATGGCAGATCAGAGCCACTGAGCTGGCTGGGAGGTGGGGTGCAGGCAGGGGTGCAGGCAGGGAGGGGTGCAGGCAGGGAGGGATGCAGGCAGAGGTGCAGGCAGGGAGGGATGCAGGCAGGGAGGGATGCAGGCAGAGGTGCAGGCAGGGAGGGATGCAAGCAGGGATGCAGGCAGGGAGGGATGCAGGCAGGGGTGCAGGCAGGCAGGGGTGCAGGCAGGCAGGGGTGCAGGCAGGGAGGGATGCAGGCAGGGGTACAGGCAGGGAGGGATGCAGGCAGGGAGGGATGCAGGCAGACAGGGATGCAGGCAGGGCCACAGCGCTCTGCAAACGGCATTTGCGATTTTCTCTTCCATCTGCTCTTACAGCTGCCCTGTAGACATGCGCTTGCTCGGGACCAGGCTGTAATTATGGCTGTAACGCGTCTTTCCTGGTGTTTGCACTCTGTTGTCTGTAGATCCTAAAACGATAATTATCTACTGGCTCTTGCTGTGCTTCCTGGTGTTCTCCTTTTCCCCAGCGTCGGTGGGAGCAGAGCTGCTCCCGTGCCTGTTTCCACCTGGGAAACCTGGGACCGGCACGTGTGGCCTCACCACGCTACCGTCAGCCCAGCCCCCTTCGTGGGGTTTTAAAATTCCTGGGTAGGGACAGACACCTTCAAAACACCCTCTTGCCCCAGATGCTGCAGATGCCTTGGGGCTGGGTGCAGGCACTGCCAGCCCTTCCGTGGGACCGGGACCGTGCCAGACGAGGGCACAGCCGTGTTCCCGGTGAGGCACCGGCTGCGGGGGGAGTCAGCTGTAACCCCCCAGGTCTGATTCACGTTATCGGGTGCACAGTTCCGTCTGGAAGGAGTGCTAGCAGAAGGTGATCATGATCACAAATGAAAATGAGCCCTGGTACAGAAACAAAAATAGTTCCTGACAGACACCTCCAAAACACCCTCTTGCCCCAGATGCTGCAGATGCCTTGGGGCTGGGTGCAGGCACTGCCAGCCCTTCCGTGGGACCGGGACCGTGCCAGACGAGGGCACAGCCGTGTTCCCGGTGAGGCACCGGCTGCGGGGGGAGTCAGCTGTAACCCCCCAGGTCTGATTCACGTTATCGGGTGCACAGTTCCGTCTGGAAGGAGTGCTAGCAGAAGGTGATCATGATCACAAATGAAAATGAGCCCTGGTACAGAAACAAAAATAGTTCCCACATTGCTCCCCGGAAGGTCTGATCTCACACGCAGGCAGGTCTCAGTCCTCCAGGCTTTGAGCAACGCCTGGCTGGTGTTTCTGGAGATGTCTCCATGCCTGACCCTCTCTCCTCCACTGGCGGTGGTTATATACCTTCCTGCTTCCCCGGGGCACTGGAGGGAGTCCTCCTCCTTCTTAGGGATCCAGGCAGAGTTGGATGTGGAGGGGAAAAGCTTGCCTCTGCATCGTGAAACCTCTGGGAAGTCCACTTGGGTAGCAGCAGAAGTGACCCCAGCTAGAGGTTTCCGGCTGAAGCTGGTGGTTTTAGCACTGGAAAGGTCAGTGTCTTGCCTATCTCAGTGTTGCAGAGGAAGCCAGTAACTGCAATACCCAGCACAGCCAGCGCATGTTTGGAGATGTGCATGATGTCATTTTAACTCTTAGAAACCCTTGGAAGGCACCAGTGCTAGATGGGCTGTGGCACTGGTGGGTGGACGGTCCCCTTGTCCCAGCTGTGGCTCGTGATCTGTGGTATGTCCAGCCCAGGAGCGTATGAGGGAGGACCAGCACTAGATGGAGAGTTAAACAAAGAAACCATCCTCCCGAACCAGTTCACCATCTACAAACCAGTGACACGACCTAGTCCTGTTGGAGAGCCCCCGTCTTCCTTGGTGCCAGCACTGCATGGCCCCAGAGCTTGTCCCTGAGCGTCCCTCTGCTCCCCACAGCACGGCTCCACATTAACCTGTTGGGAGCTGCTCTTATGTTTCATCTCAGGTCTTTCAACTTCCAAACACGGCTGTCTCCAGGAAAATGTGGTTTTGAGTGAGAAGCTCCTGTCTGAGGCTTGCTGCTCGAGCATAGAAGGCCAGCATTCCCAGCTGCCGTGGGATTTGCTCCCCAAGGACCCGGAGGTGGGAGCGCTGCAGCAATGCAGCATCTGCAGATGTGGTTCAGCATCTCCTGCACCGAGACCTGGGGACCACTACCCACCACTCTTACCACATACTGCTGTATCTGGGGTGTGCATTTTCCTGTATCCACGTTCAGGGGCTGGATCTGCTTCCCCCAAGGCAGGCAGCTGCTGGTAAAGCCCCATTATAACAGAGCTGGGGAGCTGGAAAGCTTCTCCTGAGGGTGACCTTTGAGGAATAAGCCCCAGAGGTCTCTTTTAACACTGATGACAAGTGGGTCATCCTAAGGGGAAGTGAAAATATATATGCAGAGATTTGGGGCCGTTTTGGTGGCAGGCATTAGCTGTATTCAGCAAAAAGGGGCTGTTGTATTAGTCTGTAATTTGGGAAAGGAAAGCCTGGATGATCCTGGCTGGAGGTTGTGTTGCAGTGAGGGCACTTCAAGGGCTCAAGCACAGCCAGGCAGACAAAAGCATCCTCTGGTTGGGAAGTTCCAGGCCCCATCATGCAAGAGAGGGAGATCAAGGCGTGTGTTTTCTTAAACTGCATTTATTCTGAATTAAAGGCGAGGTGTGCGATGCGCCCTGTAACTCTCACAGGGGATGTGGATGCACTCGTGCCTTTTGTATCATACTTAGGAACAACTGGCAAGATAAAGGGGAATAAAGGAAGCTTCTTTCCTCTCCCTGCAGTCAGACTGTGCTTTGCAGCCGGCAGCCCCGTGGGACCGGCAGTGTGGCTGCTCACACTGATGTGCTAATCATCCCTGAGAAGATGCTGGGTAGCTCAGCGTCCCCTTGTGCGCTGACACCCAGAATGGGCGGGTGGGGGGAGCTTTGTGCTGGAGACCCTTAAAGCAGCATCATGGGAAGCTCCAGGTTGTGCAGCTCCTCTTCCCAGCGCTGGAAAGCATCACTGCTCCTTACACTGGGAGCTTATGGCTTACTTCTTGACGATTTTCTGAGCTCCTTGGCACCAGGCAGTGCTGCTGGCTGGTGATTGAATTAGGGGAGCTGAGCAGCCCTATCTTGCTCAGCCAGCTTTGGTTCCAGTAAGGAATAATCACCAGAGCGTTTTTGCTCAATCCCACAGAGCTCAGAGAGGCTGGAAGCAGGAGTGCACTCAGTGGAGGGTGGCAGGGATGAGCTGAGCTCTCTCACGTGAAGCCCCTTTGCCTCTGGGATCCGTGGGCAGCCCTGCTGGTCCCTGCCCTGGGCACGGCGCAGGAGGAGCTCGTTTGATGTGCTCCTGGGATGCACTGACATGCCCAGGTCACTCGTGTGTTCCCCATGTTCAGAGCAAGCATTAATCACAGCCTGTCCATATTCCTGGGTGACTGTTCCTTGCCCGTTCCCCCACTGTGTCCTTGGACCAAGGCATAGACCATGGCAGAACAGCTGTAAAGCCACCTCCTGCCTCAGCTGAGCAGCCTGGTGCTGCTCCCAGGAGCACAGGCTTCTTCCTGGGTGAGGTTTGCAGTATCCAGCCCAAAGTTTCTAAGAGCTGGTGGTGCCCAGGGAACAGAGGGAATGGTGGGTCAACACACTGTGGTGCTGGAACCAAGTTGGTAGCACCTCGATGCCTGCAAGCTGAAATCCCAGAGACTGCGAGGACCAAATGTCCAGAGAGGATGTGCTGGCCTCTGTAGGTCTTTGAGATCAGGGTGAGATGTAAGTGAGCTAGACTTCAGGCAGGCAACACCCTTCAAGGTTCCTTCCATTCCTGTTTTTTGGGCAATTTCAAATCAGCCTCTTTTAAAATAGCTCTGTATTTAAGCCAGACTATTCCTAGTAGTGTCCACCAACAGGACAAGAGACGATGGACAAAATTTAAAACCCATGTGATTCTATCTGAACACAAGAAAACAGTGGGTTTTTTTTACTGTGATGGAGGTCAAACACTGGGACAGGTTGCCCAGAGAGGTTCTGAAGTCTCCATTTGCAGAGATAATGGAAACACAACTGGACAGTGTTGGACAACCTGTGTTAGCTGACCCTGTTTGAACAGAGGCCTTGGACTAGATGACCTCGAGAGGTCCCTTCCAACCTAAACAATTCTGTGCAGATGCTATAAGAAGTTTAACACCACAGGCCAAGATCACTGTTGCTATTTGAAAATCTTGATGGCAGTGTGTTTGTGCATCAGCAAAAGGGGTTCCTTGCAGCAGAGGAGACGGTGGGCAGGGACAGCACTGACCAGCTCTGCTCTCTTTCAGGTTTCTTGTCCTTCCTGTGGTTTGTAGCCTTCTGCTTCCTAGCAAACCAGTGGCAACGGACGACGATGAGCAAAGGGGTTTCTCAAGGAGCAGATGCCGCCCGGGCAGCGATCACCTTCTCCTTCTTCTCCATCATTGTCTGGGTAAGTTCAGCTTTGGAGCTAAGGTGAGAAGAGGAGAAATGAAACCTGTCCTGGGCTCAGTGCTGGGCTGGGAGGAGGAATTGGGGGCACGGTTTGGAGAAGTGAATCCTGGTGGGCAGCAAGGGGCTGTACTGACGAAGCCTGTGGTCCCTTCAAATACAGATGAAACTTGTGGTTTCTTACCCAGGAAGCATTAGGTCTGGTCCCCTCTCGCTGGGGAATTCCAGACTTCCCCTTCTCCTGCCACTGGAAAGTTGCTTTCCCATCGAAAACGTGTTGCCAGCCACGAGCTGCCCTCATTTCAGCGCCTCATTGGGCCCTTGGGAGCAGATTGGTTGGAAGGGAACGAGTCCCCAGGAGCAGATCACTGCCGTGAGCCAGTCTCTTCGGATGGCAGGGGGATTTTGGGAGCTCTCAGGCTCATCAGCTCACCCTGGGGGGAAGCCAGGCTTGCTCTTCTGCTGCCCACCCCGGAGGCAGGGGCTTACAGAAACCCTCTTTACTCCTGCTTTTAGGCTCTGTGCATCCCTGGGGCTGCACAGGGGCAGAGGGATGGCTGCCAGGGGTTTGCAAAACCCCACAGGGCCCCTTGCCCACAGCTGCTGGACCCCACATGTACCTGGGGGTCCCTGCACTGCTCAGGAGGCCCCTACTCCGGAGGCTGCACGTGGAGGAGCAGGGATTGCCCCTGTGTCACCTCCACCCTCCCTCTGGCTTTTCACAGGCAGCCAGCACCCAAGATGTGCAGTAATTCCATATTGCCTTAAAAGAACTGGGGCAAAAGACAGACTGGGGGCTTTTCCAGCAGCAGGTCTGCCTCCAGTTTCCTCGCCAGTTTAACTGTTCCCTGCTCTATTATTATCCAAATAAATCTCTTTTAATCCCAGCTCCCTCACAGCTCTTCTCCATCGCTCTATTGCCCGACTGCCCCTTTAGCGCAGCCGCCAGGGAAGGGAGCTGGGTGGGATGCTCTGCCCCATACCATCCCTCCCCAGGGGAGGACAGTGGGGACACCAGTTCCCCACCACCAGCACGGAGGCTGGCCAGGCTGTGGGGTGCCACCGGCAGCCCCTCTGCTGGTACCATTAATACCAGATGCTCTGCTTGATGGGCACAGGACCAGCGTTGGGGAGCAAGCACTGGGCGCTGGTTGGGAAACCGTTCTTAGTGTCTGTGGGCATTTTTATTTTTTTTTTCTCCCCTGAGCCTGTCATTTATAAACTAATTGAATCGTTAATGAAACCTCCTCAAATAAGAGCGAGCGTGGTGTGCTCGCAGCTCTGCCACCTGCATTCCCCAGGGTTTGCGACCTGAATACTGGCAACCTGGAAAAGGGTGAAGGAGCCTCGGCAGAACTGACCTATTTTGCCAGCCCAGGACTTGGCAGCTTTCCCTCCCCGCAGCAGATGGGTTTATTGGTGCCATCGGTGCCAAATCTGCACGGCCAGAGACCCCAGCCCAGGCTGCAACCCCCACTCCAGACAGAGCTTTTTTGGGGGGTGGGTCACATGGAAACAGCATCTTCAGCATTAGGGGTTGTAGTTCGGGGTCGTTTTAGTTCTTGGCTGTGATGGAGTGGGGCCAGCAGCCGCTGGGGATGCTGCGATGCGCTGGGTGCTTTCCAGTGAGCTGGGGGATGTGGGATCCAGGGAGCACACGGGGTCCTGGGGGACACGGGGTCCTGGGCGCACATGGGGTCCTGGGGGCAGACGGGGTCCTGGGGGACACAGGGTCCTGGGCGCACACGGGGTCCTGGGTGCACACGGGGTCCTGGGGGACACGGGGTCCTGGGCGCACATGGGGTCCTGGGGGCACACGGGGTCCTGGGGGACATAGGGTCCTGGGGGGGGACATAGGGTCCTGGGGGGACACGGGGGTCCTGTCTTCCCCCCATTAACCCTCCTGTGTCCGGCGGCAGGTCGCGCTGGCGGTGAGGGCGCTGCAGAGATACCGCCTGGGGACGGACATGTCGCTCTTTGCCACCGACCAGTTCGCTGCCGACCCCAGCGCGGCGTACCCCGGCTACCCCACCGGCAGCGGCATCGAGAGCACAGAGACCTACCAGAGCCCCCCCTTCACCGAGACCTTAGAGGCCAACCCGAAAGGTTACCAAGTGCCAGCGTACTGAGGGGCGAGGGCCGCCTGTACCAAGAGACCGAGTCCTACGGTGCAGTACAATTAACCGGTTGATTGCAAATGTATTCAGTCCCATTTTCCTTAATGTGGCAAGTCAGTGCTGGGTTTCCTTACTATTAGCTAGTTGTGCAGTGAATTCTGTACAGTGGTATTGGTTCTTGTCTTACCTGTCCAAGGGTTTTATAAAAGCAGTGTTCCCTCTAAGTCGGAAGGAAGGAAGGTTGCTACCACATCACCTACAGGTGGGGAAAGATGAATAAATGCCCTCTCTGAGGCTCGACACCTGGCAATCGGTGGCTGAGTTCTGCTGAGCGCCTGGGAGAGCCCAGAATACCTTTTCCTGTTAGAAAACACAGTAGCTGAGGAGTTGTTGTTATTTATCTCGTTCTTCCAGAGCTAACACAGAATCCATCTGGTGGTGGCCAGGGTGGGTGGGCAGCATGGGGGAGGTCAGCCCTGTGCCCCTCCTGCTGCAGAGCTTTCCTGTTCACGTTCCACGGAAAGTGCCAAATTCACAAAGAAATAAGTGGCGTCTGTGTTACTTTTATTTGTATATATTTACTGTACAAAAGAAAAAAAAAAATCCAACCAGGTGTTCCAAACTTAGCTTAGGATGTGAGCGGCGTGGGGGGCGGGCACAGCGGGTTGGGGGTTATGTTAAATATCCAGATTGCTTCTATGCTTCGACAGGGTTCTGGTTGAGGATGTAAAAAAGTTCCTGTTGGAGACCGGAAACCAATTCAGCAATAGTTGGCTGCTAATTAGGAATAGCCTTTTTTTCAGCAGAAAATACGGCGTGTTGCAGTTCCACCTCTTCACCGAGGCAGTTGGGAAAGTTTGCAAATTTATAAGTAGTTTCTGGTTGGCAGCGCTGAGCACTAATTAGGAATAGCCTTTTTTTCAGCAGAAAATACGGCGCGTTGCAGTTCCACCTCTTCACCGGGGTTTGGGAAAGTTTGCAAATTTACAAGTAGTTTCTGGTTGGCAGCGCTGAGCACTTAACGCTCAAACTCAGAGCTGCCAACACAAAAAGGGGTGGGTGTCTCAGCGACTCAAAGTCCAAGTCAATTAGGAGTGGCGTTGAACTTGTATTTTTGTCCTGGGAGCAGCCACCATCTGCCATCAGCTGCAGCAGGACCTCAGGTGTGGAGGTGGGGTTCACCCCGCGGTCTCTAGGAATGAGAAATTCAGAGAATTGCAGAGACTTTAGAGGCCGTTGAAGTCCATCATGTGAGGGCTCACGGCCCCGTGTGTTTGCAAATAGTGGGAGAAAAGAGTGAATGAGAAACGCCTGGGAAAGAGGCTGAGTTTCGGTTTTCAGCGGCAAAATTCCTGCCTTCTCAAAAAGAACTCAAGGAGCAAAATCCAGTAGCTCCTTGTCAGCAGCCTGCCTGCTCTCCCCGCCTGCCTGCCTGCGTGGTGGCAGCCATCTCAGCTGTTTGTCACTAAGGACTGAGCAAAGGAGCTGAAACTTGAATTCCTGACCACCTCGGTGGCAGCTCCATCCTTGGAGGTCCCCGGCTCCTGGGGGGCTGGGGTTTCCCCTTGCCGCTTTATGCCGGCAAAAGCTGCCCTGCTGCCTTCTGACCTCGTGACAAGCAATAGTTCCTGGACTGCCCCAGCTCTCCTTGTAGCAAAACCATCCAGCAGGTTTGGGTTTTTTTGGCGGGGGGCTGGCGAGCCGGGGTTTCCCCTTGCCGCTTTACGCCGGCAAAAGCTGCCCTGCTGCCTTCTGACCTCGTGACAAGCAATAGTTCCTGGACTGCCCCAGCTCTCCTTGTAGCAAAACCATCCAGCAGGTTTGGGTTTTTTTGTTGTCATCATTAACACAGCTCATTTCTGCTGCTAAATTGCAAATAAATGCATGAATTAATAAGCAGCAAATCTCATCAGGAGCAGTCATTATCAGTGACAAAGTGCATTGCCTGTCTCCCCTATGGTTCAGGCCGGGTTAAAACGGGGATTTGCTGAGTTCCTCCCCCCTCTCCTGGCAGCACCGGAGCCCCTGGAGCTGCACGGGGGATTTTCCAGGCAGCGTTTCCCAACCTGGACACTTGTTGGTGCTTGGTGGCACCGAGACCTGCTGTCCCCACCACGGGCTTGGCCAACTGTGCCAGCAGAGGCGATGTCTTTGGACACTTCTGCACCTGCCTCGAGGTCCAAACACTGTTGGGGTACGTAGTGTCCAGCTGCCTGGCCCTGCTGCCCGCAGCGGAGGCAGGAGCACGAGCAGGAGGATGCTGCACTGCTTTATTGGAGGTGTCACCTGCTCAGCTAATGCAAGGAGCAAAGAAGAGGTGACCCAGGGACATCTGCCGGTGGCCCCTGCCGGCAGGGCTCGGTGAACAGTGAGACATCCTTGCATTAAGTAGACCAGGGACACCCAACCCCCAGTAGGGTATAAGCTGAAATTAATTATGTGACCCTTGCGATTTTTCTAGAGTCAGTCTTGCTGGGAAAAAAAGGCGAAGGATTTTTAACACAGGGTACGGTAGAACTGTAGCAATATTTTCCTTAGAGGGAACACTGAAATTTTAGCAGCACAAACAGTACTTGTGTTAATATTTTAGCGAAATTATAATCAATTTAAATGTTTAAATTGATTGTATGTGAGATAATGTTTGTTCAGTACATTGTATTTTTTCTAACTATATAACTGTTCCAGAGTTTCCTTGTAACCGTAACGACCTAAAGCTCTGTCTGACTGCGGGACGTGTCCTGACCCCTGGTGTAACCATGCTCAATATTACAACATCTGAATGTACGCACCGAGGCCTGCATTGCCTTTCTTTCCTCCCCCCCACTCCCACCCCCCCGGCGGTGGGATGCAGAAGGGGCACACACGCACACCCCACGCACGCCCTCACGCCGTCCCCACCTTAAGAGCAGCAACGGTGAAACGGGGACCACCTCAGCACCACTTCACCCCCACCCCGGCCGAGGCACCCTTGTTCTTCTCAAGGTCAGCAGCTTTTTACAGCTCCCCAAAAGTCAGTATTACCCTGTGTCTTGCCGTCGGCACGGTCAGCGTGCGAGGACCTGGCTGCGTTTTGCTGGGCAGGAGAGGAAGAGGAGGAGGAGGAGGAGAAGGAGGAAGGGGCTTGGGCACCTGAGAGGTTTCCTAGCAGCAAAAAGGCAGGACAGATTGCTCCTTGATTAAGCTGGAGCCAGGAATAACGTGTCCGGCCACACCAAGGAAGCTTAACCCTGCTCCCTCTGCCACCAAAGATGTCAGTCCCCATCAGTGGCACAGAGGACATCCCTGCCAGGGTGGCACAGCGAAGGATGGGATCCACAGGGCAGGCAGCACCTACGGGCAGGCAGCCCGCAATTGCCATATTTTTTTCCAGGCACTAGCAATGGGTTTATGTTCGGAGTCGCCGAGGCTGTGTCATTAAGCTGTAATTAACATGGTACCGCGCTGCCCCAGACACACACGCCTTGGACCGAGCATTTGCCCATCTTGAACTAAAACCATTTTCTGGTTCCTTGGCTGTCACCCAGTGCCCGTGTAGCCCCCCAGCCCTCGAGGCTGAATTCAGACATGTTGGGGGCAGGATGAGTGTCCCCCAGCCTGCCCAGCCGTGCTCCCCGCTGTAGGAAACCCCTCTTTTTGCCAGCCCCCCCAGATGCCAGCAGTGCCCTGCATCATTTGTAGCACAGCGGCGTGTCCCCAACTCGTCAGGCAGACTAAGTGTGTACAGGTGTGGGCTGTAGCTGAATATAACCCTACAGGCTTCTGGTTAGAGAATTAGATCCATGGCTGTGATAACTGTAGTGTATTCTTTGGGGTTCAAGTATTCGTAACATCATCCTTCGTACTTCTTTCCCCTGTGGTTTTTCCCTCCCTGCTCATTCACCCTGTGTACAGCAGCTTTCCTTGTAGCCCTCCAGACCAGGTCCCAAGAGCACGTCGGGACCGTGCTGTGACCCTGTCCCTCACCAGCCACTGCCCCCACTCTGTCCTCACAACCTCTCAGTATCTCCCCTCTCCTCCTCGAGAGCGCAGAAGCCCAGCAGAAGCCTGCTGCTCTCAGGCTGGCGTCCCAAAAGCTTCTGCACAGCGTTAGCACTGAATTTGGGTGTAAAGAAGAAGAGTCCAAACAACCCTGGAGCTTCCCTGGAGATGTGTTCTCCCACATCACCTCGCTCCGAGAGGTTCTGGTGTCACACCAGGTTCTTTCTCGGCACCCAAGTTAACCACATCACGGGTTTTGCATATTTATTTTAAGCATATTAAAAGATTTGAAAGAATTGGAAATTTTTTTTCCAACATTTTAAGCTATTCCTAGCGAAGTGGGAGTTTTGCTTAAATGCTAGTTATTAAAAAGATCTCCCCCCATTACATGCTTCTGTCTCTCAGGCAGCTTGAGCAGAGCCCTCCCGCTGCCCCCTCTACATGCACTTGGGGTTTCACTGGCTCTTCTGTGGGGACACAGTGGGATGAGCTTCCCAGCAGTTCATACTACAACAGCGAGTGACACCTACAGCATTTCTTTGCTACTTGTGTCAACCAGCAATTCTTCTGTCACCTCCCTCTCTCTCCACAACCACCCACCCCCAAATGGCATACGGCTGGCTCTTCGTTAAGGCCACTTAAAACGAAGCTAAGTGTGGTCATTGTGTATTTGTTATTAAATGACACCATTACGTCTGGTGGGGTGGGTGTTTCTCTGGATACAAGCTGCTGTACATATTTGCAGACTTTCCTCCAGCCCCCTCTGTGTTCCCGCAGCGCCCTGGGGGGAGCAGCTGGGTCTAGTTCCACTCTGGTTTATTCCCAATACTTTTCTAGGGAGCAGGTTGAGGCTGCAGGTGGCAGAAGCCCCTTTCCCAGCACCAGGGAGGCTCAAAACCCAGCCTTCGCTGTCTCAACTTGAAACCCGAGTTCAGCTGCCTGCGTTTTGTTGCAATACGCATTTAAAACCTCAGATTCTTTAAGAGTTTTAATATCAAACCGATACCAAATGTGGTTTGCGACTTTCAGTTTCTCTGCAGATACCTCTGTATAAGCAGACCGCTTCCAAGAGTTGCAGTTGTCACTAATCTTACGTGCATTGTAGTATAAAGTGGACTGTGTATGGAAATAAGTTTAAAATGTTTACAACTTTTGTATATATTATATATATAAAAATATCTTTTGAGAGAACAATCTGTGACTATGTATTTTCAGTGTCCGTGTACCAACTGCAACTTATTTTCAATAAAGAATTAAAAAAATGAATAGAAGCGGCCTGAAAAAAATTTGGTAATACTTTATTTAATCAGGTGAGCACAAGGAAACTGCATCATCAGGCTAAAGAGATCGATTGCCTGGAGGGAAAACTTACAGCAGCGCCCGCCCAGTGGGAAACCACAAATCTGCTAACGGCAGAAATTAACTGAAATCACGGGAAGACGTTAAGATGCTCCTGCAGAGAATGTGCATTTCATTTCCCTGGAACTTGACAAAGCAAAGGAAGAGAGAGGGAGGAAGAGCTGACACCGTAGATCCAGTGGTGGTGGTGTCATGGGTGCTACAACCCCACTCTGCTCCGGAGGAACCTGACTCGAAGCAGGAAGAGGGAAGCGTTACTACTCGTCACGTTATTTCATGCATTATTTTGTTTTTTTTTTTTTTAATATAAAAACAGCCATGCAGCCAAATAATCCTCCCCAGCCCCGCTGGCAGGGCCTGCAGCCTGGCCCCTGCGCTGAACACCACACCTTCAGGTATTCAAAACAAGTCTTAATTATTTGGAAAAGGAAACCAAAAGCACTTTGCAGCCTGACAGCAAGCAAAAAAAAAAAAAAACAACCAAAAATAAAAGGTATAAGGCAAGGAAAAAACTTTGTGTAGCCAGGACTAGCTCTGCAGCAGTACTCTGAGCTCGATTTCATAGAAATGATGCTTATATAAAAGCAGTGTTTTGTCACTAAAAATTACATAAATTAATTTCAACTTTATTCCTACATGTTAAAAATAACTAAACCTGGTCTGCCAGGATGGGAGAGAATCTGAGACTGAACTGCAGCCGTGGAAGTGCACGGCGGGGAGGTCTCTGGTCACTCTGTCACCTCACAGCTGCTGAACACATCCCCCTCGTGTCTCCAAGAGGTGGAATTTGGAGATGCCGAGCAACCATCGTAAGCAAAGCTACTCCAGACCGGTATCACCAAGGGAGGGACAGGATGGCAACGCTCCATCCAGTCTGAACAAATCATCCTTGTTAGTGCAGACCACTGTAAACAGATAAATGCACTTAAAGGCACTGCAGATAAACACGGTCAGTGATCAGCAGCATTTAATGTCCCAAGATGCTGTTGTCTGGAGCTACCACCATTAATACATCCAAGAAATTAGAAACATGGCAGTCATTAAATAAAATTACCGTGAAGGGTGCTTTACGGGAAGTAAAGCCTTAATGTTATTACTCTACATGCAGTGCTACAAAAGAAGTTTCTTTAAAGAACATATTACATAAAAAGGTCAGAGGCAACTTCAAATCTCACGGTCAACTAATCGCACAGATCAGTCCAATTCTTCAAGTAGTAGAATTAATTCCGTGTTCAGAGGGGAATTTTCTTTGCTCTATGAGCAGCCCCATGTTCACAGACACACACGGCCCCAACGGTCTTAACTCACCAGCGAGTAGCATCTTTGCTGCACCTTTGTACCCCTGACTACTGTGATCTCCACGGTCACAGAAATAGCACAAAAAAATAATAATAATAATCAGAATATTATAAGGGAAGCCATTTTTTGCTTCCTTTCATTTCAGTGATTCTTAATTTTCCCCCACCCCCCCCTCAAAAAAAAAAAGAAAGAAAAAACCCAAAGCAGATGCTTATTCCCCTATTGTGTCCCCTGTCAGTCTTCAGATCAGAAAGTATTTTCCCCAGCTATTGCATGTTACAGGAGAAAGGTGGCCCTCTGCCTGCCCACCCTGCCCTTTCAGCCTAATTCTACTCAGGCATTTTGGAAGCTCAGACTTTGGATGTTAATTAGCTACGGCGCAGTCCAGTGATCCCTTTGCACAGTATTTATGAACAGCACTGAGAGGGCTCTCTAAGAGTTACCTGACTACTCAGCTGGCACCGGCTCTCAGCCACACTACGCTGCCAAACCTCATCCCAAAAAGTGCATATTCATAGAGAGAGAGAGACTCTTTTATTGGCCTTCAGGAAAGCTAACTGATGATTCTGCTGATTGCTTGTAGGGAAGGGAACTCCTCGTCCTCGATATGCAAAGCTTTATGGGTGACAACGTCCTGCTGAGTCAGCACTTGCTTACACGTCGGGCAGATATAGCAGTCGAGATCAGAGTTGGAGTCCGTCTGCCAAACATTCTTTTTGTTCTTTTTGGATTTGTTTGAGCTTTGTTTTTCTTTGATTCTGAAATCATTGTGAGCAGAAAGCAGTTCTTGTTGCTTAACTGTGTCCGGCAACAACACCAACAACTCGTTAAAAATTTTCTTGAAGTTATCTCCAAGCAGTTCTCGGCAACTTTTGTAATACTGTGCTGCAGAAATCAGCCCCTTCAGTGAAAAGAGAATTGGAATAATTAGAAAAAAAAAAAAGTATTTTAAAAAAATCCCACTGGGATTCACCTTCTCCCAGGCCACATCATCCTCACTGCTTTCACTCCACCCTCACTGCTTTTTTGCTACCTTAGCACTAGAGAAGAGCAACAGTGTTGGCAGAGAGGGGGGCAAATAAATAAAATCTCTATTTAGTCCACTCACCAACAGCAAAGAGCGACAGAGGCAGGACATGAACTGAACAGAGAGGAAGGTTTTGGTTATCCCAAGGGTCGTGCCCACTCACCTGTCTGAATTGCCCAGAATGAGTTTTAAATTTATTGAACTTGGACTCATCGCTTTGAAGAAATTCTTTAATAGATTGTATCAGCTGAATGTTCCTTTGCTGAAAGTTTTCAGGTATCAAGTATGATCCGTGAGAGGGTTTTGGCCTGCGTTTGAAAAGACCAAAAGTGATTTTGACATCGCTTGTGTCATGCAAAGTTGCTGTGGGATATATATCATACGGTTATTCTCTCCTATAGGATGGATTCCTTTTCCCCACCCAACTCCACACGCAATTACAATAAGCAGCAAACATGTATCTTGACAGAACGTGTCCTGTGGGGTTCCAGCTTTACCTAGACAGATTATTTAAAATGCAACTTTAACTTAACCAGCTGTTTTGTAAGCTGGGTTCACTGAAAAGATGTGAGCAACAAAGACTGCACCATGAATAAAACCAAACAAATTAATACAGGTGACTGTATTAAACTTAGACAAGTTTTCCACTCCTCTTTTTTTGCACAAAGTAATTTCTCTTGCCCCAAAGGGCCCTGGCCAGAGGCCAGTTGAAAGATCAGAGCAACAAAAGCATTTACAGGTCACCAAGGAAAATGTGCTTCTGCACCTTGCTTCTGGGACTCAGAATCAATGGAAAGGTTAAGAAATACATTGAAGCTGCAGATTTCCAAATAAATCTAGAAAAGACAGAAGCCTGCAAAGGCCACAGGAATCATGAAGCATCTGGCCTCCGCGGTGGCAACTGTTTAAAATAATCCCTCAGAGTATTTCACGCGCTGCTTGAAGCCCATATGACATAACAGAGATGTTAATGTGTGAAGTAACTTGAACTCAAAGGACTTTTACTTACTCTTTCAAAGATGTAGTGACAGGTTCAGAGATATTGGTAGATGGAATAACAGCAAAACCTGGAGGGGGTTTACTAACAGGCACCGACAGTCCTGGAGGCGGAGGAGGACTCTTTAATAGCACCACAGTGTTAAAGCCTAAATGAAAGCAGAGAACGGGCAGGAAGTTAGAACATGGATCTGTGACACCCACATATCACTGTCTAAAATTAACACCAGTGGTGTGACGGACTCTCCAGAGGCACTAAGAAGTAAGAATCAGCAGTGCAGATATCACCACATTGGAAAACACCTAAAAATTAGAGGTGGAAATCTGTTGCCTTAGCAGTCAGGTCAAGAAGCACTTCAGAGTGGCTGATGTCACTCTACAGAGAAAGCACTTTTAATTTACTTTTTCAATAGAAAATAATCTTAAAAATAACCACCAACCCAACACTCAAACTCACAATAAAAAACACTTCTACATTATTAAAGTGAACAGAAATCACTCCAGAAGTGAGAACAGCATAGTACTTCTAGCAGACTCCACCCAGCACTAGCTGCAGAGCAGCACAGAACAGAACAGCTAGGCATCTCCTGACATGGTGTTACTTTGATTAAAACCACCATAAGTCATGTTTTTTGCTACGTTAGTCCAGTTTTACAAGATTATGGCACCACTAAAAGCAAGGGCATTAAACCTCTGCAAACACAGAACAAAAGTGACCAATCAAACCAACTGACAAGTACCAGCAGGCAGAGGTCAGAGCTAAAGAGAGACTCCCTTTGCCTGCAGCAGTTCCCAAACTAGATCTTAAAGCACAAAAGCAGAGATATGTGTCAGCCGTGACTCATCAGAAAAGCAGTGACAGGTAAAGACCAGCTGCTTGTCTGTGAGCCACCCCGGAGAGCAAACACCTGCAGCTGCACAGAGCAGAGTTCTCCAACGTTTCCACCGCTTCAACCGTGATTTACAAAGGACTTTCAAGCCTACCTGTGTCCCCCCAGACTGTCGTTTTAAACTTCAAAGGCTAACCTAGCACACGGTGGCTAAACTGCTCCTCACAGGAGAGCCAGAAAGAGCAGTTTCTACATCTCATCCACATGCCACGTTTCTCCAAGCTGCCTCCAAGCAGAGCTGGCCGTGTCCCATGGCACTTACCTGGTGGCGGGGGCATTCTAGCTGATCCTGAGCTCCCAAGGGCTGGGAAATCTTCCTGAGGTAAAGGGCATTTGTTAGTCACTGTGGGCTTTTTAAGGCCAGGGGGCTCTTTGGGTGTACTACAGATCCCTAATGATTTTTCCGAATGACCATTCATGACGGTTGTGGATCTGTCAGGGGCGTGAAGAGCAGAGGATGCATTTGATGTCCTCTCTGCTTCTGGCAGCTTTTCAGTAGATGACCTGGGCAACGACGTCTCCTGTGAGAGGTGGGGGGACGACGGTCTCTGCTTCTCAACCCCCATCTTCTTTTTCTTGCTCACTTTTGTAAAAGTTTGTGAGGTAGAAGCTGCCAGCAAGGACGACACGTCAAACATTGTTGGTGTGTTTCTGATCTCCTGGGTTGTCAACCCGCTACCACCATCTTCATCATCTGACTGAGAGAGTTTATTGCTCTTCTTACTTCCTTTAGTGCTATTCAAAGAGGATGGTTTTTTGGCTATCTGGTTTACACAGGGGTTGCTAATGGCTTTGACCACATTTTTACTGGAACCATTGTTCCATGCAGACGTGATGTTAGTTACTGTTTTATTGTTAGGCCTCATTTTGGACACCAGGGCTGGAAAATCCTCCTCTTGGAAAGCTGTTTTCTTTGCAGTCGCTGTATATGTCAGAGAAATCCCAGAAGAGATGGTGGGTGCTGGAGAGGATGACAAGCTTGGGAAATCTTCCTCTTTAAGCTTAACCGCTGCCAGCTGGGCAGAGCTGCAAGAAAGGAAAAGCTTAGACCCTTACAATGGTGCTGCAGAGGCAGCACAACTCCGAGGGGCAGGAGGAGCTCCACACCCATCTGCACCCTTCCTCAAACTATCCCTGAGGGCACCACAACTGCCCAAACTGTCGACAGGATGCAAATGCATGAGGCTTGTAAACTGTGTCTGGGATGGGTCTCCTCAAAGAAGTCCCACAAGCCTTGCTGTGTTGTCTGTAATGTCTCAGTACAACTTGACCAGCAAGCTGGACACGCACGTTCTAGCTCCACGTCCTGCAGAAACACCATTCTAATCATCACCCATTTCAGGAGATAATGGATTTTAAAGCTCACAGCGTACAGCTCCTGCAAGATAAACTATCAAGTTACAAATGGATGGAATTGAGAATATTGAGAATTTCCCTGAAACTACACCAGCAAAAGATCAAGCTGTGAACTGCAGCAACAACCAAAGCCCTTCGTGCAGGTGTCTTAGCACAAAAACAGCTTGAGGAAGAGGGGGGCCAGGGCAGGGAGGAAGCATTTGTAATTTAAGTAATCTGTAAAATTATTTTCTCCAGAAATGCAGAACATAAATAAGTTTCTAAAGGTGCTCTCTCATTGCTGCAGCCTTGCACAAACTTACCCTTGTAGGGGTCCCACTGCTGAACCAATTGCTGGAAAGTCATCTTGGCTTAAAGCGCCGTTAGCAGCTGCTTCTTTTGGAGTATTGACCAAAAAAAAAGAGCAAAGAAATGTTTTCAACTAAAATCCATTCATTTCAGAGTGGAAGCTATCAATGAACACGACAGCAGCATTAACAAGTTCCTATTTTCAGCAGCTGATGATGTCACTAACTGTGACATTCCAAAAGGACAATTTAAATCATGTATCACTCTTTCCTTCAATTAACTGCATTCACCATTACGTCATCGCATAGTGACTGTAGCTTACAGGAAATTCATGACACATGAGCAAAACATAAGTACTTTGTGAGGGAGCCCTCCAGAGATGGAGATGCCAATGCCCCCAGCTGTCTGCTCCAGGCTTCTACCCGAGGTTGGCACTCAGGTGCTCACACAGGGTCAGGATGCTCATCAGAGCATCTAAGGAATGCTGATGCTTCACTCAGAAAGCTGTTGCTCTTGGAAAGTTGCTCCTCCGAGCTGTTCATCACACCTCTGCTGCACAGATGCCCAAGCTGCTCAGCAATTAGCTCCTGGGCAGTCATGTTACATTGAAACATTACTCATTCCTAATTTAGATTTGCCTCAAAATCCAAATCCAGTGCTGTGGACTGGAGCAGTTCATGGACAGATTGGTAACAGCTTTGGCATGGATGCAGCAAAAGCTGGGCATGCAGCTGGGGGAGATAACCCTGCCCATCATCCCCAACTGAGCTGCACCCATTAACCAAACAGAGCTCTCAGTTCATAATGAAAGTGTATAATCTTTAAGGGGGAATTCTGTTGTAGGAGCAATAAAACAGTGGAAAATGGATGTGGAGCAACAGTAATATCAAAACACCACTGCATCATATTTATTTGTCCCAGACCGCATGTGGTTCAAAACAATTAAAGGTTTGCTTTCACCCAGTATTCCCTTTACAGGGAATAACTTATTCTCAAACAAGGGGAAACTCGGCTGAAGCATCACAATAGATGAGTTTGTGCATGTCAGAGTAGGAAAGGGCCCATTCTTAGACTACACTGATTTGGATGGAACATCACATATAGCATCGTTCGTTAATTGCATTTGATATTTCTACCCAGCTCCTTTTTGAGCATAACCTGCTGCAGGAATCCCAGCCCACTCAAGACAGATTTCACTGCAAATCCACGTTGCTGGACAACGATTCTGCACAGCTCTATCTACGTCCACCAGCTTTTGAGAACAACACGTGGCACCCCCTGCTTTTGCCAGGCTGATCTCCAGATCCACCACCTCTCCCTGCAGCTGCAGAACGTGTCCAACACTAACCTGTAACATCATTTGAAGACCTGGGCAGACGCTTGGAGCTGAGCACGTCAGAGTCCCTCAAGTCCTCCTTTTTACCCCTGCTGCTGTCATCTTTGTCTTCTACCCGTTTTTTCTCTTCTTGCCGTTTGGCTGCCACGGACGCCCTGACTGCTGCTGCAACGTCTCTGTCTTCTTCTTCCCTACAGGACAAGGCAGATTTTGTCGGTCAAACAGAAAGGATAACCCAGCAGCTTTGTCTCTCTCCAGCTCTCACCTCTCCAGTGTCAGCTCTGTCCCTGATCTTGTGCTGCCACCTGCTGAGAAGGCTAAAGCAAACCCACTGCTCCAATATGCCCTGGCACGGGCTGGTGAGTGAGACAGGCAACATTCACTCCCTGGATTTGCAAATTCTGCGTGTGGTAATAACAATCCAAGCCAGAATAAACTGGGGTGAACTGGGAGAGACGGTACCAAGGATGCACGGGGACACTCATCTCTCCCATTCATTCCCAAACGTATGGAATCACACTTGTAGGCCCCAGTAATTCTTGGAAACATGGTTTGTCACGAACTCTCAACACATGCACCATCCACATGCGACACAACATAGAAGTGTTTAGAGATGGACTTCTTCCCCCCGTGAAATCACCAGGAATGAACCAGCCAACCGTCCGGAGAGAAAAAGAAGAAAAATAGATGTGCAGTATGTACAAAGCACTCGGGTCTCGTGTGGATGAAGAGACATAGAAATGCAAAATTTCATTTCAATACTTAACCCTCTTCTTACTCCAAAGCACTCAGTCTGGCCACACAGAGATCTGTTAGTTCAATGAAAAGCATGGTCCTTAGAACAGGAACTTCATGATTACCCAGACCAAAAAGTCCATTAGACCTGCAAAGACTTGGCACTTACTTCAGAAAATCCTATTCAGAAAAGTTAGCATAAAAATAATTGTTGAAAATAATTTAGGATTCTGAATTTGTTTAACCCACAGTTGAAGATTATATTGTTTGCTTCCTGTGTCAAGTCCAGAGAGCTGGAACTTCACACAAAATAATTTCACTTTGACCAAGCATGTAGTTGGCACCCAGGCTTAGGCTGAAAGCCAGTTCTACTCTCAACTAAGGATTTACTATGGAAGCTTCCAAATTTTGTACCTACTTCCTTCCTACTGGTCCACCAAAACATTGTTAATTTTCTCAACTAAGGAAGCTTCCAAATTTTGTACCTACTTCGTTCCTACTGGTCCACCAAAACATTGTTAATTGGTAAGTCAAAACCAACACTAAGCAGCAACAGAAATCCACAAAATGTTGTTCTACTCACCTCTTATATCTCCAGCTGCCTCTTCTGTTTTGCTGACTTCCTCGGCCACCCAATCTGCCTGCCCTCCCTTGCCTGTTATACCTGTCAACCTCTTCATAGTCCTCTCCACCTATAACACCTAAACAGGAGGGATGGTTGATTACTTTCAAAATTAATTCTTTCATCTGGGCATCAAACTATGCCTGAAAAAAGCAAAAATATACTAGTACAAACAAATCTAACTTGATTTCTTTCTAATGGTTAGGTAATCTATATAACCTTGCTAAATTAAAATACATTTTACAGTATATTGGTTGGTTGTATTGTAACCCGTGATGAGAGTTTTGAGTAATTTTGTGTTTATGTAGGAGATCTCTACATACAGTTCCACGCAGCAGAAAAAGTCCTATGTATGTTAATCTCTGCACTCCTAAGTGAATACGCCACTCTGGTCTCATGCTCCATGTTCATCACTACTTTGCATTAACTGTAATCTAAGTCATTCACATAATTACAAATTGGAGAAGAAAGTCAGCAGTTTTTCTAAAATTATATATCATCATTAAAGTTTTCATCTTGGCATCAAACTATGCCTGAAAAAAGCAAAAAATTCTTTCATCTGGGCATCAAACTATGCCTGAAAAAAGCAAAAAATATACTAGTGCAAACAAATCTAACTTGATTTCTTTCTGATGAAAGAATCTATATAGCCTTGCTAAATTAAAATACATTTTACAGTATTATACTAGTACAAACAAATCTAACTTGATTTCTTTCTAATGGTTAGGTAATCTATATAACCTTGCTAAATTAAAATACATTTTACAGTATATTGGTTGGTTGTATTGTAACCTGTGATGAGAGTTTTGAGTAATTTTGTGTTTATGTAGGAGATCTCTACATACAGTTCCACGCAGCAGAAAAAGTCCTATGTATGTTAATCTCTGCACTCCTAAGTGAATACGCCACTCTGGTCTCATGCTCCATGTTCATCACTACTTTGCATTAACTGTAATCTAAGTCATTCACATAATTGGAGAATACAAATTGGAGAAGAAAGTCAGTAGTTTTTCTAAAATTATATATCATCATTAAATGCACGTGGGGGGGAAAAATAATTGTAAAACAATTAGGTAGGAAGAGACCTCTGGATGTCATCTGCTCTATCCCCTCACTCAAGGCCAACTCTGAAACTACATTAGGTTGCCGGCATATGTGGGGGAAAAATAGTTGTAAAACAACTTAGGTAGGAAGAGACTTCTGGATGTCATCTGCTCTATCTCCTCACTCAAAATAAGGCCAACTCTGAAACTACATTAGGTTGCCCAGAGCCCTGTCCAGTCAAGTTCTGATTATCTTCAAGGACAAACTACAACCCGTCAGGGTCCTGTTGCAGGGCTTGTCCACCCTCTTCATAAAGAACTTCTTCCTGGCTAGGCCACCAGATGCTCTTCCCAGAGCCCTGTCCAGTCAAGTTCTGATTATCTTCAAGGACAAACTACAACCCGTCAGGGTCCTGTTGCAGGGCTTGTCCACCCTCTTCATAAAGAACTTCTTCCTGGCTAGGCCACCAGATGCTCTTGAAAACCCTCAAAGCAGTAAGAATGAATACATTTCTGTCCTCCACCTCATTCCTCAGCCACGCTTACCCTCGTTCCTCCTCTGGTGCCTGGGGGCGTAGTTGAACTGAAGGTCTATCTGCCGGTTCTGCCTGGCCTCTGCCCTGTTCTTGCTGTGGAAGGCCGTTTTGTGCGCTTTATAGTCGATTTCCGTGCGGAAAGCGTGGGTGAACTGCTCTGTGCTGCACCGACCCTCCTCACAAAGGAAGTGCTTTTCGCGGAAGTGTTCACGAAGGTATTCATAATCACTGGAAAGAGAAAAGAGGCTGAGCTGCAACCTTCCCAACGTACCCTACTAATGGCTACTCTTAGAAGATGAAGACAAGCCCGGGTGGTTGGTTCTTTCTTTATCCCCCAGGCAAGCTTTCCAGCTGAAACCACTTGTGTACAGTCAACACAGACCTTAATGCACCATCCCAGATGTTAAACTAAACCTTCTGCCTGATACTCATCACATCCAGCTGTGTGTAAGGCATGGATTTCATTAAAGAAAATTTACTTTAGAGTATTAGTCAACACACTCTAGGCATCTGCTGTCATGCTGCAAAACGTAACTTTTAACATTAATGAAAGAATCTTTAAAACATGAACAAGACAGAAAGTGATTATTGTGGCTGTTGGTTTGAGGAACAATGGAGATGCAGCCAACTTGCTCATATCCTTGCCCTCTGTCTTCAAGTATACCTCCCCCAAAATTCAAAGCAGATTCAATTTTTTCTCCAAACGTAAGCTACAGAAAAAGAAATAAACTGCATTCACAAACCTGTAGTATTCCTGAGCACCATCAGAGTCACAGAAGTGACAAAAATAATGATCTCGTCTTAGATGTTTCAGTAACTCATCATTATCCAAATAACGCTCATCACAAAATTTACAGAGGGGATGCCCACGATGAGAGGTGTCATCTGGATCCCCATGGATTCGGTGACGGGCCAGGTCCTTACGAGAATACCATTTCCGTTCGTAAGTAAAAATCTGAAGAGAAAAAATACAGATATGTATTACTTCTTTTAAACAGAGAACAAAAGGGAATAAACCAGGCTGTGCCCAGCTTGTTTGTTTGTAGGAGCGGAAGATTTGCTTCCGAAAGATGCAATTTGATAACCAACAGCTAAAATTTTCAGTGAACAGGAAACAAAATTCAAGTGATAGATCTAAATCAAATATAACTTGAATTTCACTCAGTTTGAGCACTGGAAGCAGATCTAATCCACTTTTTCCCTTTCACATTTTTTTGGGCGTATTAACATAATGCAATAAGCTTTAATATAATCTCTGGTGGGGAAAAAATCCTAAATATGTATTTATGAACACACAGGTTTTGCTTACTCAAATTAAAAAAAAAACATAAACCAGAAGTGAGGTGTTTTACTTTCCTCAGATAGGAACTACCCCAAGATAGCGACATACAAAGGATACAGCTGAGAGAACAAATTTTGCATTATAAGCCAAGCTTCTGTCCCTACTAACACGCGAGCTATTTTGGTAGGAAGGGTTCTGAAGATGCCAAAAAGATCCCCACAGCCCCGAGAACAGAATATCCTTTATTTCTCGCCTAGACACGGAGTGTTAACTCGTTCTGGGAACAGGTTCATTTGGCTTAGCTAGGGTTGACGGCCTGAAGCTTCTGCAAGTTTAAGGACTTCTTTTCAGTGGGTACAGGTACTATGGAACCTTTTTTCTGTGGCATAAAAATCCCTGCAGTGTTCTGAAACTAAGAGCCAACAAATTCTACTATTGTTTGTGAATTCTCTGGGAGAGACAATGACAAACAAGTTCCCATAGTGCTGGCAACTTCACCTGACCGTGGAAACAGCTCTTTAGCAGAGCTCAAAGGACACAGCGATGAAAAGAAGTGGCCTTGCCCTCCCCTGCCTTCTTCCCTTGAACTAACTCTAGTGATTGCACAGCCACAGAAAAGAGTCAAATCAGTTCCCTGCAAGCTATCGTTGCGGGAAGGGGGGAGAAAAAAGGATTAGTGTTCATTCAGGCCAAGGTGAGCACTTCTGGATCCTGTCCCTTGCAGCAGTAAACTGCAGTTCAGGTGGCATAAACCAACTGGCACCACAGGATAAATGCATTTCTCTGATTTGATACTTAATTGGTTTCAGAGAAAACACACACACATACAAAACTACGCGTGACAAGTTCTAAAAATACATGGTCGTGCACTAAATTCCCTCTTACAACAAGAAGAAATGCTGATGGCCATTAAACACAGAGGTCAGCAGCTCTAGAATTCATTTAACAGTAACTGCTGATTTGTCCAATGTGTAATTCAGAAATACAAAACCCGCTCTAAGGAAAGGTGGAATTCTGACTTTCAGACTGTGAAAAAAGCATCACCTGACATAAGTGAAATTTGGGTGAGATTAAAAAAAAAAGATGATGGTGGTGAGTATTTTAAGGCTCAATGCACATCATCTTTTCAGAAACAGATAACTCAGCTTTCCAGTAACTGTTTTATCTTTAGCAGGTTTTAAAATACATTATAAAACAGCCCCTGGTGACGTTCTACATGTGTACATCAAACACAGGGGACCTCAATTGCAGGCAACAGTGAGTTTCATTTTCCAATCAAGTCAACAAGACAGAGGAAATTTGCTCTAAATAAATGTGGTTTTGGCTGAGATGAAGCCGACTTTCTTACTAGGAAGTAGTACAATGTTATGCTTTGGATTTGGGATGAAAATAGTGTTGGTAAAACGCTGATGTGTTGGGTTGTTCCTAAGCAATCAAGGCCTTCTCTGTTCCTCGTATCACCCCACCAGTGAGCAGGCTGGGGAGTCACAAGAAATTGGGAGGAGACACGGCCAGGAGAGCTGACCTCAAATGACCATATGGAAAATGACCATATTCCACACTATATGATGTTGCACTCAGCATATAAAGCTGGGGGAAGAGGAGGAAGGCAGAGATGTTTGAAGTTATGGTGCTTGTCTTCCCAAGTACACATGATGGAGCCCAGCTTTTCTGGGGATGGCTGAACACCTGCCTGCCCATGGGAAGCAGTGGATGTCCTCCTTGTTTTGCTTTGCTTGCCTGCGTGGCTTTTGCTTTACCTATTCAACTGTCCTTATCTCAACCCAAGAGGTTTTTTCCCCCCTCACTTTTCTGATTCTCTCCCCCATCCAAACGTGGGGGTGCTGAGGGAGAGTTTTTTTCCCCTCACTTTTCTGATTCTCTTCCCCATCCAAACTTGGGGGTGCTGAGGGTGTTGAGCGAGCAGCTGCATGATTCTAGTTGCTGACTGGGGTCAAACCACGACAACAAATAAACAAGATAATGAAATATAATTATATTTCATTAAACCCGGAAGATGGATTCTCATCCTGTACATGATCCAACTGTAAATGCCATGTTGACTCTGATCTGAGAAATAAATCCATCACTCCACGATGCATTCTGCTTTCTGAACTGGCATCAATTATTGTCTTAAGTTACAGTTTTAACTTGTAAAGTAATTAAGAGAATAAGTCTTAATAGACATCAGATCTCTACCATCACAGTTGTAACAAAGTCTGCCTATGACTCAGGATTAACTTCCTATCAGACAGTGAGGGTTTGGTATTTACACACATTGTGGCAGAGGAGCTGACATCAGAAGGTTATTAATATGGTTGTGCTTAATTTAAAATATAATCCACTAAGAATCTTCTTGCCCTCTTCATTAATCAGTTTATGAAAGAAGACAGACTGAAAACAAAGCAACTAGGACACTGTCCTATCAGACAGTGAGGGTTTGGTATTTACACACATTGTGGCAGAGGAGCTGACATCAGAAGGTTATTAATATGGTTGTGCTTAATTTAAAATATAATCCACTAAGAATCTTCTTGCCCTCTTCATTAATCAGTTTATGAAAGAAGACAGACTGAAAACAAAGCAACTGGCCTCACTGCAAGCAGACAGATGAAACTTAAAAAAACCCAAACAAACATAAATCTGTGCTGTTCAGTCACCCTCTTCTTCCCACCTCCCCAGGTACTCTTGCAGGTGATATTAGGAAGCAGCCCCCCTTCCAAAGCATCAGAACATAGAACTAGCTCACCTTTAAGTGTTTAACACAGAGCTTGCAACAGAAGAGCTCATGCTGCTTCCTCATGTGCTGTTCCAGACTGGCCTCACTGCAAGCAGGCAAATGAAACTTAAAAAAACCCAAACAAACATAAATCTGTGCTGTTCAGTCACCCTCTTCTTCCCACCTCCCCAGGTACTCTTGCAGGTGATATTAGGAAGCAGCCCCCCTTCCCAAGCATCAGAACATAGAACTAGCTCACCTTTAAGTGTTTAACACAGAGCTTGCAACAGAAGAGCTCATGCTGCTTCCTCATGTGCTGTTCCAGATCTGCAAAGGTATTGAATGGCTTCGCATCTGGACACAAAGGGCATTCATGCTGCAGCAGCTTCCTAAGGGAAAAGAAAGATTTCCTAAAAATTATCTGATTCCCTCTCAGCAACCCAATACCTTTAGCCAAAAACAAATGTTCCATCAGTGGCAGAAGGCTGCATTTTTATAGCTCCCCCTGCAATTTGTAATGAGGTTAGTGTCCTGCTTATTCCAAGAATACTTTGTCATCTGTCAGGAGCAGAACAGAACCGAATTACACCGAGGCTTCAACTGTGAGAGAAGAGCTAAACAACCAAAGTACAAAATTTTGAATGGACTGTAACACATCCATGCAACACACCTCTCGCTTATTGAAGATCAGTTGATATATGCAATATTCACGTGCAATTTAATTACATTTTCTACTGTCAGAAACTGAACAATATAATGGGGGAGATAAAAAATTGTAACAGAAAAAGTAGGGGGGAGGCGGGGGAATAAAACAAACAAAACCCCCACAACGATTCCCAGCAAGAGCTGAGGACAGAGCACTGGTCTCAGCGGGAGACCCCGCTCCCTCACACCTGATTGCTGCCTGTGGAACTGTAAATTTCAGCAACTCTCCAGAAATCGTATCAGCAAAAAGCAATTCCCAGAGCTGGTGCGTAATTAATCAGAACTTGCTTCCAACCGATTCTGCTCCCTAAACCCAATTCCATAAATATGAACTCATACAAACTTGCAAAGGTATCAGCAAAGCTACATTCTTAGCCCAAATCAGGTTGGATATAGTGCATAGTTCTTCAAGAAAAAGGTACCACTGCCTGCATGGTTTCATCTTTTGTCACTCTTCTTTCCTTTTAACTGCTTTTAATTATCTTAAAGCCTCTCAATGAAGCACGTTATCAAAAATATTTTAAGAACAATATACTGATGCCACATTTTTTACTCTGCGTTGTTTTTTTACTTCACCCCTTTTCTCTCCCATTTTAGAATCAAGATCTTTGTGGGCAGACAAGGTTGCTCTTCTTTTCATATAATGTTTGGGGGTTGGAACTCGATCTCTAAGGTCCCTTCGTTGCTCTTCTTTTCATACAATGTTTGGGGGTTGGAACTCGATTTCTAAGGTCCCTTCCAATACTCTATGGTACAATTGGTTTTTCTTAGTCCTTATGCAGCACAGCAATAGATACAATTATGCTCTATGGTACAATTGGTTTTTCTTAGGCCTTATGCAGCACAGCAATAGATACAATTATAACAGTGATTGAGTCTTTACCAATTTCCAGAGCAGGTATGCAATAGATGAAAAGCCTTTCAGCAAGTTTGCTGTTGACAAAGAAGCAAAATGCAACTTTTGCTAACAAGGCAACGCTCCTGTATTATACATCGGTGAATCTAACGCTCCTGCCTCGAGGAGTTGCTCCCTTTGCCGACTGTGGTGCTGAGGGCTCACGCCAACCGCGCTGCTCCAGCCTCTTGTGCCACCAAAGCCACCTGCAGTGCACGGTGACTAATGTACACAGCACAGACTAATCTTCCCACAGAAGAAAACCACACGGTTGTACCAAAGCATGCGTTTCCTGCCACGTCACGCAGACAAGAACACGCTGGGTATGATACAGAAAGGATTCCAGTATCTACCTGTACAGTGCATAAACTTCTCCATCCATAAAATAAATGTCGTATTTCTTCTCATGCTGCAACTGGTTAAGTGCTATCGTGGAGAAAGACGTAAGCTTCCGTCCGAAGACAACCTGCAGGCAACACAACACAAGAATCAGAGAGAGCACATTGAGGTCACGTAGGTTTTGGGATTCCAGTTAAACTCCACAGCACAAACTGTGTTTGCCAGGGAACTCGCCACAGCCTGAAGCTTGGACAACACTTCAGAGCTCTCTGTCAGTCCCAGCTGCTCATCACCACCCCCAGTTACTGCCCCCACAGCTGCCAGCAAAGCCACTGTGACTGCTCCTTATCAGGTTCCAGCAAGTGAGCCAGCTTAGACAAAGGTGGATGAGACTAGCCTGGTCTTTGGATTTTGAACTAGATCAGGAAACCCTTTTATGGTATGTTTTGCTACCACAGCTGTGCTATGAGTAAACACCTTCAACCAACTCAACCCTCTCTGCAGCAAATGCCTGTCAAGAGCCCTGCATTCAGCTGCCTCCTGTCTCCTGGTAGGAGATCACACAGAAGCCTGGAGTCTGTAAGCACAAAGTGACACTACTTGGAGTCTGACTGGGAAACCACTATTTCTTCTTTCCCTAACTACCAGGAAAGCGAGAAGTAAAACACTATGTCACTTCTGAAATTATTTGTACCACATACCCCTTCTGAAGGAACCTGCTTGTTCACAGCTGCTCCCGTCAACCTCCAAGCAGCCTGGGTCTCACTGAAGCCATTTACGATATTACATCCCTCTTCAGAAGCCACCTACCACCGGTCTGCTCCAGCACACACTCCCAATTTGGGAAGTGCTGGGGTAGCAACAACATTTATGAAACAGCTGCACCAGTTCAGAAAGGCTGAGACACACAGAGTAATCACCTGATCATCTAGAAATACTTACAACCTTAATAAAACGGTTCAATTATATAATACACATGTAGTTTAGTCTTGTTGAATCACTCTTCCTCCCTTCTTGGGGTGAAATACCATGGAGTGAGTCTTTTTTTGACTGGTTTGGTAGGGTTTTTTTTAAAGCTTTCTTTCCAGTGGAGCTACTGTTAAGTTAACCAAAACAAAAAATATACCCAAGTTGCTGAAATATCAAGCTTAAAATAAAAAGAATACAAGTTTAAGTTTGTTGGATAAATGACAACTACCTCTAACTCCAATTATTTAAAAAAAAAAATCATTTTGGTGAAATTGTATTGACATTTCATTTCAGTTCGAAGTGAGTTTTAGAAGAGAGGAACGGACTGCTGAAAAGTAGATTTTATCACAGGATTCCAATACAATATTTCAGTTCAAAGTGAGTTTTAGAAGAGAGGAATGGACTGCTGAAAAGTAGATTTTATCACAGGATTCCAATACAATTTCCTACAGCAATTCCAAGAGCAATCTCACACATATGGGTAACAAACACACTGACAGATCCTCCGAGCTTCAATCAAGTATATGTCAGGGTTAGTTTACAGGTCAGCAAGTAATCCTTCCTAACTTCACTGCAACAATTATACATCACTGAAAGCACATATTACCATAACAAGTATATCCTGCTTTCTCTGCCATCATGTCCTCTGCTGCCACTCATCTTTACAGTTCTATTTCCTTGTGCATTCTGCTGTGACACTTACTAGTTCAGTCTACACTACTCTGTATGACACCAGCTGAGATTTGGTAGCATTGTACTTGCCTCTGCTAATTCCACGCACACTATGTAAATTAAGAGACACGATTTTAAGTCCTACATATACATTCAGTTCATTCACCAGCAGTTTTGGTGGGATTTATGCACTCCAGTATCTTTTTGTCTTTCCTTGGGGCATGGGGTGAACTGGCAGAACAGTATTATAGTGGCACTTAAAGACAAGGGGGGAAAAAAGATCAGAGCCATTAAAAATGGCCTTTCAGTCAATTATAATAAAAGGATCGTTTTAAACAGTTAAGAAAGGAAAGAGAAAGATGGCTGAACGAACCAAAGTTCAGGCCACATAATATAGTAATATTACAAAACTGAATAGCCCTTAAGATTAACAATCCATTTGTGACCCTGAGACAAGCAGGTTTAAGGAGGAAGAGTGACATCACAACTCGGTTCTTCCTAAGACAGGAGAAGCAGAGCAGCAGCTCCTCAGAGGATGATCAGAGATAAAATTACTTTCATAGAGTCTCTTTCTGTACACAGAGGCTACTCCTGTGCCAATAAGCTCAATCTAAAAAACCACATCGACCTTTCTGGCCTCCACAAAGTCTTAGGCACACAGCCTAAGATCTTCAATCCCTCCAACCATTTGAACAGTTTGAAAAGCAGCCAAAGCAAACAGTTTAATTGAGGTGGGGGGGTCTCCTTTTGCCAAGGGGAGAGCCCCCTCCCCCTGATATATTTGTTTAATTTCATTTCCTAAACAATCTCAGTGTATTTCTTTCAGTACTAGTACCAGTTGTTTTCTTCTTAAAGGTTTATGGGTTTCGTTTTTTTTTTCCCCAGCATGAGTTCTGCAAAAACAAATTAAAGTATGAGTATTTGTTTTTATAAAGAACCTTGAACAACTTTTCTTCCTGCAGCTCACTGCTGCGTGGAATCCTGGGCTCCCTCCACACAGCTGAGCCACAGCATCAGGGCAGCCTCCCCCGAGCTCTGCCACTGGGCCCGGCGCCTCGCCAGCAGGCCACGAGGAAAAGAGAAATCTATCAGAAAAATTAAAACTGAAGGGAAATTACTTTTTTTTTTTTTTTTAAGCGTACGCCCAAGAGGTGGCTCATGCTAACAGGAACCGGGGGCAAAGGCAGCATGGTGTGCTGGATGAGCAAACCCTGAAAGAATACAAAACACGCTCTCCCCCAAGCTTCAAATCAAGCCAGGATGGTAGAGTCACCCGCGATCACGTAATACCAACGCTGGAGAGCCAGCCTCGCTGATTCAAAAAAAAAAAAACCCACCAAAAAATATTCCTTTTAAATTCCATTTTCTTCATATTTTGCCTCAAACACACCACCACCACCCGCCTTCGCCG
>NW_015090794.1:3000903-3018900 GCF_001431845.1 Calidris pugnax
AGAGAGAGCACATTGAGGTCACGTAGGTTTTGGGATTCCAGTTAAACTCCACAGCACAAACTGTGTTTGCCAGGGAACTCGCCACAGCCTGAAGCTTGGACAACACTTCAGAGCTCTCTGTCAGTCCCAGCTGCTCATCACCACCCCCAGTTACTGCCCCCACAGCTGCCAGCAAAGCCACTGTGACTGCTCCTTATCAGGTTCCAGCAAGTGAGCCAGCTTAGACAAAGGTGGATGAGACTAGCCTGGTCTTTGGATTTTGAACTAGATCAGGAAACCCTTTTATGGTATGTTTTGCTACCACAGCTGTGCTATGAGTAAACACCTTCAACCAACTCAACCCTCTCTGCAGCAAATGCCTGTCAAGAGCCCTGCATTCAGCTGCCTCCTGTCTCCTGGTAGGAGATCACACAGAAGCCTGGAGTCTGTAAGCACAAAGTGACACTACTTGGAGTCTGACTGGGAAACCACTATTTCTTCTTTCCCTAACTACCAGGAAAGTGAGAAGTAAAACACTCTATCACTTCTGAAATTATTTGTACCACATACCCCTTCTGAAGGAACCTGCTTGTTCACCGCTGCTCCCGTCAACCTCCAAGCAGCCTGGGTCTCACTGAAGCCATTTACGATATTACATCCCTCTTCAGAAGCCACCTACCACCGGTCTGCTCCAGCACACACTCCCAATTTGGGAAGTGCTGGGGTAGCAACAACATTTATGAAACAGCTGCACCAGTTCAGAAAGGCTGAGACACACAGAGTAATCACCTGATCATCTAGAAATACTTACAACCTTAATAAAACGGTTCAATTATATAATACACATGTAGTTTAGTCTTGTTGAATCACTCTTCCTCCCTTCTTGGGGTGAAATACCATGGAGTGAGTCTTTTTTTGACTGGTTTGGTAGGGTTTTTTTTAAAGCTTTCTTTCCAGTGGAGCTACCGTTAAGTTAACCAAAACGAAAAATATACCCAAGTTGCTGAAATATCAAGCTTAAAATAAAAAGAATACAAGTTTAAGTTTGTTGGATAAATGACAACTACCTCTAACTCCAATTATTTAAAAAAAATCATTTTGGTGAAATTGTATTGACATTTCATTTCAGTTCAAAGTGAGTTTTAGAAGAGAGGAATGGACTGCTGAAAAGTAGATTTTATCACAGGATTCCAATACAATTTCCTACAGCAATTCCAAGAGCAATCTCACACATATAGGTAACAAACACACTGACAGATCCTCCGAGCTTCAATCAAGTATATGTCAGAGTTAGTTTACAGGTCAGCAAGTAATCCTTCCTAACTTCACTGCAACAATTATACATCACTGAAAGCACATATTACCATAACAAGTATATCCTGCTTTCTCTGCCATCATGTCCTCTGCTGCCACTCATCTTTACAGTTCTATTTCCTTGTGCATTCTGCTGTGACACTTACTAGTTCAGTCTACACTACTCTGTATGACACCAGCTGAGATTTGGTAGCATTGTACTTGCCTCTGCTAATTCCACGCACACTATGTAAATTAAGAGACACGATTTTAAGTCCTACATATACATTCAGTTCATTCACCAGCAGTTTTGGTGGGATTTATGCACTCCAGTATCTTTTTGTCTTTCCTTGGGGCATGGGGTGAACTGGCAGAACAGTATTATAGTGGCACTTAAAGACAAGGGGGGAAAAAAGATCAGAGCCATTAAAAATGGCCTTTCAGTCAATTATAATAAAAGGATCGTTTTAAACAGTTAAGAAAGGAAAGAGAAAGATGGCTGAACGAACCAAAGTTCAGGCCACATAATATAGTAATATTACAAAACTGAATAGCCCTTAAGATTAACAATCCATTTGTGACCCTGAGACAAGCAGGTTTAAGGAGGAAGAGTGACATCACAACTCGGTTCTTCCTAAGACAGGAGAAGCAGAGCAGCAGCTCCTCAGAGGATGATCAGAGATAAAATTACTTTCATAGAGTCTCTTTCTGTACACAGAGGCTACTCCTGTGCCAATAAGCTCAATCTAAAAAACCACATCGACCTTTCTGGCCTCCACAAAGTCTTAGGCACACAGCCTAAGATCTTCAATCCCTCCAACCATTTGAACAGTTTGAAAAGCAGCCAAAGCAAACAGTTTAATTGAGGTGGGGGGGTCTCCTTTTGCCAAGGGGAGAGCCCCCTCCCCCTGATATATTTGTTTAATTTCATTTCCTAAACAATCTCAGTGTATTTCTTTCAGTACTAGTACCAGTTGTTTTCTTCTTAAAGGTTTATGGGTTTCGTTTTTTTTTTCCCCAGCATGAGTTCTGCAAAAACAAATTAAAGTATGAGTATTTGTTTTTATAAAGAACCTTGAACAACTTTTCTTCCTGCAGCTCACTGCTGCGTGGAATCCTGGGCTCCCTCCACACAGCTGAGCCACAGCATCAGGGCAGCCTCCCCCGAGCTCTGCCACTGGGCCCGGCGCCTCGCCAGCAGGCCACGAGGAAAAGAGAAATCTATCAGAAAAATTAAAACTGAAGGGAAATTACTTTTTTTTTTTTTTTTTAAGCGTACGCCCAAGAGGTGGCTCATGCTAACAGGAACCGGGGGCAAAGGCAGCATGGTGTGCTGGATGAGCAAACCCTGAAAGAATACAAAACACGCTCTCCCCCAAGCTTCAAATCAAGCCAGGATGGTAGAGTCACCCGCGATCACGTAATACCAACGCTGGAGAGCCAGCCTCGCTGATTCAAAAAAAAAAAACCCACCAAAAAATATTCCTTTTAAATTCCATTTTCTTCATATTTTGCCTCAAACACACCACCACCACCCGCCTTCGCCGTCTCCTCGCCCCACCGGGAGCGAAGCAGCCGGCAGACACCCCCGGGAAGCCGCCGGCTGAGGGAGGGCTCCCCGCCCCGGCTCCACTCAGCAGATTCCACGAGTTGCTCCGTGGCCCGGTTCCTACCCGAGGCCTTCCCCCAACCCCAGCGCCCAACGCCCCGCTCCCCCGGGCAGCCCAGCCCCGCGGGACGCTGACAGACCCCGGTGGGGGGTTGCTCCCGTCCCGGCCTCACCTGGCCCAGCTCCTCCCGGCACACCGCGCAGTACCGCACGCCGCACAGCGCCCGCATCCGCACCGAGCACCGGTAACAGATAGGGTGGTCGCAGCGACCCAGGGCCACCACCTCCAGCTCCCCGCAGCACAGCACGCACGACCCGTCCGAGGGCCCTGCCGCTGCCGCCGCGCCGGAGGCCGAAGAGGCCGAGGCGGCCATGGCGGCGCCGACCCGCCGCGGCCTAGGCCCCGCACCGCCTAGCAACCGCCCGCACCATCGAGAGGCGGCCTAGAGCGCCGCCCGCACCGGCACGCGACTCTCTCTCCGCCCAGCTCCCGACCATAGAGATCCACCCTCGCCGAGCCCCGCGGCGCGGCCACCATCGAGATTCCTGCCTAGAGCGGCACCTCCCACCACCGCGGCGGCGCCCCGCCCTCCTGACGTCACCCCGCGTCCTCCAGCGCTAGACCATAGAGACGCAGCCCAGCCGGCCTCCGACCATAGAGAAGGGCTGCCCGGAGCGCCTCCGCGGCGGAGCCTCTCTGGCTGCCTCTCGTTGGTCTCCCCTCAGGTGGAGGTGGCTGGAGGGAGCCATTTGGCGGCCACTCGCCCGGTGGCAGCTGAAGCAGGTCCCGGGAGAGGCTGAGCAGCGCTGGGTGGCTCCGGCCTGTGCTATGTCACCTCGGGGCCTGCTCTTCTGGGGAGCTGGAGACCCTGGCCATGGGGAAACTGAGGGCCCCGGGCCTCTGCCCTGGCACCTCTGGCTGTGGGGAGATCAGGGATCCCAGACCCCTGCCTGGCACCTCTTGCTGTGAGGAGACTGGGAATCCCGGACCCCTGCCCTGGCACATCTGTATGTGGGGAGTCTGGGGATCCCAGATCCCTGTCCTGGCACCTCTTGACTGTGGGGAGACTGGGGACCCCAGGCCCATTCCCTGGCACTTCTGGCTGTGGGGATACTGGAGACGCCAGATCCCTGCTCTGGCACCTCTGTCAGTGGGGAGACTGGGGACCCCAGGCCCATTCCTTGGCACCCCTGTGGGGAGACTGGGGTTCCCAGACCCGTGCCCTAGCACCCCTGTCTGTGGGGAGACTGGGGACCCCAGACCCATTCCCGCCAGAGCCCTGCAGCGGGTGAGCAGCTGTGGGGCAGGGTGGCACTGGCTCTCCCCTCTTCCTTGTGTTTGGCCATAATGTGTCCAGCAGGATTGGTGTCCCACAGAGGTGGCAGAGTGGTGGTGACCTGCCAAGCAGCAGAGGCCACGGGACTGTGATTTCAGTGGGATTTTTCCAAGGCAACACCTACCCCACTGGTGCAAACAGCCCCAGAACTGATGCGTTGGACCTGCAGTTCTGCCTCTTGATCTGCTTTTATAACACAGGTGCCTGGTAGCCTGTGTAAACTACGTGCGATTGGAAAAAAAACAACTGTTAAAAAGTGTACACTGTGCAAAATAGGGTATTGCATCCATTAGGACAGTACCACACATGGGCTCTGTTAGTGTCAGTGTGTTAAGAGCACAGTGTGTTAGAGAAATCTTGATGTGGGTGCTGCAGGTTGTGATTCATGCGTTCAGTATCTGAGCATGTGACGGCTGTTTGGGGCTGCAGGGCGAGTTGAAGTGAACTCGAGTTAATCATTGATATGCCTGGTTGGTTGGTAAAGAAATGTATGTTCCCGAGTTTGCTTTAAGGGCTGATTGCATATTTTAAAGGTCTGTGCCGCTGGGGCTCGGAGAGGAGAATTGCAGCTCCTCAAACAGAAGAGGGTGCTCCAGGAGCACGGAGATGAGCGTTGACACGGGCTCAGCAGCCATGTTCCTCTGGAAGTAAAGTAAAAAGGCATAAAAGCTTGTTTGGGGGCAGCACAGAGACAGAGGCTGAAACAGTTTTTGCAAACTTTAGGGATCTCCCACCTTTTTTTCTCCCAGAATCCCACTAAGTGACCAGTGTGAGGTCACTTCCCATTCCACGTGTGAAAAATCGAAGCTGATCCCTGTCAAACACAGAAGTCCTGCTTCTAGATCTACCCAAAGAGTCTCAAGAAACCCCAAGATCTTGGCATGAGGCGCTTGTTCTGCCACGTCATCGTATGTATCATCTGATGAGCAGCACGTCACCCCGCTCAGCAAACATTCCTGGAGTCCTGTCCCCTGAGTCAAGGGCTGCCATCTGTCCCAGAAGTGACAAAGTGGCCTGATTATTCATGGGCTTCTCCTGTCACCTGCAGAGCTGGTATTGGAGGGTGATGGAAGAATGATTCCAGGACACACCATGCCTTGGTGAAGCAGGTTCATGCTTGGGTTACTCACTGGCATGATATGACAACCCTTAAAGACAAAATATCTCCAATTAAATTGTCTAGGAGGGGAAATGGAAAGAAACCACGTTAAATGACACATTAAAATGTACAGCAAATTCCTAGGATCTACTTGTGTGCGTCATGGAAGACTGGACGAGCAGCAGCCTTATCATTCAGATCTGCTTTTTTCTTACTGAATTCCTTGTTATTTGAATTAAAAGATCCTTCTTGAGGGATATTCGATGTTTAGCTTAAATAAATAAGTTTTAGTTAGCGTAAATTACTTAGGGTTATACTATGGCTTGATTTATGCTATTTGCTTACCTTGACTTGGTGTGAGTAGCTAGATTTGTCTGAAGCCTTTAGCCTGCAATAGACTTATTTTCTTAGTAATTTTCCTAGTATAGTGCTGTCTTTAGTCGTTTAGTACGAGGAAACTGTCAGTAACACACTGATGTTTTGGTGGTGTTTTCCCTAAGTCTGGGATTTTTCAGTTCCCCGTGTTCCGCCAGCGAGCGCAGGTACACAAGAAGCACAAACCAGAAGATAAGGAGGGGACAACCCTCAGCAGAGACTGCAAATCATCAAGATAAGAGCAGCCAATGGCCGGCCTGCCCGGACACAGAAAAATAATCCAGGAAGGTGTTCAAAGACCCCAGACCAAAAATCACCATTGGACTAAAAGATGTGCGAAGAGCGTGTGAGGGGCGGGTGTGGAGATCACACGGGTGTCATTGCCCAGGGATTTCTTTTAAACGTCACTCTCTGGAGACACCCAGCCCAGGCTGACCCTCCTGCTGAGCCTTTCAATTATTTATTTTTGTAAAATCCGACAGCTGAGACTCTGCTACGGGAAACCTAGGGTTGAGCCTGAAAGAGGGAACACACCCGCAAGTACATGTGTGAGGAGTGGAAAGGGGCACCCGTGGGCTCCCTGATCCAGGCAGTGGCAGACTGGGGTGGTGTGTGTGCGACTCCTTGGATGGAGTGTGGACTCCTTGAACGCTCAGGCAGCAGCTTCTCCTTTAACACACCCTTAATCTTCTTTGAGGCATAAATGATCATTTTAGGACAAAGGAGGATATAAAACATAGTGAGTTCGTTAAAATGTCTCATGATGTTATGTAGTCCCACGCCAGCATCATTTAACAACGTCTGTGCCGTAAAATAAATTAAGTTATAGGTTTGATAAGTATATTGGAAAACAGATAAATGAAGTATTTCAACGTTTTGCATCATTGCCTACAACAGGTAATATTTACTTTCTCCTAAAGAGACCCATTTATCACACTTCAAAGTAGAGTAGATAATACGTGTCTTTCTGATAATCAACATTAAAGTGTGTTTGGGCGGGGCTGTATTAAATAATTAGGAACAATGGAGGATGTTGGCTGTAATTACTTCAGGAAATGTTCCCCCACCCCCACCCCATCCCCCCCGAATTAATGATACTTTCGAAAATGTTTTTGTGTCAAAACTGCATCACACAATTTTGGAGAGCAATTAGCATGAAATGAGCTGGGAGCTGCTGACAGTAATGTGCTGTCTTAAGTGTCACTCGTCTGTGAAATTACGCAAGTACCCCGGCACTATGGCCAAGCATAGGATAATAAATATACCTGCATAATTAGGCTTAAAAGTGACATTACTCATCACAAGGAACACGGTGACAAAGCAACTGGGCAGAACTGGTGGTTGTACTTTCCACATTTCAGTCGGGAGGGTTGGAGCGGGCTGTCCCCGGGGCACTGGGGATCCGATCCTGCAAAGCATGTTCTTCCCAGTTCTTCTGGGAAGAATTTCTTCTTCTTCCCACTGTTCTTCTTCAGTGGGTTTTTCCCAGCGGTGGTGTGTGCGATGTTCCCTGGAAAAGGAAGCACTGGCTCTTTTCCTGGGTGCTGGAAGCAGGTGGCATTGCTGGCCACTCCTCAGCTGGGGCATTTTCTGCTTCTTGGATAATATTTAGTATAATCGGTGTCTGAAGGGGGAAACCACTGAAGGTTTCATGTCCCTTCGTGGTGCAGCTAAACTTCCCTTGGCAGTGAAAGCTCACACCGGACAGATTCCTCACTCTCACCGAGTCCTCAATTTTAAACTAGACCCAGGAAGTTTATTTGGGACAAAATATGTGTAAGGTTGTCGATCATAGAATCATAGAATCATAGAATCACGTATGTGTAAGGTTGTCAATCATAGATTCATAGAATCACAGAATCATAGAATTGTCTAGGTTGGAAGGGACCTTTAAGATCAGCTAGTCCAACCATCAACCTAACTCTGATAAAACCATCACTAAACCATGTCTCTAAGCACTATGTCATCCCGTCTTTTAAATACCTCCAGGGATGGTGCTTCAACCCCTTCCCTGGGCAGCCCATCCCAATGCTTGATAACCCTTTCAGTGTAAAAATTTTTCCTTATATCCAATCTGAACCTCCCCTGGTGCAACTTGAGGCCATTTCCTCTTGTCCTGTCACCTGTGACTTGGGAGAAGAGACCAACCCCCACCTCCCTACATCCTCCTTTCAGGGAGCTGTAGAGAGCAAGGTGTCCCCTCAGCCTCCTTTCTCTCTTCATAAGACTTGTTCTCCAGACCCCTCACCAGCTCCGTTGCCCTTCTCTGGACCTGCTCCAGCACCTCAATGTCTTTTTTGTGATAAAGTGCCCAAAACTGGACACAGCACTTGAGGTGGGGCCTCACCAGCACCCAGGACAGGGGAACGATTACCTCCTGAGTTCTACTCACCACTCACTCCTTCCAGTGCAGGCTGGGAGACCACATCCAGCCCCATCCTCTACGTGCAACCACACTGTCCTTCCAGTGCAGGCTGGGAGGCCAGTTCCAGCCCCATCCTCTACGTGCAACCACACTCTGTTCCACACCAGCCCAGTCCCCCAGGTCCTGGCTCGCTGCAGAGGCAGAGGTTGGGTTTCCATGACTCCTGGCTCTTGCCCTCACACCATGGCACATCAGATAGTGGCTCTGGACAGTCCTTCTGCAAACTCCTCTAACATGGCATTTCCAGCACTGGGCCAGGTCTTTACACAGGTGTAAAATGCCGAAAAAAAAACCCTCCGTGCCATTTTGATATCATCTCGAGACACTCCTGTCTTCTCCAGGTCTGCACCTTCAGGGAGCAGAACACAGAATTGCTAAAAAGCCAATATTCAAACTATTCACCGAAGCCTGTTTTCAACCCATCGTTCTGAAAAATCATCCTGCCGGTATATGTGAGTCACGGGTTTAGATTCATTAATTTCATGGTGCAAAGAGGTTTATAATACTCTTTCAATGGATTGAATCATTCTTTGCTGATGACTTAAGGATGCTGTTTTATTTCTCTAGTGATTGCAAATGGAAGCTGGATCTCAGCACTAAGTGTGACCCCAAAACATAAAGAAATATAATCATATATAATTAACAAGGCTCCAGCATGTATTGTAAATATCTTGGTTGGCACTTAGTTCTGCGTGTTGTCAGACAGGAAATGTTTTCTCCCCAAGATAAAGGGTTAATATTGATGGCAGGGATAGTTAATTTCCATGTTTGCTCGCTAAATATCACATAATAACATCAGACAAAAAAAGGCACTTTTCAAGTCATTTAATCAGCAATAAATATACTTGGGAATAATTGATAACCCTGCAGATGAGCACAACAAATCCATTTTACTCAGAAGAGCAACAGATCAAATATTTATAGTTCAGCACTAAAACATTGTCAAAGTGTAGAGCTAAAGGTTATGCCTTAGATTAATTTCATATTCACAGCTTGACGCGGATGCAGTTCATTTGCAGCCAAGATACTTAGTGCGTAATAGCAAAATTTGCTTTCATTTGACAAACTTTCTGTTAAAAGTGATAATTTTCTCAGGGCTTCTTATTTATTTTTCTAAAAAATAAGTCTCAGACACTCCTATTATTAGCTGTGCTTTCACCCAGGTACCTCGCTTGAGGGCAGGTTTAAATTTTCAGCCCTGACCACCCATAACCTTTAGAGACCAGAGTTCATTTGTCAAAGGCTGAAAATAGCCTTTTGGGTTGCTATAAGCGTTCTTTGTCCCAGAGACGAGGCGCTGCCTCCCTCTGCCACCTCCCTCCCTCTGGGTGCTCTGGGCCACCAAACCACCCCCCGTGGCTTGTCAGGATGCGCAGGAGTCGGGGTTCGCACCCTACGAGGTTTTGCAGCCCCATCTGTGGGACTGGTAGGAAGGTAGTCTCTTATTTTCCCACATTTAAGAAATATTCCAGTCTGCGAGTATGAATCACATTAATTGTTCACCGTTTATTATTTTTTTTCTTAAACAAAAGCGCGTTTTCCTATTTAAAACCTGAGCTGCAGAGAGGCATGCACATACTGCGGTCCTTTGATTTATCAACAGGCAGGATGCGCTTCACGCAATGCACAACTTCAGATTTGATGAGAGAATTTTCTTCCAAGATCTTTACTTGCGAAAAAAAAGTGTCATTTGGTGATACAAGCTTTTAAAAAAAGCAGCGATTCCTTAAGGAGGGGGAGGATGAACAGGGAGGGGCAGGATCCTGAAAGGCTAAAGAGAGACACATGCTGGGAAGCAGAGTTGTATTTTAAGGCATTCATAGACATTAGCCTGGTGATAGAGTTTTCTTTAGCAACAGCTTGTTGGAAGAGGAGAGCAGGGTAAGTGCAGCTCACAGAAAATGTGGTACCTAGACGGGAATTCAAAGGAACAGTGGGGGAACAGAACAGCATTAGGCTTCCAAGGTGAAGCGCCGCTGTGCAGATTCCCAGAACAGGATGAGGACCTCGAGAGAGCTCCATTTTCAAATAACATTACGGGAGCTAACGTCAGTGGCCAGAAGTGAAGCAGCTCAGCAGCTCCCTTGCTGCTCCTGCCCCAGCTTCTGTACCAGGGAGGAGAGCTCGTGCAGGGACACATCAGAGGGGACGGGGCAGCCAGAGCGGGGCACGGCGTGATGCTCTGGGCAGGGTGAAAGCTTTTGTGGAACCAGGCTCGGACCAAACCTTAACCACGCTCAATCCAATCTCTTGGCAAAGACAAGGTGATCAGGGTGTGCTTTTCAAACAGCAACAACCCCGTTTTCATCCCCATTTCTGTGTTCAGCAATACTAAGGCTCAGGAAGTTGGAGAGATCAGACAGCAAATAAGTGATAACTTTGGGAGTGCAGCTCGGAGCTCCTGACTCCCCATTCGGTGCCCTGCCAGCCCAACCACGCTGCTCTGAATAATTTGATTTTTTTTGTGTCTCCTTCTAGATATTTTTTTGGGGGGGTGTGTCAATCTCACACTTACAGGGGCTGCATGAACAGCAGTAAGAATTCACACAGTCAGTGTGGGAAATTTGACTTCTTCTTGTAGCATCGTGCTTCTTGCAACACAGTTGTAGCATATTTAGTTCTAGCTGTGGTGCTGGCCCAGGAACAGGACTGCTAATATGCCTCCTTTTTGATCTCTCAGAGGGTTTGACAAATTTAGCTCTTAATCTGCCAAAGTGTTCGTGCCAAGCAAAACATACTCTACCTGTGCAAATTCACTTGAAGACAAATTTTGTTCCCATCTACACACCTTCGAGCCCTCCACTCCAATTATCTTACACGTATATGATTGTGTGTACAATATAGACTTACCTAATTAAATCTCAAGAAAATAGGAGAGCACTTCGGGGCTGCGTGGGATTTGGTTAAGAGATCTCAGAGCTGTCAAAGAAAAGATTCATCTCACAACTCTTCCTCCTTACAGTAAACATGCTTCAGATCCGAGCCAAATATACTCCGTACTTCACACATCTGGGTATTAGCTCGCTTTCGTTATTGTAAATTACTTCCAGGAGAAAGACTGAATCATGGACTGGAGGGGGCAGAGAAATCTGCTTGCATTAGACACAGCCCTCTGACGGCATCTTTTTTCCCCTGCCCTCTTACCTGCGTTTTGTCTTTGCTGCTTTTCTAAGGCAATGCTGTCATGCCCCATCCTTGTGATTTTTTTCATTGCAATGTGTTGGTGGTGTTATGTCATGTCCAAGCCACTCTATGATGACATTGCTTCTGCCTTTGAGATGTTTAGAGGTTAAATATTCTGCCAACCACAGTTGTTAGAGGCAAAATAGGCGAAATATGGGGCTGGATGGATGGGTGATGTGATAGTTTCTGACAGTTCATCCTTTGACCCAAGTGGCCCCATCAGAGTCAGGTTCTCAAGTTGATGAGTCACAGAAGAAGTGAAGGATCATGCCTGTAGCTGGGAAGATGATGGACTACTTCATTAAGCTTGGATAGGCAAGGACCAATTAGTGGAATTTGGTGGATAGGGCTTGGGTCTGTACCTTGGCTCAGTTTTGGTCTCCAATCAGTGATTCAGTTATTCCCTCTCCGTACCTCAGTTTTAAGCAGAAATAATTCCACTGACTCAGCTGGGTGCGATGGGGCTTAATTATTGTCTATAATGGGCTTTGAAATCCTAAATGATCGATGCCTTGAGAGTGTGCGTGATTAGTAAGCTGGATGCAACGTTGTGAGCTCAGCTGCAGAACTCGAGTGAACAAACAAGTTCATTTGGCTTGGAGCAGCAAGCTCCATGGAACTATGCAAAACTATCATCAGTCTGGTCGGGTTTTTTAAAAAAAAGTCATGCTAATGGATCCATTGTTTCATGTAAAGGTTTCTACCACTCTTGTTATATCGTGTGTGACATTTACAGTACTCTTTGTTCCATTAGCAAAGTAATTTGAGATAGTTTATTATCCTTTGGAGACTTTTCTGCTTGCTGTTTAACTTCCATGTGACTGGGCCCTGGAAAAAATCTCTTAAAATAGTACGTAAGTCTAAAAATAGGGAGGAATTTGTCATTTCTTAGGGGTAAAATAATTAATTTAGTGCAGTTTAATAAGAAGATCTGCAACGTTAGGAAGCACCACTTATTGTTTCCTCTTTCTCTTCAGAGCCACCAAAATGCGAAGCAGCTTTATTGTGGAGTCAAGGTGTGTCTTGCCTCACAGCTTGAAATCGTAATTTGTTTGTATCAGCTACAGTTCCTTTATTTAAGAGGAACAAAGAAATAGCATTTAATCAGCATGTTCTGAATCACTGGTGAAAGGAATCGCTCCGTAATCTGATTTTATTACACCAGGACACACTCTTAGATGCAAGAAAATGGCAAAGGTTGTTATTTCTGGGAGGATCTGCCTGGGGTGCTGTCACTGTGGTACCCGAGGGACCGAGCCTGCTTGGGTCCCACTCGCTAAGTGCCTCATCCCCACTCCTGAGCAAAAACACACTCCTTCTGATTCACCGAGAAAGCTCAGCAGTGGGTTGTGTGTTGGAAAGCATCAGGGTTTGCTGAGCCACATGTGTGGGAATGTATATCTTTTTTTCCCTTGCCATTAAGACTTCGCTCGCTCCCGGGTTGAAGTAATGCAAGAGGCAGCAGGGATGTGAAATCTGGGAAAGTAGATGAAGGGTAAACTGCAGAAATTGGGTGCACGGGCACAGATGGAGAGGCAGGGACCCAGACCATTGGCCTCCCGGGCAGCTAGGCAGGGTGTTTATCACGTTCACCTTCTCACATGGGATCTTCTGCACCAGGTCGCTCAGATGCTGAGCTTCGAAGCTGGTAGGAGATGGGCAGCAAAACTAACCCCTGGTGCAACCTCCAACTTCAGCTCCTTTGCCTTTTTTTGTTCCTCCAGCAGATTTCACGGCAGTGGCTGTTTTGTGCCCATCTCTCCGAGGCAAACCTGTGCCCTGCAGAGCCAGGCAGAGTCTCCAGGCCAAGGATTTTGGAACTCAGGGGTTGGAACTAGATGATCTTTAAGGTCCCTTCCAACCCAAACACTATGATTCTATGATTTGGCTCCTGGCTCCATTACTTGGCAAGACCTGCCATTCGCTTACGTGGTCTTTGGCAACTCACTTGAACTCTCTGGACCTCCGTTTCTCAACTGAAAACCAGGATGATCACAATTAACAAAGGTGGTGTGAGTTTGCAGAGTGCTGCAGAGCCGGAGGAGGAGGCAGGCTCTGTACCAGCGCGCACGAGGCTCCTCATCCAAACCGATGTTGACTCCATCCTCTCATCACACTCCCACAGGCAGATGCTGTAGAGACCAAATGGCCAAAAAGTGTCATGTATAGAATGAGCATTAATGACCGAGCGTGCAGAGACCCCATCACAGGGCTGGCCTCTTCAATTGCTTTGTTTTCATGCTCGGCTGAGTCGCTAACCTTCCAATAAACACCAGAGTCATTATAATAAAAATGTGGAAAATGCTATCATCAAACCACACCGGTTTATTTTTCAAGTGCCTCTTTCTGGGACATCAAATTCATTTAGATCATTCTCAAAAGCCACAAATCCTGAATGGGTGCAGTAATGTGTGTGGTGGGAGGCGAGAGCACAACAGGCATTAAATCGGGGAGAGAGTCAGGGCTCTGACAAGAGGGCTCGGCTGGGTTTATTGCAGGGGTTTAAGACGTGATGCCTCCTGCTGCTCCCCCTCCTCGCCCCCCAGCTGTACAGTTTTTCACACAGAAACCCCAGTTCGTGCTCTGGCATCTCAGTTTAGAGTTGTGGTGGAGGTGGCTGGTCCAGAGGAGAAGAGGGAGGTCCCTCCTGGAGAGCCCGAGCATCCAGCAGGACTGGGAGATGCAGCTGCCTCCTCCATGACCTCCCCTTACAAAAATGATTGATTTTGTTCCAAAATAAAAGAAAAAGACCTTAAATCCTTTCAGCAGCAGGTCCGTATGGTTAAATCCCACTCGCCTTGACCTTGACTAATTTGGAATAACATCATTAAGGGTTCCTCCCAGCACTGGGGAACCTGAGGATTGTCTCAGCTCATGTAGTTTTCATGTAGTTGGTAAATGTGATACTGGAGCTAATAATTGCATTTATTAAGTGGAAACACAAAAGGGGATTTTTGGAAGGGCTTGAGATCAGCTGGGCTCTGCTCACAGACCTGCAGCTTACAGAAGTGAGTCGAAAGTCTGAAATCTTAATCTCAGGGAAGTCTGTAGAAAACTTCCATAGGAGCCAAGATTTGTTCAAAAGCTTTTTTTTTCTTTTTTTCTACCAAGAAAGACCAGGATTTTGTTCCTCTGGAGGCGTTCCTGGCACAAAGACCACCTCGGAGCAGCACGGTGTGATGCGTCCACTGATGTGCTAGGGTGTTCGCAGGAACATCAGCTTCTGCCAGGGCAATGGGAATCCTAAAATTATATTTTAGTTACCTAGGACATAAATAGAAGACAAATTGCTTGTCAGCTGTTTCATTCGAAAGATATTTAAAAATACTTGGGAGAGGAAGCGCGCACTCTGCTTGAGATCCGGAGCCTTACTGTATCAGGCTGAAGGATCTCAAAGTGCTTTGTAGACACAACAGGCTGGCTGTAAGCAGGAATCACTCAATGCACTGGGAGGAAAGAGTTCAATTCAGTTCCCGGAGAGTTTATCAGCATGACAAGTTATTCAAGTCATGCCAAAAATACACGTAAAAGACACTTCAGGCAGATCTCTAGGAACGAGAAAATCTTCCACTCCTGGGTGGGAAGGCTGAGCCCACGTCGGTGTAGTGCTGCAGCGAAACACAAGCTGGGAAACTGCCTGTTTGCTTGGGAACAGGGGCAGAGGCAGGAACAAGCCCCTGCCTTCTCCAGGCTGAGCCTCAGGTCGTTCAGAATTGATCCGTCTCTCACGGGGAGAAGGAAAAATAATGGCTTTTTATTGAGTGAAATAAACCTGGCAGCGCGTGTCCCGTCCTGAACTGGGGTTGGGTGACCAGGGAGGGATGCGATGTGCTTGTCTGTGTGCTGTACTGATGCCATTCATTAATGGCCCTATTAAAACATGAAAGTGGTGAAGCCATTCATAATGTCCAGAGCACTCAAAGGGTGACAAAAATAGCCCGTCCGTCAATGATCTGCTCGCTGGGAGATGGGAGCTTGGCTTCATTCTTACTGTAAGTCTGGGTGCTTCCAAGAAGTAGGGCCATGGGTGAGTTGGACACTCTGGTTCTGGTTCATCAACAGAAACTTGTTGTGCTCTGAGCACACGTAACTTCCAGCACTCCGCTTGGGAAAAGGCCAGGAACCCCTTCTTACCAACTGGGAGTTTCAGTCACTCCCAGCCTTCCCAGAAGAGGAAAGTCATGAGGCTCATGCCGTGAACATCTTACACTTCCCCATGTCTTATTGCTGCTTTGCACTTTTCTTTTTTGCCTCCTCACCCAGCCCTGCTCTCTCTGGCTCCTGCCTGGCCAAGGGGCTGGTTCCTACAGGAGGAGGTTGTTGCTTGGCCAAGATGAGCAGAACCTGCTCCCACACGCTGAGGGGTCCCCACCATGGGTCTGTCTCCTGCTTGAACGTGCCAACACGTCCCCATGTCAGAACAGAGGGTCACAGAATGTCGAGGTGTGCAAGCTGGGCTGATGGAGAAAGCTTCACTGCTGGGAACTTGGGTGACAGAAGATGAGGGCTGGATGGATGCTCGTAGAGAGCTGGGGAGCCTGATGGTGGGAAGCAGAGTGGACAGGTTTCTTGGGAGCATGTTAAAATAATAACAAGGAGAAATGGGCACACAGGAGCATGCAAAAGGCTGAGAATAAAATTAATCAGGTTACTGTGTGGCCTGAAAAAAAAAAAAAAAAAGAAATTATTTAGTCATAGTTCAGTGTATAAAGCCAAGAACTTGGCTAATAAACAAGAGGAACTGGAATTGCTCCCCAGTGAGCATAAATTTGACCTGCTTGGTTTTATTAAGGAATCTGGGGGGAAAAGTCACCTGACTGGAATGGCAAAACTCACGGCAATGTCTTATTTAAGAACTGAGTTGCAGAAGAGGAGGGGAGGCAGCCCAACAAATCCCCTGCAAATGCTCTTGAGCACTTTGCTACAGGAGAAAGAGCAAAGCAGCTGCTGCTACTGTCCACTGCAGGCACCTGAAGCACGGGAGGGAGGGGAATGACCGGCTCCTTGCATCCCTCCAAAATATTCATGGGCAAAACATTGTGTGGTCACAAGATTTTGATCCAGGCAACATTAAGTGGCTCTCGGGAGGAGGCAGCAGGGGTGGCGTTACTGATTCCTCAGCCCTCCTGTTTGTGAAGAAGTGGCACCAGAGGGTGTTGGAAGGGGCTGGAAATGCCAGGTTCTGTAATTTCTCTGGATTATGGAGGCAGTAGGCTTTGGTGAGAGGGAGAGAAGTTGCGAAGTGCGGGAGGGAGGAGAATGACCAGCTCCTTGCATCCCTCCAAAATATTCATGGGCAGAACATTGTGTGGTCACAAGATTTTGATCCAGGCAACATTAAGTGGCTCTCAGGAAGAGGCAGCAGGGGCAAAACATTGTGTGGTCACAAGATTTTGATCCAGGCAACATTAAGTGGCTCTCGGGAGGAGGCAGCAGGGGTGGCGTTACTGATTCCTCAGCCCTCCTGTTTGTGAAGAAGTGGCACCAGAGGGTGTTGGAAGGGGCTGGAAATGCCAGGTTCTGTAATTTCTCTGGATTATGGAGGCAGTAGGCTTTGGTGAGAGGGAGAGAAGTTGAGGCTTTGGTGAGAGGGAGATGAGTTGGGAGGTGTCCCATGGGAATCAGGTGTTCGTCTCCTGGGTCATCTCTTTTTTTCCTAAGGAAGAGGTGGAAGAGCAGGTGTTACTGAAGCAGCTGTTTGAGTAGGAAGGCAGGCAGATGGCTGTCCTTAACTGGGATGGAAAAGTGACCAAGAGCAGACAGAGACCCCGGGGGTAGCATTCGTGCAGGCATCATGTGTGTATGAGCACAGCAGGCACCTGGGCCCCCCAGCATGGACTCGGTGTCTCATCTCTTCCCACCACTTTGCACCTCTGAAACAGGCACCTAGGCAAGTTCACAGGCACTAGGACCCCCGAACCGTGGGTGGGACATTAGTTTGAGCTGAGACAGAGGGGACTGAAATCCAGGTTTCAACACTCGGTGGGCTGTAGGAAGGTGGAGAGGAGCCAGTTGAGCTCTGCACAGCAGGACAGCCATGCTCCCTGGGGCATGTGGGTGCTCTGCTCCCCCCAACAGCAGCAGCATCTCTGCACTGAGGCAGGTAACCAAAGCAGGACTTCGGTCTGCATCACCCATCTCCATCTGGTACCCCACGGGGGATGAATTTTGCTGAAAATCACTGCAACTTATTCTTACTTACGATTCCTCCAGGGCATGTTCCTGTGCTTGCAGTCGGTCTCTCTCCAGGCAGTGAGGCTGGGGGTCATACCCGAAGGAGAGAAGGTGCAGGTCCCCTCTGAAGGTCCTCGCTTGCAGCCAGTTTACAACATCTCTTCCTCTGTCGGTAAATCCCGCTGCTGCCGAGCAGGTCCTGAGGGGCCAGGGAGGGTGCTGGGCTGTGGGGAGGTTTGTGGGGCTGCAGGGGGATGGCTCAGCGCTGCGGGGGATGCGTAGGGCCACGGGGAAGATACTCGGGGGTCCAAAGGGGACCACGGGGAAGTTGTTTGGGCCATGAGGAGGATGCTCAGGGTTGCAAGGAGGATGCTCAAGGATGCTCGGGACTGCAGGGGAGATGCTGGGGGCAACAAGGGGGATGCTCAAGGCTGCGGGGGGATGCTCAAGGACGGGAGGGATGCTCGGGACCACGGGGAGGATGCCGGGGAGCCGGGAGGGAGGTCGCAAAGGGGGGAGCGGG
>NW_015090794.1:3019512-3032376 GCF_001431845.1 Calidris pugnax
CCCGCGGAGCTCAGGTAACCCCGACGGGCGGGCGGGAGGGACGGGGCGGTGGAGCCCGGGGATGTCACCGGGGGTGTCTCTGAGACCGGGGGGGGTCACCGAGGTGCCTGGGGGTGCCACCCGTTCTTGGGGTGCGGGGGGCTTGGTGTGGTGTCTCTGCAGCACCCTGGGGTGCTGGGGGTGTTTCACCAGGTAACGGGGGTGCACGGAGGGTTTTACCATGTAATAGGGGTGCACGGAGCCATGGAGGGGTTACCAGGGAAATGGGGGTGCATGAAGGTGTTTCACCAGGAAACAGGGGTGCACGGAACCATGGAGGGGGGGTTACCAAGGAAATGGGGGTGCGTGGAGGGGTTTCACCAGGTAATGGGGGTTCCAGAGTTTACCTGGAGGAGTTTCCCCAGGTAAATGGGGTGCATGGAGCCTTGTTGCAGTCTCTCATCCCACATTCGGGGTGCCCCAAGCAGAGAGGTGCCCCAAGCAGAGAGCTGGGCTGCCCCATGGCATCGCCCAGATGTGGGGAGCTGCCCCCCAATACCCACACTGCCTTCTGCCCCCCAGCCCCGTCTGGGCTGGGAGGGTGTGGGAGGAAGGAGGGGAGCTGTGACCCCACGGGACAGTCCCGTCACCTCTGCGTGAGAGCGACCGCATGAGTTGAGTCTCTGCCACATGTTTTTTTAACTTGAACCACAAGGTTTGTTCCGCCCAGCCCGGCGGGCAGGGAGGAGGGGGGATGCGGTTCCTTCTCTCCACTGGAGGTGTTTGGAGGAGCTGCCCTCTGGCTCTAGGGCAGAAAAAGGAGCCGGATGATTTCCGTGCCCCCCATTTGGTGCATCACAAACCTGCACCCCCTGGGACCGAGCTGCCAGTGCTGAGAGAGGTGTCCGTGGGGCCACCAGGCCAGGGATGCTGAAGCTTTCCTGGCGTGGCCCCTCGGCAGGACCCCTCTCCCTGCGCACGGGGGGGCTCAGCCAGGCTGCGTGGGACTGGCTCGGGGCTGGTTCCAGGCATTAAATCTCTTTCCTCTTATGTCAAGCTGGAGCCAACATCCAGCTGAAATCCACGGAGGCTTTTAGCTCTTGGATCAGCCCCTGAAGCACGTAGCTGTATTCCTCCCCCACCTCCCCTTCCTTCTTTCTGGAGGAAATCTGGGATTAGTATTTTTTTGGGAAAGCCCAGACAGGTCAGCTCTGCCCTGCGCTGCCCCGTTACCTCCCGCAGCCTGGCTGTGTGTGGGCAGAGCAGTCCTGATACCGTGGTCATGGCTTTGGACCTGTGTATACATGTGCATCCCTCTGATTTCACAGCACAATTTCCACGAGAGTCTCACAGGCAGGTCCAAGCCCGGTCTTTGGGTGTCTGCATGGGGTTTACCTGTGTGCACAGTGGCAGAAAGGGACTCTGCAGTCACCACGGGTCGGATCTGAGCCCACAGAGGAGAATATTTCATCAATATCATTAATGCAGCAGTGGCTTAAGCGCTGTTCAGAGGGGAAATGCGGTCCCATGTGGGGAGGGAGGTGGGGGGAACTCGGGTGTGCAGCCAGATGCTCAGGTGAGGCTCCGAAATAACCCATCCCCTCGTCTCCTTTCAGCTTCTCCCTCTTGAAGACGTGGCTCTCATCCGCTGAAGGGGCCTGGCAGAGATGCTTCAAGGGCCAGAGGAGCATTGTCTGGCCGAGGTGGAAACCTTTCACCCTAGCTGGCGAGGAAGAGTCTCATCGGCGGATTTCCTGGTACTCTGACCTCTCTGAAACCATATAGACAATTGCATTCCAAAAAAAATCTGATTTTTCGTGGCCGCTGTCCAGGCGCAGTGGTAAATTCATCTTGTTTTCAGGTCAACCTAGTGCTATGAACTTGGGGAGAAATAAACAGGGAAGATATTTATTTTTGTTTATTTTTTTTAGATTTCTGTACTAGCTCGTTTGCAAGATGATACGAACCTGTACTGTTTGCTTCCTAGGAACCTGCCCTCATTAAAGTGAGAATTGATCAAAGGAAACTTTGGCTTCATTGCACTGTCCTTTTTTTTTTTCTTAAAAAAGCAAAACCTGGTGTGGCTGTGCACGGGGCAGGCACTTCAGCGGTTGGGTTACTCCCAGATTTTTCTGACATGATTTAACTCCTTGACACAGTTTCTTCTGCAGTTTTGTAGTAAATCTCTTTTACTGCCCATCGGGGAGTTAGTGCCAAGCTAAGTGTCAATTAAGATGACAAAGTTAGAAATCTTTTCCAGACTGGGCTGAGTCTCTGCGAGTCCTCACTGCTCTAGTTGTTTATTTGCCTTTGCGTAGAGCTTAAATTTTTATATGTCTCTGCTGCTGAAAAAAAAAAATGTTATTCCCCATTAAGGCAGGGAGAAGCCGTGGGACTGGGCAGGAGTGTGTGGTGAGCGTGGGATCTGGGATCTAGAGAAAATTGGGGTTTGGGGGCCGAGTCTGGCTCCTGTGAATTGCTGAGCTCACACCCGCCCTCACTAGTGGATTTTGCAGGAGATCTGGCAAAAAGAGCCGTTTCCACCCACCTTGCATGAACCGCCTGCTCCTGCCAAGGGCTTACAGCCGACTGTGGAGCGGGGTTTGTGCTGCCTTTGCTTGGGATCTGAAGAAAAAAGCCCCGTGGTGCTTGTCAGGAGAGCCAGGCACATGCCCAGCCCTGCCCACCGCGCCGCCCCTAGCACCCGGGCTCTCGGGGAGGATTTTGGGTGCTGTAACACATGAAGGATTGTTCTCTCCCAGCTTATTCCCAACCGGTGTCTCCTCCGTGCCCCCTCTCCCTTCCCCACCATGATTTTCCAATTTCTGCTCTTCGTTAGCTCAGCGTGGGGCTCGGATGGGCCAAATGAGACATGATTGCCAATAACCCATTAGGCAGCTGCACTTGAAAGGGCCATGTACCTGTCAGGGTGCCAATCAGCCTGTGGAGTGGCCGCCGAGGCAGATTGCCGTTCTTGATGGAGGTAAGTGATAAAATGAGGTAGAAAATGTAAAGGTCAGCTTTGCGCGGGGGGATGCACGGAGAGGGGGGTGAAGGGTGGTGTGATGAGAGACACGACTCGAGTGTGTGCTTCTGCCCTCATCTGTTGGAAAGAAACACTTGTACGTGCCAATTACTGGGGCAAAACCAGCGAGACTCTCAGTTAACCACAAGCCCTTCACTTCTCACCTTGTAAAATAATTTTTCCAGCTGCTGTTGAGGAGCACGAGCTGATGCTCCACCAGGGCTGTAAAATAATTTCCTCTGTGCTCCCAGCTCTCCAGAGAGGTCTGGGCTTTCTCTGGGGGTCAACAAGCCAAATAAAATGGAAGAAAGCTTAAAAAGGTGTTTAATTACCTCTCCCGCCTCAGGGCAGGACCCAGCCATCCCTGATGGATGTTAATGTAATCCCTTCTAAAAGACTGGTCCTCAAGGGAGATGCTGCGCTCCCCGTGATCTGCCAGCTGTCCCCCTTCTTCTGGGGGGCTGTGTAACCTGGACCATGGGGACCCCCTGTCCTGGCTCCTGGGGATGTCTTGTGATGAAATGCAGCCCCAGGGACTGTTGGGGAGGATGCTGGGTCCCTGCCCAGAATGGTAGGGATTTGTTCGAGGAGTAAAGTGGGGGGACAAAAGCTTTTGGGAGATCAGGGAGAGGCCCAGAGCTGCAGCATCACATCAGCTCCTGGTCCCATTCAGGGTCCTGGTGCCCCCTGGCTCCCCGTGGACCAGCTTTGAGGAGTTAACTGCAGCTGAGGAGGGACTTTTCCAGCACCTTTTTGGGCTTTGGGAGACATGGAGGAGTTAGAAATCCCCAGGCAATGGTGGGACGCATCACCCCTTCCTTCTCACCATGTCACTGAGGCTGTGGGGTGGTGGACAGAGTTCAGGGGGTGCCGGGAGCGCGGTGGCAGCCGGGTGGCTTTGCCATGCCATCTTGTGGTGACGCTGATGCCAGGAGATGGGGAGGGATGAGAAGATGCAACAAGGGTGAGGACAAACCCTGCCACCGTGTCCCCATCCCTGCGCCCTTGAAGAGTGGGGAGCTGCCCCCATGGGTGCTCTTCTGTCTGCACAGCCCTGGCCAAGACCATTGGCCCACGAGGGGATGGGAGCTCTGGGCTACTAGCAGAGTGGGGAGCTGCCCCCATGGGTGCTCCTCTGTCTGTACAGCCCTGGCCAAGACCACTGGCCCACGAGGGGATGGGAGCTCTGGGCTAAAGCCTTCCTGCTGCTCTAAGGCCGCCCAGGGATGGGGCTGCTGCTGGACTCTGGGTCCCTGTGCAGCACATGTGGGGTTTGGACCTGGATCCTGGTCCAGGTCCATCCCCAAGGTGCCACCTGGGCTCTCTGCAGATCCAGCACCGCCGGTCGGAGCCGGGGCCGGCTGACGCAGCGAGGCTTTCCCGGACGGGGTGCGCCATCACCCATCCTGCCGTGCCAGCGATGCATTTTGTTCCAGGCCAAGAGGCAGGCGAATCCCAGGGGCTGTGGCGGGCAGGAAGACGTCCCACCCCAACCCAGCCTGAGCCCAGGGCGGCTCCCTTTCCTTCCCGGCTCCCCAGCCTCTCCCAGAGGACCAGCAGCATCCACCGAGGCAGTTGGGCACGCCGGGGCCAGGGGCTTTGGGTAGGGCAGTGCCTGGGACAGGAACCGGCAGCCCTGGGGGAGCCGGTGTGAGCTCACAGCGGGGCTGGCCCGTGCACATACAATGGCTGCAAGGCCCTTGCTTGCACCAGGAGGAAGAAAACTCCCCAAGGAATTTCCTCCATCGTCGGCTCTGCCCAGAAACTGTTCCTCACCCCGTCGGGATGCAGGCAGCTGCGGCCAGGGCTGAGCCAGGCTAGGGCTGAGCCCCTCTCCCTCAGGATGGACCCTGTTGGATACGGTGGTGGCTGGGAATGGGAAGCCCTTGGACAGCTCTGGGTACCCTGGATGGTCCCTCTGATGGCCCAGGATGTCCCTGAGGGGACCCCCGGGGTTGTGGGACCCAGCACTGAGCCAGGGTCTGCCAGGAGTCCCATCCCATCCCGCCAGGCTGTCCACACCTTCACGCCGATGCCACCCAAGGGAATTGACCGAGGCTGGAGATAAGGGGTAAAGAGCTGCAGAGAGCAGGAGATAACGTTATCTCTGTGCCTGCTGCTTTCCCTATTTCCAAGCTGTCCAGAGCGCTGATAAGGTGACAGCGGCTTGGAGACACGGGCAGATATCTTCCCTGTTGGATACGGTGGTGGCTGGGAATGGGAAGCCCTTGGACAGCTCTGGGTACCCTGGATGGTCCCTCTGATGGCCCAGGATGTCCCTGAGGGGACCCCCGGGGTTGTGGGACCCAGCACTGAGCCAGGGTCTGCCAGGAGTCCCATCCCATCCCGCCAGGCTGTCCACACCTTCACGCCGATGCCACCCAAGGGAATTGACCGAGGCTGGAGATAAGGGGTAAAGAGCTGCAGAGAGCAGGAGATAACGTTATCTCTGTGCCTGCTGCTTTCCCTATTTCCAAGCTGTCCAGAGCGCTGATAAGGTGACAGCGGCTTGGAGACACGGGCAGATATCTTCCCAGCAGAGCTGCAGGGACGTGGGACTATTCCCACCGTGCCTGAGGGGAAACACCAGGTTGGGACCCTCCTGCAGCCCCCACGCTCCCACCCCTGAAGCATCCCAAGGGCTGTGCCAGCTCCTGCCTCCCCCTTGTTGACTGTACACAGGGCTGTATTTGGGGAGTGCCCGCACTGCTTTGTCAGGGCACCTCACCTGCCGCGGGCACGTGCCACCGGGACCCGAGGTGACCCGTGCCAGGGCTGCCCTGCCCACACTGCCCGGCTCTGCCTGCTCCCTGGGCATCCTCCGGACCCCCGTGCCCCTCACCTGGAGATGTGCACACACTGCTGGGTCCGGCAGAGGAGCGTCTGGTGGTGCCACTGATAAAGGAGGTGGTGCCAGCAAAGATAAAATGTCCTCTCAGGGTCCCCTCCAGGCCCCTTCACCCCCTCTTGGGTGGTGAGACACTGGGCTACAGGCACCTTCCCAGGCCTGAGCATTTCCCCTGTCTTATTTTCTGGTGAATTTTCCTTCTCCTGTGTGCAGGAGAGAGCAAATCCCAGCTGCAGCCCCATAGGGCAGTAGAAGGAAGCTGTCCTGTAGCAAAGATAAAATGTCCTCTTGGGGTCCCCTTCAGGCCCCCTTTACCCCCTCCTGGGTGGTGAGACACTGGGGTACAGGCACCTTTCCATGCCTGAGCATTTCCCCTGTCTTATTTTCTGGTGAATTTTCCTTCTCCTGTGTGCAGGAGAGAGCAAATCCCAGCTGCAGCCCCATCAGGCAGTAGAAGGAAGCTGTCCTGCCCCAGCCTGTCCATGCAGCTGCAGCAAGAGAAGCAGCCCCTTAATCAAACTGTGCTCCCCGAACCCTGTCAAGAGCTGGAAACACCCCAGGGGCCAGCAAAGGTCCCTGGGGATGTCCTAGCCCTTCTGCTCATGCCAAGATGTTGCAGGAATGGTCCCAGCACCTCGCTGGGGTGGCATCTAGGGCTGGACATGCCAGCAGAAGAGCTGATGCCTTCAAAACCTTCAGCCTGGCCCAGGACTTTCACGGCACGGTAGGATTAAACCCAGGCATGTGATAAAACCCAGACCAGCTGTGCTCCCAGCCCCCCGTGCTGCTGTGGCTGGGCTGGCAGAGGGGGTGGCCCTGCTGGGTGTAGCCTCCATCCACCTCCAGCCCTGCAAGAGCCTCTCGAGGTGCTTCTGCTGCTCCCCGCTCAGGCTACCACCACCCCTGGGCTCGGGTCCAGCTCCCACGTCTGGTGGTGTGGGAGCCTCCACCTCCACTTCTGCTTCTGGCAAGGAGAGGAAGCAGCCGTGGTGGAACGTGGCGTGAATGAATGCCAATGGTCTCCTTGGGCAGCAGCGCTGCCAGACCAGCCGGGTGCTGGCAGGGACCTCATGGGCACATTCCTGACCAGGGAGGTCCCCTCCGCCGTGCTGGCACTTCCGTGGACATGCTCATCTGGGCTGCTTTGTCACCAACCTCACCCAAGGCGGGTGCTCCTGGAGATGAGTGCTCCCAGGGATGGGTGCTACTGGGGATGCATGGTCTCAGAGAGGGGTGGTCCTGGGCATGGGTGCTCGCAGGGATGGGTCCTTCTGGGGATAGGTTCTGCCAGGCACGGGTGGTCTCAGAGATGGGTGCTGCAAGGGATGGATGCTCCTGGGGCATGGGTCGTTCTGGGGATGGGTGCTGCTGGGGATGTGTGGTCTCAGGGATGGGTGCTGCCAGGACAGGGTACCCCAGCACCAGCTGGAGGACTCAATGCTGCTCTTACATCCATGTCCCTATTGTGGCAGACACAGTGCCACATCAGCATGGTGTCCAGCTCAGCTGTGCCAACACCAGCCCCTCAAGGAGCAAGTCCCTTTGCAGCCATATCACCCGTGAGGTTCGACTGTAGCCATTAGGGACATTTTGGCTCTTCTAGGGTAAAATGGTGGTCAGTTGCAGGGTTTGTCACTATGCATGGCGTAGGCATCGGGGTGCCCATGCCACAGGGTCCCAGTGGGTGTGGAGCAGGGTGACGTGAATGCCACCAGGGTGTGGGAGCAGTGTCATTGCTTGCACACTTGCCTGTGGGTGTGCTGGCACGTGGGAGGTCTCGGGTGCACCCAGCCTGGCCAGGGACCATCTCCAGCTCCATGCTGGTTTAGCATTGAGTGCCACTGGGTCCCCTCCGGCTCGGTGACGATTATGCTGCTATCTGTTGCAAATAATAAAGGACCTGGGCGGATTTCTACCTGCCAGCTTGTGTAAGAGGGATCTCCCAGCTCTCAGCAGCGTCACTGAACTTTCTGGACTTTCACAACCCATAAAGAGCATTATTAATCCTCCTAATGATCAGTTCTCCCTCCATCTCTATAAATCTAATCTGGAAAATGTTTACAGCTCAATAGTGCCACACACAGAGGCCTAGAGAAAATGAGACGGTGCTTTTTATGAGCGCTCCTCTCATTCCCAGTTCCTCTGGCAGCACAAATAAATCACTGGCCTTTCCCGGCTCTGCAGGAGCCACCGCTCCCCAAGAGCAGCTGGAACCCAGAAGCCTCATGGTGGGTCATGGCAAAACGAGAGAGGAACAAGCACGGAGGCACAAGATCTGCCCAGAGCCATCCAGCAGGTCTGAGATGGAGCTACGAGTGAGACGTGGGGCTTCTAGTGTCTTGAAAAAGTGTGTCCTCTTTGGCAGAAGATGGCTCAAAGGCACATGTGAGACCTTTCTTTTCTCTGGAAGCACCGGCACAGCCCAACGACTCCATTACCAGCAAACCATCCTCCTCCTCAACGAGCACCCGCCTTAGAAACAAGCCAGCCTGAACAGATGTAAACAGACGTAAACAGAACTAGATACAAGGGAGACATTTTTTTACAATGAGGGTGGTGAAACACTTGCCCAGGTTGCCCAGAGAGGTGGGAGATGCCCCATCCCTGGAGACATTCCAGGTCAGGTTGGACAAGGTTCTGAGCACCCCGATCTAACCAAAGATGTCCCTGATCACTGTAGGGGGGTTGGACTAGATGGCCTTGGAAGGTCCCTTCCAACCCAACCTGTTCTATGATCTTATGACAAAGCTCGGGTTATCAACCAAGGTTTTGCCAGTTTCTGACTGAACATGGGCTTTATGGTCTCCAAAACTCCCTCCCTCTGACACACCAGGGAGCCTGCCAGTCAAGCAGAATTTCTGTAATTGTGAAACTTTCCACAACATCTCTATTTTGCATTAGTGATGCAACAGGATCAGGCCCAAAGCAAACAGGGTTCAGGACACAGGTGTAATTCTCTGTTGCCACTCAACCAAGTGAAGGAATTAGAAGCAGATGTCAAACAAAAAGAGCTTCAAACCCTTCCAAGCCAGTAAGCACACAGATCCCATGTATTCCCTTCAGCCTCCGGGCCGACACAATTCGGACTTAAATATCTGCCCGAATCAAAACACACAGAAATTTAAATGGAAAAACCTCTCCTGTGCAGTATCTGCTGGATTTAATCACTGTTTATAACTTGTCTGTTATACAAGTATGTGCAGGAGCCCTCCTGTGCTCTCTCCTGTTTTTCTACAACAGGGCACAGATGGGAAATGGCAGGATGGCCTTGAGAACCAAAGGGGTTTTGTACCGTGTGAGGATGAATCTTTGCATAACACATTTTCAAGTTCTTTCCAGCTCCTTTACACAAAGAAGCCTTCCCCATCAGCTGCAGTGAAAAAATACAGCATTTCTCTTGGAACCATGAACGTGCCAAAGCACGGACTGAGCTGTGCATCCCAGGACAGGCAGGACATCCCAGACCCGTGCACCAGCACAATCACAGCACGGCTCTGTCCAGTCCCCAAAGCAGAGGGATCATGAAATAAATGGCTCACAAGGGTCCCAATGCCCCTGGGGAGCAAGTGTTGTGATGATGGTGCCTCCTGCAGAGATGGGCAGGGATGCTCGGGCTGGAAGGTTTGCTAAAGCCTTCCTGGAGCAGTTTGCAGATCCTGGCATCTCTGCTGGGTTACGTCCTTTCGCCATACAGCTGACACTCAGTACCCAGCCCTCCTTAATTTCTCTGCAATGAATAGATGGGGTTTTGGGGAAAAAAATGCCTTTTGGGAACACTGATGTTGAAAAAAAATCAACAAAATCAGGTCACACTTAAGAAAATGCATATGCTTAAAAAAATAAGCATTTTTGAAAAATTCAAGCATCCCATATTCACCTTTTTGAAATGTTTCCCCCCCTTTTTATTTTGCAAACTATCAATGCTTTTAAAAAGACGTTCAAAAGGGTTAAAATATTCTGTCTGACCACCCAAAAGATTTTCTCCCTCATGTTTTTATTGCACTGAATAAAAAGAAAAACTTTTTTGTTCAAATAAATTTGAAACAATTCCTTCTCCTCCCCCCCCTCCCCTCCAGTTTTTTGGTTTAGCCAGTGAGTGGAAAAATCAATTATTCGCACTCCTCTAGCCTGATAAAAAGCTTCAGGGCTCCACAAAGAGGCTCAAGGGAGCACTTGCCTTGTACAGCAAATAAAACAGTCTCCGAATTTCCTGGCTCTCTGGCCTCCTCTCGTGTCACCCAAGATTTTGTGCTGATCTCGGCGCTTCTGCAGCGCGACAGAGAGAAAAGGAGCCTCAGAGCAAAGGCAACTGGTGTCCTCCCTGGTGGGACCTCATGCTGGGGCTGAGCCTGCTCCTGGCTGGGGGTGACAGAGACCTCGAGGGACATCACTGAGCCCTCACTGGGCCAGAGCCCACCACGCTGTGCTCTCTCTCCTCGTATGCAACGCCCAAAGAGCCACATTGCCTTAGGGAATGAAGGTGGGCAGAATTGCCAAAGATAAAGAATGCTATTTTTTCCCAGCATAGCAACTCTCCTCTGAGACACATCACCAAGCATCTTTTTTGGTTCAACCGTCTTCGCTCTGAAGAATGACTTCATGTGTAACTGCAGTGGAAGTCTTTTGTCTTTTTAAAGCAGACTACAAATTAAAAGCAAATCAATATTAATTTCTGGAGTCTTATTTATTGCCTCAAGCTGGCCACTGCGTTTGCTTCAGCTCTATCAAAATGTGGTAGGAAAGCAGTTGAGGAAGGAGAAGTGCCACAGAGGAGAGCTAGAAGACCTGTGACACAGGAATGTGACACGCAGCACCAAAGCCGTGACAACTAATCTGGGTCACTTCCTCCTTGTAAGAGATTTCAAGGAAATGAAGACCAGGAATGCAAAAGGGTGAAGATGGGGATCTCTGTGTTCCATCGAAACAAACTCATTTCAGGTGAAACCTGGACAGCCTCTCTGCGGGGGCACCCAGGATGGAGTAGGAGCTTTTCCCTACCGGGAATGTCTGGGATGAGAATGGCAGAGCTGCCTTCTAATGAAACCTGTCCCTGGAGTTCAGGGGGACATAAAACATTTCTGAGCTCCCTCATGTGAATGTATGAAGTGCATCGACCCACAAGCTCTGTCTGTGCTGGAGTGGCTGGTGTGGCAGAGACATCCCCCAAGGAGCTTCACATCTCCCCATGGTCACAGGCTGGGGCTGGATGGTCAGAGGAGCTGCTGGGCTGGCTGCATCCTCCCTTCTCCGGACTGGGGGCTCTCAGCACATCCCACCAGATCGGGATGAACTCTCTCTGGAAGAGCAGCCTCTGCTCCAGGCCTTGCTCCCCATCACCTCCCCTTTACAGGGTGGTCCTTGCCCTGGGTGTGCCCCCTTCCCCCGCCAAAAATCCTAGACCTGGGCTGCTGGGGATGGACAACTGGCTGTGGCATCCCTGGGCCAAACACCCTGGCTCTGAGCTTCCCCACCAGCTTGTCTCTTCCTCGTCTCCAGCCTCCTTGGGGTTTGGTTTTCACTGAAAATATCTGTGTTGGAGCATCCTTGTCCTGGCCAAGTGCTGGTGGGCTGCGCTGCCTCCCCCATGGATGAGCCTTGGCCCAGGGTACCCCTTCCCAGAGGAGAGTGGGGATGGGGGGCTTGGCCCGCAGATGAAGGGGGGGGCACAGCCCAGTGGCTTTGTGTCGGTGGCAGACCCCAGGCTGGCCTGGAGGGTGGTGGGCTCCGGCCAGCTGCCCCTGGGGCTGCCCACCGCCCTGGCCCGGGGGGCTCCGGGGCTGCCCCGGCCCGGGGGCTCTGTGCTGCACCGGGGAGGGGGGACGGAGATGAACGCGGCAACCGGAGCCAGAGCTGAGCCCGTGGAGCTCTGATCCGTGAGCCCGGGAGGCCACGATTAGCCCCGGGCATCATCGCTCCGGGGCATCATGGGCTCTGTCCGCCCGGTGCCGGTGTCGGTGCCGGTGTCAGTGCCGGTGCCAGTGTCAGTATCGGTGTCGGTGCCGGTCCCGGTGTCATTGCCGGTCCCGGTGTCACTGCCGGTCCCGGTGCCAGTGTCACTGCCGGTCCCGGTGCCAGTGTCACTGCCGGTCCCGGTGCCGGTGTCATTGCCGGTCCCGGTGCCAGTGTCATTGCCGGTCCCGGTGTCAGTATCGGTGTCGGTGCCGGTCCCGGTGCCGGTGTCACTGCCGGTCCCGGTGTCAGTATCGGTGTCGGTGCTGGTCCCGGTGCCGGCTCCGCCCGCCCCGTCCCTGGGCCGTCCCCCCAATCCCCGTTCCAAGCTGCGGCTCCGCCCCGGCTCCGCCCGGCCCGTCCCATCCCGGTCCCCCCCGTCCCCGCCCGCCGCGCTCCCGGCGCCGCGGGGCAGCGCACAGCATGGCCGCTCCAGCTGCCCCTGGGGCTGCCCACCGCCCTGGCCCGGGGGGCTCCGGGGCTGCCCCGGCCCGGGGGCTCTGTGCTGCACCGGGGAGGGGGGACGGAGATGAACGCGGCAACCGGAGCCAGAGCTGAGCCCGTGGAGCTCTGATCCGTGAGCCCGGGAGGCCACGATTAGCCCCGGGCATCATCGCTCCGGGGCATCATGGGCTCTGTCCGCCCGGTGCCGGTGTCGGTGCCGGTGTCAGTGCCGGTGCCAGTGTCAGTATCGGTGTCGGTGCCGGTCCCGGTGTCATTGCCGGTCCCGGTGTCACTGCCGGTCCCGGTGCCAGTGTCACTGCCGGTCCCGGTGCCAGTGTCACTGCCGGTCCCGGTGCCGGTGTCATTGCCGGTCCCGGTGCCAGTGTCATTGCCGGTCCCGGTGTCAGTATCGGTGTCGGTGCCGGTCCCGGTGCCGGTGTCACTGCCGGTCCCGGTGTCAGTATCGGTGTCGGTGCTGGTCCCGGTGCCGGCTCCGCCCGCCCCGTCCCTGGGCCGTCCCCCCAATCCCCGTTCCAAGCTGCGGCTCCGCCCCGGCTCCGCCCGGCCCGTCCCTTCCCGGTCCCCCCCGTCCCCGCCCGCCGCGCTCCCGGCGCCGCGG
>NW_015090794.1:3033301-3033696 GCF_001431845.1 Calidris pugnax
GGGGTGGGCAACCGGCCGCGGCACCCCTGGGCTGAACACCCCGGCTCTGAGCTTCCCCACCGGCTTGTCTCTGTCTTGGCTCCAGCCTCCTTGGGGTGTGGGTTTTGCCCAAAATATCTGCGCTGGAGCATCCTTGGCCTGGCCAAGTGCTGGTGGGGTGGGTGCACCCCCCAAAAAATCCTAGAGCTGGGCTGCAGGGGGTGGGCAACTGGCTGTGGCACCCCTGGACTGAACACCCTGGCTCTGAGCTTCCCTGCTGGCTTGTCTCTGCCTCAGCTCCAGCCTCCTTGGGGTTTGGGTTTTGCCCAAAATATCTGCACTGGAGCATCCTTGGCCTGGCTGAGTGTTGGTGGTGGTGGGGTGGGTGTGCCCCCTTTCCCCCCCCCCCCAAACCC
>NW_015090794.1:3034101-3062434 GCF_001431845.1 Calidris pugnax
TGGGGAACTGGCCACGGCACCCCTGGGCCAAACACCCCAGCTCTGAGCTTCCCCACTGGCTTGTTTCTGCTTCAGCTCCAGCCTCCTTGGGGTTTGGGTTTTCATCCAAAATATCTGTGCTGGAGCATCCTTGGCCTGGCCAAAGTGCTGGTGGTCAGTGGGGTGGGTGCCCCCCCCCCCCCCCCAAATCCTAGACCTGGGCTGCAAGGGGTGGGTAACTGGCCATGGCACCCCTGGGCCAAACACCCCAGCTCTGAGCTTCCCCACTGGCTTGTTTCTGCTTCAGCTCCAGCCTCCTTGGGGTTTGGGTTTTCATCCAAAATATCTGTGCTGGAGCATCCTTGGCCTGGCCAAAGTGCTGGTGGTCAGTGGGGTGGGTGCACACCCCCCCCCCCAAATCCTAGACCTGGGCTGCAGGGGGGGCTTTGCGTGCCTGGGACACCAAGTCCCCACGAGAACGGTTGCGTGGTGTGGTCTGTCTCACTGCTGGGCAGAGGATGTTGTAATGGGGTAGAGGTGGGAAAGCCGAAGGTGTTTGGGCATGGGCAGGGCACCGCTGCGTTATGCAATCTGGGGTGGAAAGGAATGGGGAGACCTGGGCTTTATTTCCGGCTCATCTGTGTGTTTTCTTGGCTGCTTTGGGTGAGCTGCTGCTCCTCCAGCTTGTGCAGCCTGGAGTGTGTAAGGATGCCTTAAAATCTACTGATAAAGCTCTGCAGATGTTCAGCAGTTCGGCTGGCTTAAGTGAGATAGGGCTTGTAGGGGAAATAATGGCTGTTATTAGACCATGGCTGTGACTGGGGGTGGGATCCAAGCGAGCTGCTTCTCAGCCACACACTTCAGGCCATGTCATTTTCTGCTTAGAACACTGAAAGTTGTGTTTGCTAAACAGTTTAGTGCAAAAAAAACCAAACACAAGCAGTGAGATTCCAGCTGCTCCTGTCCTGCTGGAGACACACGGAGCCTGGCAGGGGCACGGTGCAGAATGTGCCCGTTTTCCTAATGGCTCGTGGGGCTCTGCAGGGCTTAGTGCTTCAGTAACTTAAAACATATGGCGGGTCCCCCGCTGCCAGAACTTTATTGGGGCAGAGCAGGGATGTGCCTTGTGTAGCTTGGGGACCCAGCAGTGTTTTTTTTGGGGGGGTGGGTTTGCAGGCAGGCATGGATGCTGCTGGGCTTAAGGTGAGGCAGAGCCTTCCAGTGCGTCACAGCAAGCCCAGGTGACTCCACTGAAACCTCAGGGACTCTTTTCCATGGGTTTGGTGGGTTTTCATTGCTAGCTGAGCCTGTTGTGATGATCTGAGCCAGCTGTGTAAAAGTTAATGTTTGTCTTGAACGTGATTTCAAGACCCTTGAAGGAAGATCCACATCTTCTATCTGGCTGAGCAGAAGGGAGGGCTGTGTTCCTGGAAGGAGCTGTGTTGTATTGGAAGCCACCAGAGCTCCCCGCTGAAACTGGGATGCTGGGGATGGGCGATAGCGGAGCCGAGGCAGCCAGCTGTGTCTTTGAAACCTGCGGGGGTTTTCCACTAGGTCAAGGAAAATGGGAGAAATTTTCCTGTCTTCCATTTTCTGCTGGCAGAGGCAGGATTCAGCCCTGGCACTCTGCAGAGCAGCGAATGGGATGGAGTGTCCCATCCGGGGTGTCGTGGAGCTCACAGCCGTGCTGTATTCCCGGTGTGGTGGCGTTAGTGGTGTGGGAGCAGGAGCAGCCCTGCCCCAGGACACCCTCTGGGATCACCCCTCCTCTTGCCTTAAAACAAGAAGAACCTTTTCCGCCCCAACAAAATACCCAGCACTGATGGCCTGTGGTGGGTCAGATGCTGGCTCCTGCCCATGGGTTAGAGCAGTGAGCTTGCCGTGGCCTCTCCTCCTTGTGCTGCTTCAGTCCCCGACCTTCAATAAGTAACTCCTGTCCGTGTGCATCTGAAGAGGCGGTGGGATGGAGCGAGGCCTTGCTGTTTGGGTGTAACTGTGTTTCGAGCTGAATCTGGCCGCATTTGTGTCTTTGTTCTCTGCTTTTTCCTGGCCTTACCCAAGGAGCGAAGGCAGAATGTTGTTTCTTGGGGCGTTTCATGTTTTGGATGCAGAATCGCATCCTGGCACCTTGGTCCCTCGCCCAGGCAGGCAGTGGGTGCGTGGGGCAGAGCAATGGGCTCCTGCCCTCCCCCTGTGCCCAAAGCGAGGAGTGCTGCCAGCACGGGCAGAGGCATCTCTTTTGCAGCAGGAGGGACAAACTGAGCTGTTCCTGGTGGCACCGTGAGTCTCCTTCCTGGGCAGCTGTTGTTTGGCAAGGGTGGAAGGGTCCGGGACTGCTCCGCTGGGCTGGTGCTGGGGTAGCCAGAGGTGAAAGTCTGTTTGGGTGGAGCTGAGGAAATCATGCGACTGGGACCGGTGCTGAGAAGGTCCCAGGGTGCCGGATGCACAGGCTGTGTTGTCTTCAGAAAAGCTGTGGACTGGAGGCTGCAACCATGGCTCGGAAACGGGTAGGGTGCCGGGCTCTCCACCTGCGTCGGGCAGGACCTTACCATGTTCCTGGCTGCTGCTTTGCCTTCCACCTCGCTGCTCTGTCCCAAGAGCGACTTGCTGCCTGGGGGGATTGTCCCAGAAAGCCCCTGCTGCTTGTCCCCACTAATGGAAGGAGGGAGAGGGGGCTGCTCTGTGCCCACTCTCCATCCCTGCCTGGCTCAGCCCTTGGCACTCGCAGGGCTGGGGGGGATGCTTGCTCCATCACTGCTCTTGCCATGGCTTTTGGGGAGCTCAGCAGTGGGTTGAGCCCCAGCTCCATTCCCTGCTGGTCAGGGGGCAGCTCTCCCATCTTACATGCCATTGCTGTGCAGCGCTGTGGTGGGTCAGGGTGCTTCTGTGGTGTCTCTGCATTGCGTTGTGGTCTGTGGGACCCTGCTCCCTGCCAATGACCAACTGTGCTGCCCTCATGCCTGGAGCACCCAAATTGTGGAGTCTGGGGGACATGGCTGTGTGGGACCCAGCCTGTTTCTCCTGCTTGCTCCTCCACAGGCATTGCCCATCTGCATCTCCTGTCACCGCTGCAGGTTGGTTGGCTGCCTGCTACCAGGTCTCCTCTGGGAGAAGTGGCTTTGCATAGGCACTGCCTCGCCGGTATCGGCAGCACCATTGGATGCTGGCGTGTAAATAGATCTGAAAGGGAGCAGATGGATTTTCTGGGGCTTGAGGGAACAGCACCCTTGCGGGTGGTTATGGATGGGAGCCCTCGGCACGCTGCTGCCCAGCGGGGAGACGGAGGCTGCAGCCTGCAGTACATTACTTGGTTCAGGACAAGCAGCCTTGTCTGCAGTCTATAAATTTCATGTTGGTTGCTGTTTTTGTGTGTGGTGTTTTTTTTCTTTTCTTTCATTTGCAGATACGGGCTCTGTTGACCTTGAATGGAGCTTGCAGGGGAGTAAATAAATGCTGGCTAATTGCGCATTAGGCTCGTTTGTCACTTATAACCTTGGCGGTTGCAGTGTGTCTGGCCAGCGTGACCTAGATCAGAGCAGGAGCACTGCGAGGAAGCCCAGTGCTGCTTCGGGGATTTCCCAGCACGCCTGGGGGAGGTATGGGAGTCTGGTCTTCAGGGTCACCGCGTGGCTGGTGATGACTGCTGAGAAGGGTTTCCAGTGATACCACCCCTCCTCCTCCTCTGGATGAAGGCCTGTGCAGGGAGGAGGTGGCCCAGCCGAGCCAGCCCTTGGAGGCTGCTGGCAGGGAGTCTGGAGGTGGTTTCCCTTTACCTTGCTCCTGTGCATGTCCTGGGTCTCCCCTGTTTCCATCACAGCCCGCTCTGGTGTGATTTACCCCCGCTGGGAGCTGGGATTGGCTTCTCCCGGCTCTCCCCGCTGCACCGACACCACAAACTCCTTTCAGAGTCTCTGCCAGTCACCGATCCCCGCAAAGGAGCTGGGCAGTGGCAGGACAATGGTCCCCATTCAGCGCTGCCTGGAGCTGGATCCCGGCAGGGACGGGCCCATCTCCTGCTCCCAGCGCTGGTTGCCCTTATCTTTGCTGGCCCCTGGCACACACCAGGGATGAACGTGCAGATCAGGTTGTTTCTTTCATAAATCTGCCTGGGGTAGCTGGGATTCGCAGGTGTGGTGTGGAGCAGCCAGCAAAGGCAACCCAGCCACCAAACGCATGCATGGGTGCCTCCCTGTGCACCCTGGCTCTCCATCCTACCCTGGGTGTGGGGGAAGAAAGACCTCCCTCAGATCAAGGAAACAAGGGTGTGCAAAGAGGGTTTGCTTGGTGTGACAGATTGTGTTGTCCCTCTAAAGGACAAAACCAGGCAGAGGGTTTCTGGTGCTCCGGGGGGCAATGAAGCAGCCTTTGTGAACGCTCCTGTCTGAGCAGAGCGGGTGATCCCAGGTGGTCTAGGCAGAGCTGTCGTGTGGATTGCAGGGCATGGGGTGGAAAGAGCCATCACTGTCATCTTCTGGGTCTGCAGGCAACAGGCACTCCATCCTGGAGGTCCCCTAAAGCTGTGGTTTGCCCCTCTCCCCCATCATCGATGGCTGGAAGTGACAGCAAACTTGCACCCTGCAGCAAGACCGAAGCTGTAGGAGAGTGTGGGGGAGCTGATGGTCCTCCAGTCCAGCTCCTGCCACCCCGAGAGGTCCCTGGGCTTCTCCTCAGTTGTTCTTCTCCTTTCCAGGTTGTGCAGCGCATCAAAGCTGTGGAGTCGGAGACCCGCTTGCTTGTGGTGGACAAGGAGACGGACGAATACCTGTGCAGCCTGCGCCTGACGTGCACGGAGGAGATGGTGCACAGTGGGATCCTGCTGAACTCCAACGCTTCGCCCACCAAGTCAGTGGGCAGCGACAACGGGGAGGTCTGGAAGCCACAGCTGGATCTGAGCGGGGACAGCCTCCAGCGGCACTCGCACAGCTTCTCCTCACACGGCAGCAGGAAGGTAAGGACAGAGGCGGGTGGCATGTGGGGGCTACTTGGGGGGGGGAGCAGGTGCAACCCCCCTGGGAGCACCTCCCTCTGCAATCATGGCTTGTTTCCCATTAGAGGAAAACTGTCTGTACATGGTTGTCAGACCCTGCTGTGTCCCAAAGCAGTGGGTGAGCTGTCCCTTGGACCTCATTTGCTCTTGCTTGAAGCAGCATCAGCTATTGGGGGCTACGCTGCTCTCCCCGCTCCTGCACCTCTTGAGGGTCTTGTGATCTTCTGGAGGGCTGAGATTGCAACCTGCTCTGGGTGGACCTGCTGTGGTGGGGGGGGTTGGACTAGATGATCTCCAGAGGTCCATGCTAACCCCATATCGTTCTGTGAGACAGAGGGGGCTGGTGGGGGGTCACCAGCCCTGGGCACGGATGACCCAGCCTGGGTTTCACTCCCCCCCCCCCCTCCAGGGACAGGCTGCACAGACCAGGGACATGTCGAAGCAGGAGGGAGGGAACATCTGGGGCGAATGTGTTCTCAGCTTTTTTGCTTAAATAGGAAGGAAATTAGCTCTTTTTCAAGTGGCCTGGGTCTGGACTGGGATTCTGCAGTAAGTGCCTTTTATTGGTAAACCCCTTTCCAAAAAGGAAAGAATTTGGGGTGGAAAACGTCCAGTTTCCGTGGCTGCCTCGCTGCTGGGGCCGGGCTGGCGGAGACGGCGCGGCCTTGCTCTCGGCAGATAGCGGAGTCGCGTCCCGGCGCTGCCCTTGCTGGGGGTATGGATGGGGCAGGAGCCCTGTGGGTGTTGCGTGGCCGAGCTGGTGACCCCATCACTTCTCTGCAGCCCTCTGTCCCCTTCCCTGCAGTGTCCCCACCTTGCAGGCCTCCCGTGCGTCTGCTGGTCTGTCCTACTGGGCATGGAGTGCTGGTGCTTAATGGCCTTTTCTGGCACAGAGCTGCCATGGGTGTACTCCTCCTCCTCTTCCTCCTCCTCCTCCCTGTGGAGCTTGTAGGGGCTGCGGTGCCTGGTCGGCCTCTGCCCCCTTGGAAGTGTGTGTGGGGGAGCTGGATACTGGTCCCAAAATGGCTGTGGGGCTGCTGGGAGGATGTAGGTGGGAAAGTTGGGAAAGCTTTGTGTCCTCAGGAGCCCCCACAGAGTAACAGCTGAAGAACTTCCCCAGTGCAGATAAGAGGCGATGCTGGTATGTGGCAGGAGGCACGTGCATCTTTGGCGATAAGGAGAGGGTCTCACCTTCTGGTCCTTCTTCCCGAGCTGTTTGGCATCTGGCAGAGGTTTTGCTATCCTGGGAGGAACCCACCTTTCCTGGGGCTGGCAGAGGCAGTATTTTTTTTTTTCCACTTATTGCATGATTTGAAGGTGTTTGAAGGTTTGTGTGATGATGATGGGTGCGTTTCCCCTGGGGGTCAGTGCAGTGGGGGGCTGGTCACCCTGGAGATGGCCGGTGGGAGAGGAGCCGTTCCTGGGAAGGGGTGGCTGGGCATGGCCGGGGGGCAGCTTTCCAAGCTGGGGATTTCCTATCCCGCCTCTGTTTCGTTTGCTGGGCGCAGTCCAACAGCGTGTGCTGACGGGAAGTCAGGCGAGGGAACAGGACGGTCCTTTCCGGCCTTTGGGTTTCGGCTCCTCCAAGGAGAGGGTGGGATGGGGGGAGCTGGGCAGGGCTGGGGGGTGAGGGGGGAGAAGCACCCGCGCTTCCCCTCGGGGGGGCTTGGCCGGTGGCTTCTCCTGGGGCAGCCTGGCTGGGGCATTTGGGGAGTTGAGGCTGGTGTTTGGTTGAACCTGAGCTGGACAAAAGGAGCAGACTCTGGGGGTGATGCCCACCGCGTGGGGTTGGGGACAGTGGCTGCTGAGTGGGCAGAGCTGAGATGTCAGGCTCAGGTCAGTGGCTGGTTTGCTCCCGCCTCCATGGGTGGCAGCTCTTTGAAGAGCTGGGCACTGCAGGCTTTCCTGGCCAAGGTCACTTCTCTGTGCCATGGCCGTGAATGACCCGGGTGTAGGGTCACGGGTGGCTGGAGCAGCAGGACTCACCCTGCTCCTGTGCCTTGCAGTCCTGCTTGCTTCAAGGTGGTAATACCTGCTCCAGGTTCTTCGGTCTGGGTGATGTGGCTGTCCTCCTGGGTCCAGGATGGCTGGGGGAGCAATGGTGCACCTCAATTTCTGCAGTGCTCATCCCTCCAGCGCCGTGTGTCTCCATGGGGCAGCTCTAGCCTGACCCTAATCCTGCAGATCACTGGCACTGGGCCTGTGTGTGGGGCTGTTTAGGAGATTTCTGTCCCTGCAGTGGGGCTGTGGCAGCTAGGTCCAGTTAGAGGCTTGTCCCCAACCAGATTTGGGGCTTTTGTGTAACTTCCCTGGCCGGGTTTAGCCAAGGAGGAGAACAAGCTGCTCCCTTCCCCATGCAGACCCCTTGGCCCCAACCTACCCCTGTGGGAACTGGTGCTGACTCTCCGGGCTGCTCCTGGGGAATGGTGTTTCATTTTTGAGCAGCATTTGTTTATGTAAAGGCTGCAGTTTTCCTTGATTTGAGGCCGGGCTGCTCAGCGCAGCCTGAAGCAACAAGCAGCTGAAACAAAGAGGAGGGAAATCTGGCACCCGGGGCAGCCGTAGGGGTGGGCAACGCAGCAGGCAGGGTGGGCAAGAGGAATGACTGTCCCCCTATCTCATTTTGCAAGAGGAGTGACTCTCCCCTGGAGAGCTGCTGTGGATGGGGAGGTCAACATGCACCCCTCGGCAGAGACCTGGTGTCCAGGACCTTATGCTCCAGGAACCACGGTAATGCCATGAATAATTCAGCACGTATTTAAAATCAGGCTGCCTGCCCCGAGAGCAGGTCGGCAGGGCTGGCTGCCAGCTGTGCCCGTCACAGCGCTGCCATCCCTGGCACCCTGGGGACTCGTGTCCTGCGTGGCGGTGGTGACACTGGGAGCAGGGTCTGCCTTGTCCTGTCCCACCCGGGTCTGTTCCTGCCTGTGGTGAATGGGTTTGCCTGCTCACTGCCTGCCCCACGCTGTGTCCCCTGCCAGGGGATGCAGCAGGGCACGTGATGGGGGCATGATATGGGGTTGGAAGGGGCTTCTGGAGATCTAGTCCAACCCCCCTGCCAAAGCAAGTCCAGCTAGAGCAGGTTGCACTGGAACATGTCCGGGTGGGTTTTGAATGTCTCCATTCCTTGTCCTAAACATGCCACCAGGCTGCTTTCTGCTTTTCCCTGGTGCTCTGCTGGGCACCTGGCATCGAGTCCCCAGGGGTTTGGGAGGCAGTGGATAGGCAGGGGGTCTCAGCATGGCTGGGGCCATGCTGGGTGGGTTGGGTGCTTGGTGGTGAGCAGCTTTTATTGCCAAGGTGCCTTTGGGACAGCGGTGTGAGCCGGTGGTGGCTGTTAATTAAATGCCTGGGCTAAAAGCATATAAAAGGTGGGTGTGCTGTGGGGCTGGGCTGGTGCTGCCGGGTGCTTGACTGGATGCTGCTGGCCATCCTGGGGGCATTCATGGTGCACAGGCAGCGTGGCCCAGGGGCTGGTAGCCTCTGGATGGTAGCACCATCCCAGAGGTGTTCATGGTGCACAGCGTGGCCCGGGGTGGGCAGTGGCTGTAGCTCGGTTGCCCCCAGCTCCTGCTGTGTGGTGGGAGGGATGTGCTGTTACTGGACCCCCGTTATGGCTGTGGCTTTATGAGCCACGTTAGTGGTGTCCTTGGGACTTGCTGCCTCACTGCTTTCTCCAGGTGTGTTTGTAGGAGAAACAAGAACAACAGTAAAGTCACCGAGATGTGTTCGGGGTGAGGCAATTCCCCTCCGTCACTGCTACAGTCACACCAGAGCATGACTGCAGGCAGGGTGGGTGCACAAGGGGACCTTTACAACCAGCATTTATTTTCTGGAAAACAAACCCATGCCTTGTTTAGTAGCTCCTGGATTCAAGCAGCCTGTTGGGTCCAGAAATTTTAATGGGGGGGAATTAGTGGCAGGTTGTTAATCAGCTCAGGGAGGGACGGTGTCACCCTTTAGCATTGCTGCTGGCGAGAACTGCAAGCGGCAGAAGAATGGGTGTCCTACCACTGACATGGGGAGATTTCCACTGGCTCTTTGCTGTGACAAAATGGGCGTTGAGTCTCCTGCGTGCCACCGGCCCGTGCTTGAGAGGAGCTGATGTGCCTGGGGACAGACATGTTATTTTCTGGAGGAGGATGGATGAGTGCCTGTTGGGACCCGCAGGTGTGGGGGGGCCAGTGCTGACATCGAGGCAGTAAATATTTATACTTCTGTTTGGGTCAGGAATAAGAACTTTTTCTCTTGCAAATAAAACTCCGGGTTGCAACATCTTCAGCCGCCAGCTTTCTGCCGGAGCGTTGGAAGAGGGGGAGTAACTCGGGACAGATGTTTTCAGAGAACTTTGCCAGCTCAGTTGAGGCCCAAAATTTAGGGCTTGTAGAATAACCACAAAGATGTAATAAAACCTAACATGAGCAGAAATGTCTGCAGTAATTATGCGATTAAAAAAAAAAAAAGCCCCCAAAATAAGTGCATGGTTTAAATTAAAAGCACTTCCCTGCAGCATCCTGCGCTCCCCGGGCCCCAGTGTCAGGCTCAGACCCATGGGGAGGACAGCAAAGCTTGTCCCCAGTACAAGCTGGGTGAGGTTCCTGCTGTGCTGGTGGTGGCCTGGGGAAACCCTCCGGTGCGTAGCCCCGGGAGCCATGCCCGTGTCCCTGCAGCATTCCCTGCTCTTCCCACAGCAGCTATTTTTTTTTTTTAATTTTTTTTGGGTGCTGCCAGCTCGGTGGTGCTCGCTGCGGGTGCAGAGCTGAAAGGAAGCTGGATGCGTGTCCCATCGGGGCAGGGATCTGTCGCTGCGGGTGCTCTGCGTTTCTCTGCTCAAAATAAAATAATTAAAAAAAGCCACTTAGCAAAGCCATTTCTGCACCTGCAGCACAGAGCTGCCACTGTGTCCAGCCGAGGGCATGGGATGGGAAATTAAAAAAAGCCACTTAGCAAAACCATTTCTGCACCTGCAGCACAGAGCTGCCACTGTGTCCAGCCGAGGGCATGGGATGGGAGCATCACTTCCCACATCCCTGCTGGGAAGGGGAGGGGAAGATGCCTGTAGGGTGGGATAGCAAAGGGCAGCATTGCGGTGGGCACCGGGCTACCCGGGGATGGCGAGAGGTCTGGGTACTGCAGGGGCTCAGCCGAGGAGTGGCAGCAAAGCCGGGCTTGCTTTTGGGATTAGCCCTTCAATCCCGTGGCAGTGGGGCTGGTGTGTGGCAGGGCTGCGGGGAAGCCATCAGCCCCGTGCCGGTGCTGACCCCGCTGCATTATTGATAGCACTGGGCTCACCGGCATCGTGTGTCATGGGTGCTGGTGGTGCAGGTGGGCTCTGGAGCAGCTCCAGCTCGCAGCATCTTGGGGAGGGAGGCTGGGGCATGTGGCTGCCGGTGGGACCCTCTCCAAGGATGGTGGTGGGACCCTTCCCCCTCGCACGGTGGGGCGATTGGGGTGGTGGCCTGTGCCCATCTGGGCTGTGGGGACTGCTACACCATGGGCTTTGCTTAGAGGAGTGTTTTGCTTTCCTGGCAGCGTGCTCCTTTCCTGTGTGGGCAGCAATAGGCTAAATGGATTGACATAATTGATTTTTTTTCAGACCATTGGTCCCCCTGACAGCCCAGCGACTTAGGGCTTGGTTAGGAGGAGCAGGACGAGACCTGTTTTTGGAGAGGCCCCTTTGTGTGAGTGTTGGAGGAGTGGGTTGCAGTTCTGCTCCCCCCTGGTGTGCGTGTGGGTGGGAGCAGTGGGGTCTGCACCACTCGAGGGGCAGCAGGCTGGGGGGGCTCTGTGTCCTGTAGCCTCGCAGGTCCCCCTGCAGTGCCGTCTGCTTGTCCCTTGCGCATTGGCCATCTCTTAACTTCTGTTTGTTGGCTTTTTGGTATCAATTTGGGGCTGGCATCGCAGTGTCACCATCTGCAGTGGGGTTTGCTGGACCCTCTGCTCGGGTTGTGATGGACCTGCTGGGTGTCACCGCAGCACTCGGAGGAGGTACCAGCAGGGATCTGAGCCTCATCCTGCTGGATGCCATCCAGATACGAGGTGGGACATTTTAACCACAGTGTTGTAAGGTGAAGAGAACAGTGTATTGCTCTCTGTGCTGGAAGCATTTGGGGGTGGGGTGGGGTGGGGTATCATCCCTGGCTCTTGACCTCCCAGGTCCCACACACTTGCATCCTCCCTGTGCTGTGGGAAGGGGGTTTGGATGCAAAATGCAGTGGGTGGTGGCTGTGTCCCGTCACCCAAAAAGCCAGGGAACTGTGGGTGGGCTGTGGGGACAGAGGGAGGGGGCTGAGTGGGTCTCCCCCAGCCGCAGCTCACCTGCCCTGGCTTGGTGTGGGCAGTGGGTCCTGCAGAGGACCTTGGCTGGGGGGTTATTTTTGTGCCGGGGCAGTGCAGGAAGCCCCTCCCGGGGAGGAGAGCATCCACCCCGCGGCAGAAACTTCCTCCACCGTGATATTTTTAGTGAAACACAAAGCGAGTGGAAGGGAGCGGGAGGCAGGAGGCAGATTAGCATCGGGAGGAGCTGCGCCCTGCCAAGAGCCTTTGTTCCCAGGGCCATATGCTCCCAAGGGACACTTGGGACAGTGGGGTCACCCCTGGGACCTGCCACCTTCCCGGGAGTGGGGCAGGAGTGTGTGTGGGGGGGTGTTTGCATCCCAGCCCATTGCCTGGCTGCAGAGCGGTGATGCTGCTGACAGCAGGAGATGCTGCGTGTGGTCCAGCCGGTGATGTTCCCTTCTGCATCCCCAAGTAATCAAAAGCTTTCCCTGAAAAAATGATTTGAAAACTGATATTAAATGGAGCCGTTCAAAACGCAGCTCGTTCCGGCACAGCCAGTCCCGGGCCCCTCTGCTCGCAGGGATGTGCTCAAGCAGCTTGTTTTAATAACAGCCCCGCTTACGAGCGGGCTCCTCGCCAGCTGTTTAATGGTTCTGTTCAATAGTAAAAATATTAAATGGTTTCAAATAAATTAAAAAATCTTCTGGCAGAATCAGGGCCTTCTGCATGTGCCCTGGCAGCTGCACAGAGCCTCTGCCGTGACTGCTCCGTGCCTTGGAGTTTCTCTGTGCTGGTCGGATTTGTGGTCCTGTTGTGGTTGAGGAAACCTTCAAACAGGATAGTTTTGGTGCTGGTGTGTTGTTTGTTTTTGTGTGTTTTGTGTTTTTTTTTCTTTCTCTGTTTATTCCCAATGCCCAAACTAGTTGTGGAGGAGGGTGCATATCACACATCTCCAGCTCTCTTTATCCAGCAACATCTCTGGTGCCACTGCGCAGCCTGGCTGGGTCCAACACCTCTGGGTGTTTCACCCCAGACCTGGTGATGCTGCAGGTCTGGGTGAATCTCACCTCCTCCTCCCCAGCCCCCTCGGCCTGGGGCTGCTCCCACCCAGGCGAGAAGGTGCTGGCATTATGGCATTGCTCCTGGGGAGTTGGAGACACGTGGAGCAAAGGTGCCGTGCATATGTTGACTTACAGCATGCATTCCTGGGCTGGAGGGGGCCAGGGCTTCCAGCTGCTGGCTGGGCACATCTGACTTCCAAATGAGGTTTTAAGGAGCTCCTTTTAATCCATAAGGCAACATCCCTTTACTGCTTGCAGCCCTAACACCGTGCAATTGTGATGTGATGGCCATGGTATTGCCTCTGGGTGCCACGTTCCTGCCCTTCGGTCAGGGAAACTGAGTCTGTGAGGTTGAGTGATTTACCTTGCACTATATTAAAAATTGGTGTTTAAATTAAGTTCTGAATTGAGCTGGTTTTGGCTCCTAGTCCTTGGCTCTATTAAGTATGGAGATTTTACAGGCAGTTGTCTTGGGAGACTCCAGTTTGGGATATGAGAGAGAAAATGAAACTTGTAATCAGCAAAGGGTTTCTCCAGATCCACAGGTCTCTATAAATAAGGAATTAAAACCCAAATTGTTGACATAATTATTTCTGGCAAGATCCATATCGTAATTTAATTTCATTACAACTTTTGCCTGGACTCCTGAGTGTTTTGATTCCACTGCTGTGTAGGTTTAAACCGTAACCAGACTTGGAGCTGTATTGTAGTGACTAAATGCCTCTCTTTTCCCACTGAAGCCGTGCAAGAGTTTGTTACCAGGTGAAATAAGCTGGTGGTAGGTGTCTGTTAGTGGTGAGTCTGTGAAAGCCAAATGGAAAAGCAGTTTTATGAGCAAGGGGAAGGTAAGAAAGATGAATTCCTGTAGGTACCGCAGGAGTGTGCGGGGCTGCTTTGTGGGCATCTCGGGCTCTGACTGCCTGGCAGTGGATCTTTCCCTCGGTGGTGTCTCCAGCCCTGGCACTGTGCTGCCCCATGGCTGGGGATGCTCGAGAAAGGAGTGGGGCAGGGAGCAGCAGTGAGTTGGGGTCCGGATGTGGTCCCAGGTCCCCTCCATCACCATCTGCTGTAAACCCAGTTAAGTGAGGCTTGGTGATTGCATGGACCCGGCAGGAGCCCCGCTGCTCGCCCCGTGGCGTTATGTGATTAAACCCTCTTACAGACTTACAGGGACTAATCCCGTTAAAGAAATGAGCAACACAAAAGGCAGCGGGAGGGCTAATCCCTCTGCTCCTGCCTTGGTGGGCCGGGCTCCCACCCCGGGGTGTGCTGTGGCAGCTCATCCCTCAGCCCTTGGGGATGGGGCTGTTCCTTCCACCCAGCTGGACCGGCGTCCCCTGGGCTGTGATGCCCTGCCGTGGGGCAGGAGTGGCGTCCCCTGGGCTGTGATGCCCTGCCGTGGGGCAGGTTTCCAATGCCTCTTCCCAAGCCCTGACAGCTCCTGCCTTGCCGTGTCTGTAGCCACCGTGGCCGGCACAGGGCTGCCTCGCTCGCAGCATGTCCCTTGAGAGCCACCAAAGGCCATCTCAGGTAAATCAGTTAATTCTGGCCCTGCGGTTGTTCATGGTTAGCAGGATTTAATTAAGACAAGCCCTAATTAGTTCTAAGCAGGGTGAATAGTCTGCTTTGCCTGGAAGAGTTCCCTGCTTCTTGCCTGGCAGCTGTTAATGAGCGCAGGGCTCCCACTGATAGCGAGGACCTGAGTCTGTCCTGGGGATGGGGGCACCACAGAAGACCCCACGAGGTGCTTGGGCAGCCCAGACATGGCGGGGGTGTGTGAAAATTGCCTTGTGCCACTCCTTGAAGGAGCTGCTGGGTTTTACCAGATCCAATTCTTGGTTTTGCAAGTGTTGTGCCAGGGCTGTTCCTGGGGCAGCTGCTTTCCCTGCAGCTTTCTGGTCCTCTTCATCCCTTTCCATGGGCACGGATCGCAGCGTGCTCGGAGCCCCGCAGCCAGCACCGGAGTGTTCCTGACACCTCACACCCTCCTTCACCCAGGGTTTATCAGCTGGAGCAGCCGGAGCCCGGTGCTGGCTCTGGGGGTTATCACGGGAGGTCCTTCTGCTCTGCATCGGAAACGCACTTGGTCCTGGACCACCCGCTGCTGTGCAGGGCTTTGGCAGAGCCACCTCCAAACCTCCTTATCTGCCCCGGCACGGAGGTGCCATTTGGCTGCCCCAGCTGGAGATAAACACCAGCTCCTTGCCCAAGGAGCAGTGACTGGGAGGGTGCTCGGCTCCCTGCAGCCTTTGGCAAGTGAGGGGCATCTTCTGTGATCTTCTTGTTATTTTTTTTTTATTTATTTAAAGGAGCTGGGTTTAAAACATGTCATTTTTGGAGCTGAGTGTCGCAGTGGTACGGGCTGAGTGAGTGAGCCCTGATGTTCCCTGATTGCATCAGGTCACACTTCGACCCCATGTTTTCCAGCAGTGTCATGGGATGGAGCTGACACTGGAGTTTTGCAATGTTTGCTGTGGAAGGAGGGTTGAGTTACCGAGAGGGGGTTAAGGAGAGCCCCAGGCAGAGCCGGAGGCTTTAGGTGCTGTGTCCAGATTAGCTCTACGGGCAGATTTTGTGCAAAAGCTCCAAGCTGTGGGTTTTTTTGGGAGGAAAAGGTAGCTCGTGTGTCACGCTGGGGGCTGGGACCGAGGCCCCTCACTCCTCCTGCTTTTTGGAAAATTGCACCCCTGGATATTTTATTGCAGGATTTTTAAATACAAGAGGCCTTACATTTGGTTAACCCCAAGCGCGGGTGCCACAGCCGCTGACTTTACTTACATTATAAGGAATGCAGAGGATGTTTGGAGCCCTCCCCCTGCCCCGTTTCCTCCAGCAAGCCCTGCCGCCGGGCCAAGACAAATATTGGTAGTAAACTATTGAACTTCCCTGGTCCCGATGCTCCCCGGCGCTCACAGAGCAGCGCCTGTTCTCCCCCCTTCCCCGGGCAGGGGCCGGGCTGGGGAGGTGCAGATGTGTCCCCGTGTTGGGGACAGATGGGGCAGAGAAACGCTGCTGTGGGGTGGTGGGAGCTGGAAGGCGCGTGGTGAGCGTGCGACAAGCGTGCGCTGAGTGTGCAGCGTGCTCGGCGGAGCTGAAGCTCTGGTGGGGCTGCATCCAGCTCATAGAATCATATGGGTTTGGAAAGGACCTCTGGAGATCATCAAGTCCAACCCCCCCACCGGAGTGGGTCTACCTAGAGCAGGTTGCACAGGATCTTGTCCAGGTGGTTTTTGAATGTCTCCGGAGAAGGAGACTCCACCACCTCTCTGTCATCCTGCTCTGTGTCCACATGGCATCCCTCACCCCAGCCTGGGGTGGGCTTGGTGGCAGAGAAAGGGGGAGATCATCAGCCCTGAAGGACCAGTATGGTGGCTTGGTGGTTTCTCTCCCACCCTGTGTGGGCTTTATTGGGCTCTGCAAGTCTAAATATAGCACCCTGTAAGTCTAAATACAGCACCTGTGGTCCCTTCCTGCAGGGTTCTGGGGGAGGACCAGGACTATTCTTGGTGGCTCATGATGCAGATCGTGGGCTTTCCCATCCCAGCTCTTCCCACCTCAGCAAACAGCTGGCTTTCTGCGGGGCTGTGGGTTATTTATGGACCTGCTGGGGACTGTACCCCCTCCCCAAAAATCAGGCTCCCAGGGCAGGGTTGGTGCTGGGCCCATGGGGAGCAGATGGCAACGGGCAGGAAGGAGCTGTAGGATGTGGGGTTTGGTCCATGGTCATACGACAGGGTCCCCCAGGTCCCACACAGCCCTTGCACGGGTCCTGCAGCAGGGCCATGTGGCCCCACAGGGTGAAAAACCAGGAGTTAAGAGCTTGAGCAATCTCAACCCTTGAGGGAAATATCTTTCCTTCCCTGGATGTGTGGCTGAGAGCCCTGTATGTAACAGGGTGAATAGTGTTCTCTGGGGAGGGAGCAGTGCTCGGGGCATCGCACGAGGCCCTGGTGCTCCCTGGTGTGTCGCACAAGAACCCCCACCTTCTCGAGGGGGATTTCCCCCAGCATCGGTGGTGCCAGGCTAGTCACTGTGGGAGCGCAAAGCTGGTACGACTGGATTCCTGCTAATGACCCAGGGGTATTAAAGGCAACAAATGGGGCCAGCATTAATGAATGATTTGGTGATTGCTCAAGGCTTGGCCCCGGCGAGAAGCTGGAGAGTCCAAAGGGCAGGTTGATATGGCATGGTCAGCGGTTTTATGGTGCGTGGCTCTGTCCAGAGCCTCTGGCTGCAAGAGAACACCAGCTTGGTGTGCTTGGGGTCCTGCCCTGGGCTGGGGGCTCCATTTTGGGTCCACTGCCAGTCCTTGGAGCGGTGCTGAGGAGGTTGAGATGTGCTGCTAGGGATGGCAGTTGTATCGCTGATTTGGGGTACCGTAGAGTGGGGCACGTCCCTCCCTCTGGGGCTGCAAGCCCTCTGCTGCAGCACGATCTGGGAAGCTCATTCCTAGCATCTCCCACTGCCTTCCCATCGCCCGCAGCAATCCCTCCCCTCATCCCTCCCCTCACCCACGGGGGGGTCATGGTGAGCGTGGGAAGGACTCATCCCCTTGTTCCAGCGGCTCGAGCTGTGGTTCCAGCCCTGCACAGAGTGGCTGATGCTCTTTGCCTCCTTTTCCCTCTCTCCTACACATGGGAAAACAGATCCCTCTGGATCTGCTGAGATCCCTTTGCATCCAGAACAGAGATCCCATGTTTTTCCTCTTGGACAAATCCCAGACTGTCAGGACCCTTGATGCTGCCCTGTGTTGTTCCAAAGCTGATTCTCCCTGGAGCAGAGGAGCTCGCCGGCATCCCGGCTGCGCGTTCTCTTGGCAGATCATGCTGGAAAAGTTGTCTCTCTTAAAGAAAACATATGCACGTGGCGGTTTTGGTCTCCTCCATCCTCCCTCCCTCCCTTGGTGTCTCTCCCTGGGCTGGCCCAGCTGCTCCCTGCTCCCAGCCAAGCCTGAGCTGCTGTTCCTGGCTCCAGCCCTGCCCGGGGGAGAGCAGGGCTGCCTTCCCTGAGTCTGCTCCAACGCCAGCAAAGCAGGGGGGGAAAAATTTAAAAAAAAAAAAAAAAAAAGCCACTTCTTGTGGCGGAGAAATTCCCCAGCTGGAGGATTGCTGAGGAATGGCGGGGACAGCTCGGCTGGTGGCATCGCTGCTGGGGGGAGGCGGGTGGGATCAGAGGGACCCCATGGAGCTGGATGTCCTCACACCATCCAGCTGCCCTCGTCCTGGGGGATGTGGCTGTTGGGGACCCTCACCAGGGTTGTCCCCTCTAGGGATGCGTGGTCCTCACCAGGACATGGCCCCGGCTGCAGCTCCTCTCCTGAGAGGCTCCTTTGTGCTTGGGGATTTCCGTAATGCTGTGGCACCGTGTCAGGGATTTTGGAGAGGGGCAAATCTAGGCTTACCCCCTTGCCTTAGGGCATCAGCAGCTGATGAGGTCGGGCTTTAATTTCTTTGGCAGCAAATTGCTGAAAGGTGAAACACCGGTGGGAGGCTGTAAGAGAAACGCTTTTCCCATCACCCCGCTCCGGTGTGGGGTGCTCAGGGGGGGACAGGAGCTGTGCTGTCCTGTGGGGCAGCTCAGCCTGGCAGGCACTGTCACCGCGGGCTGGAGATCAGGCGTCCTCCCCACCCTTCACATCCTTCCTGCCCTTGTTTTCTCCTGCCCGGCGGTTTCTCGGGATAATAACCTTTTGTCATGTCTGGGGCTGTGGCCGAGGTCCGGCTCTGCGGTGGGGTGCTGGCGTGGCCACCCGGCTCTCCCATGGGCTTTGCATCCCACAGTGCCTGCAAGGGACCTGGGTGAGGTTCATGGGCTTGGAGGAGACCTGGACACTTTGGGACAGGGCTCAGAGAGGGTGCAAACCTTTCCTTCGCGTCTCCTGAAGTGCCAGGGGACAGTGAGGGACCTCATTGATTTTTTTTTTTTAATTTTTTTTTTTTCTGATTGCTTTTGCATTGCCCTGGGAGGGGCTGCTGAGGGTCACCAGTGATAAGGCACGCTGTCCTCTCTGCTGTGTCTGAAAAGGCTGAAGTGTTCAGGGTGAGTGTCCCTGTGGACAGTGAGTCCCTGCCGAGGCTCGGTACCCACTGTGGCAGTCTGTGGGCATCATCATTCCCTTTGGCTGCTGGAAGGAGCCGTCCCGTGGGCACAGGGTTTCCATTGAACGTTTAATCCGTTGGGCTGTGACCAGGGACAGAGCAGGGACCTGGCATCACCCCGTCCAGCACAGCCAGCCCTTGACTCGGTGCTCCCATCCAACCCAGCAGACCCGGCAGGGATGGGAGACTCACCCACTGAAAATATCCAAATTACCATATCAGCTGCGGTTTGGCTGCGGGTCCTGCTGAGTACCCGTGGCTGGATGCTTTCCACCGCTAATTGGGATCGCTCGGCTGTCTCCTGGCTCGCCTGCCATCCTCGATCGCTCCCTTTTGTGCCGCGTGTTGGCAGAGAAAGCGGCAGGATGCATCCAAAGGGCGCTGGGTGTGCGTGCCCGTGCAGCGCCGGCTCCTCCAGCAGCCCCCCGGGCAGAGACACAGCGCCCGGCTGAGCCCCCCCAGGGCTGGCCTGAGGATGCTGGGGCAGCAACACTGCAGCTGTGAGGGAAAACAGCACAAATCTTGATGCCTTTGGTCTTTAAAAAAAAAAAAAACCCAATTTTTTTGATGCTTCTATCACTCAAACCCAGCTGGAGCAATTTAAGTAATTAGAGCAATTTGAATAATGGAAGGAATTTAAATAAGTTGTAAAAGCCCAGACCTTATGTTCGGGGCTGGCAGGAGATGTGCCCAGCAGTTTGGGTTGGTGGGCTTGAAGCTTTGACACGGAGGGGAGGAATGATGCCACCACAGCATGGATTGTGTCGGCACCATCAGGAACCTGCAGCACCCCTCTTCTCCTCCTGGGGATATTTAAGATAACTGCTTGTTTCAGGGGGATCACAGGCTTTGCCAAAAGGTATTTTGTGGCAGCTCAGCCATGTTTGAGCCCCTCCTTATCTCTCAGGGCAGTGATTGCTCTGGGTGCTGCTGCAGTCCCTGCTCATCCCTGGAGAGCACCCAAAACTTTCTCCTGGCTGTTGCGATGTGGTCTCTGCCCAGGAGATGCTGTGAAGCAACAAGCTTTAAGAGCAAATGTCAGTCAGGCTGTTGGGTCTGTAATGGAAGAATGAGGTGAGGTTTTTCTTGTGATGGTTGGTGTCTGAGCCCAAACACCTCCTCAGCTAACGGGGTGGGTGGAAATTAGAGTTGTGGCTGTATAAAAATGGAAGCAGGTTGTTTACTGAGCTGGTCCTGCCCAAGGATTTATTCCTGGCCTGGCTGGTGGAAAACCTCTGAATTACCCCCCAACTTCTGCAGGTTCCTGGGGGGGTGTGTGTGTGTGTCTTGCCAGCCGGGCCACCTTTGGGTGCTGGAACCCTCACTTTTCTCCCCAGACTCGGCTGTGGACAGGCACAGCCTGGCCCTGCAAGGAAGGGGAACATCTGCTTGTGTTTCGGTGGGCTTGGCGTCCCACCAGCCGCTTCTGCCCTTCCCCCTCCTTTATTTATAGCATTTCACCAACATCTGGAGTTTGAGCCGGTTCGGCGCTGGCTGACTCCGAGCCGGGGGATGGAGCTGGGTGAAATGTGTGCGGTCAGGGAGGAGGTGGGGGGGAGCCCCCGAGTCCTTCCCAGCAGCGTGTGGGGGGCCGCAGCATCCCGGCGTGGAGCTGAGGACCATCCAGGGTTTGGGAAGCCCCAGGAGCATCCTCACTCTTGATTTTCCCAGAGATGGGTGGTGGGAGAGCAGCCGTGTCCTTGCCTCGTGGCACAGACCTGGGGGTGCTCTGCCTCCCCCCTCGCTGTGCTGCCAGCCAGCGGTCCCCCCTTTCTGGCTGGGTTTTGAGGCTCCTTTGACATTTGCCATCAGCAGTCAGCTCCCCCCCACCCCCTCAACTTCCCCAAAGTGTCACCGAGGTCCTCCTGGCCGCCGGGGATGTAGGGCTACAATAGCCCCCTTTCTGGCGCTGCTTTATTGGGAAAACTTGAGTCATTCCTGGGGGAAGGGGAATGAAAACCAGCTCCGCTGTAGCAGGCGGCGGCTCCCTGGCACGGCGGTGAATGGAGGCAGTAATCCTGCTCCTGGCTGTGGCACGAGCCCAAAGCCTCCCTGGTTCTCACGGCAAGCAGGGCTGTGGGCACTGCCGGCAGCCACGGTGAGGGCTCCTGCTTCTCCCAGCTTTCCTCATCTTTGTGGTGTGAAAGACAGCGGGATTTCACATTTGGGATGTGGGGATCCCCCTCTCCCCTTCTCAGATCAGGGCGATAAGCATCTGCTTAAAGTTAAGTGCATCCCTAAATCCGAGCAAAGACGGCAGCCTTTGAGCTTCCAACAAAACTGTAGTAATAATAGTGGCAATTAAAGCTTGCCTGCGGGTCAGCTCGGCTCCCAGTATAACCATTACTGCCAAGGGAGGGTGCCCGTGTCAGGGCGGGTGTAAATGGGCTCCTTGTTCTGGCGGTGCTGTGGCCCTGGGCCCCCTTCCTGTGTGAGTTTTTCCCCTCGTTTGGCTCCTCCTCGGCTCCCAGCATCGCCCTTCACTGCTCTGCCTGCTGGTGCTTGGGCTTCGGTCAGGATCCCGCGCTGCTGGAGCTGCCCTTCTCCTCCACAACTCCCAGGTGTTCCCGTGCATCCCTCCCCTGCATCCCTTGGTGCTCCCTGCCTGCAGCAGAGAAGCCAAAGTGCCAGGGATGGAGAGGTCCTGGCTGGAGGCAAGAGAGCAGAGATGGACCTCAAGGCCCTGAGCGGTGTCTCTTGTCCCTTTAGAACATCTCGGTGTCCCCAGGTGGCCACAGGGCAGGACAGGAGCCCAGTGTCCCCCTGCAGGCTCCACCAGTGGAGGTTTTCTTTGCAGGGAGCAGGTGAGTGAAGGAGCCATTTTCTGACTGAAAACACATGTGAAAAGGAGAGGAGAGACCACGGGAGCTGTCTTAAAAGAAAATATGTTAACAATGTAAATTAGACAGGAATGCTCCTGCCTGTGTTTTCTCCAGCTTGGCCGAGCAGAGGCGGAAAGGCTTGACGTGTCACAGGGTGATCCAGAGCCTGGAGTGTGTCCAGGCAGCGCAATTCCTGACAGCGGTGATTAGATCCTATTTGGCTGCCCCCAAATAGGGAACGGGAAAGCCCACCAGGCTGGGCCGTGGAGGCGATGCTGGGAGCAGCCCCAAAACTGCTGGTGGGTGCAGAGTGTTCTGGGCAAGGTGGTCCCAGGCAGGATTGAGCCGATTACTTGATGAGCCCTGATCTCCAGTGATTACGTGCTGTGACGGGGCCAAAGGGACCATTAACTCCTGTGGCAGATGAGCTCAGCTTGGTTCCAGCAAATCCCTGTTCTGAGGGCACGAGTGCCCTTCTCACAGTGCTGCCCTGGGACACTGCGCGCTTCCCGGCTGTGATGAGAGCATCCCTTCAGCCTTGGAGGAGGTTCAGGGGGTGCACCCCCTTGCTGAGGAGCACACAGCGTCGTGGCTTTGGCACGCTGGTCTGCAGGAGCTGAGCTGACCCACGGTGTGCCAGGACCTGCCAGGCTCCCACAAAAGATGGTACTGACCCAGCCTCTGGTGCTAGATTAGCTCCGTGTCTTGTGTCGTGTGTGTATGTGCTCATAGAATGGTTAGAGCTGGAAGACCTTAAAGATCATCTAGTTCCAACCCCCTGGCCGTGGGCAGGGACACCTCCCACTAGACCAGGTTGCTCAAAGCACCAACCAGCCTGGTCTTGAACACCTCCATGGATGGGGCTTCCACATCAGCTCTTCTTCTCCTTTTCTCCTGGAGAGGCGGGTGTCCACGCTGGCATTGGTGTTTTATTCCTGAAATAAACCCCTAAAGGGTGACTATTCAAGGTAGTTCAGCCCGTTGTAGGGCACACATTTGCTTGTGATGTGTGGGGAGCTGCTGAGTGGAGAGGCTGGAGATGGTCCTGGGACTTGGCCACCACCATCTGTGAGCATCCCAGGCAGGGAGGGACCCAGGGCTGCCCTGGCTGGGTGAGAGCTCACCAGGCTGGGCTGGCAGCAAATTTGCATCCTGCTCAAAAGCTAATGCCTGTGCAATGGAGGTCTTTGAAAAGCCCTTTTTCATCCTTAGCCCTGCTCAAAGTCAGGCAGGGATTAGGTGGTGGGCAGGGGCTGCGGGGACAGCCCCATGCCAGAGCTTGGGATGCTCAGGGCCAGGTCGGTGGTGATGGTGAGCAGGTCTGTGACACTGATGGCCTCAACTGAAGCCAGGGAGGGGCTTTTCTAGGGGCAGCTAGGTTTTGCTTGGACAATGGAGCATGGGGGGGCTGCCCTGCTGCCCCTCAAAATCCAGGAGGTGAGTTTGTTTCAGGAAACAGAAGAGATGAAAGCGCTGGCAGTTTGGTGCTTCTGCAGGTGGACTCCGCTGGCGTGGAAGTTGGCAGCTACTAATTAATTGCATGGAAACCCCTCGTTAATCAGAGCCGGTGACATTTATGATAGCGGCACCATGGTGGAGTGTGCCTGAAACATCCAGGTGTACAAAATAGGAATGGTCCTGGGCACTGCAGGGGGAGCTGCACGGGGGTGGCATGAAGCCTGTGCTGGTGGCATCCCAGCAAGCTGTGTGTGGGGGGGTGTCCCTGGGGGACCCCAGCTCCCAGCAGCAGCACTGGAAACTCGAAGGGGAAAAAAAAATAAATAATCAGATGCTGCAAGAGTTGCAGTGAGATTATGAGAGCTGGTAACACCCAACCACTGTTTGGTTTGGGTTTTTTTTTTTATTGAAAGTATTTCATTGTTATTTAATGTCTTGTTTGCGTGTTTCTAAACGGACCAGCTTGAACAGTGTTTCCGAAAGCTTTTTCCTTCTAAAATAATGACGTTTTGCCGCAAGCAGCAGCTCCAGGGGTGGTGTGGCAATGCAGCTTGTTGTCCAAGCAGCATTTATCTGTGCACACACACACCTGTGGATGGGTATAGGCAGTTGGTGCTTGTAGGTGGACTATGCTATGCCTTTATGAAATTGATGGCCACTGGTAGTATCTGGATACCTAGAAAAAAAAGACTTTCTTTTGCATTTTTTTTTGCATGCAAACAGTCAAAAAATACAGTTAATTTTTTGACTCTAACTTACTTAAACTAACTTTTGTGCTCTTGGCATGTGAAAGGGCAGCAAAGCCCGCTCCAGAGCAATACTGAAGCATTTCTGCAGGGGTTTTTCCTCTGCTCCCAGGTGAGTGTCGGTGGGTTTCTGGGGAGCCCAGAGATAATGTGCCACTGTTAGAGGGAAGGCTTCATCGCAGGGCTTGGGTTTCACAAAGGCAAAATCCCCCCGGGAGCTTAGGAAATATCTTCCCAGAACACAACCAGGGAAACGCTGGCACCGGTCAAAAAGAAAATAAATAGCAGAGCTGGCAAAGAGACGCGGCAGCTCCGTGTCAACAGAGCATGTAAGGCGAAGTGTTTGAGCATGTACTCGGGTCTGGGTGAAGCGAAGTGTTTGCTTAATCCCAGAGAGGGGCTTTGCAGAGCTGTGGTCTAAGACCTATTTTATTTTTTTTTTTCCAGTGGCCGAGGATTGCGTTAGTCGGGAGGTTTAAGAGCCCTGAGAAAGCCCCGGATCATCTCTGCCATGGGATAAGCAGTTTTGCCTGAGGATTTCTGCTCAGAACAGATGCTGAATTGGGATTATTTATTTATTTATTTCTCTTAAAACAAAGATCTTGAATTCCTTTCAGTTAAGGACCTTGAATTCAAGATTTTTGTGGTGCAAGCAGGGCAAGCCCGTGTAGGACACAGCCCCGGTCACCACCCTCGCAGCCAAAGGGATCCTGCAGACGAAGCTTTTCCCTTCGCGGTTTATTTGTTGAGTAATTTGATTTCACTGGCGGTCCCGGGGGATCCCCCAAAGGCAGAGGGGCTGGCCCTGCCAGAGTGTCCCCCCCCTGCAGCCACCCGCTGAGCTCTGGGGATCCCCGTGCTGGGATGGCAGCTGCAGCGTGGCATTTTCGGGTGATTTTTCTTGGTGCTTTCACACTGCTGCCCAAGCTCTGACCCTGTGAAAACGGAGCAGGAGGAAAACTATTTCAAAAGGTCCTTTTTAGACCCAAATAGGTGATCCCAGATGGGTTCCCCTCTGCTTGTGAGACGTACCCCCTTTCCCTGGCTGCGCAGAGTCCCCCGCATACTTTAAGGTCGTGCGGATCCGACCCTCTTTGGCCGGTTGAATCATTTCCTGTTTTCTTCGCTTTTTGAAGAACTCCAAGGCAAGCTGGAAATATTTGCAGATAGGGTGAACTAACTGCTCCGGGGCCATGGGAAAAATACAGGCGTGCTAAATCTGCAGAGGGAGAGGATGCGAGCGCGGGGTCGTGGCTTTTACTTACTACTTTTTTTTTTTAAAGCAGGTCCTGGCTTTTCCTGAGCAGGTAGCTGAAGCATTTTGGGGGCGCAGCAGCCACGGGGCTGTTTTGGCAGGATCTGGGTTTTATTGATTGGTGGAGGTTGCACCTATTGGGCTCAAGGTTGCACTGATGATTTTTCCCTTTTAAGAACCAATCTGTGCCATGAGGTGTCGATGCCAGGAGCATCTCACTGGGCAGGTGCTTGTGGGTCTTTTTTCCCCCCCAAAACTTGTCCTGGTAGCATCCATGTGCCCTGCAAGCTCAGTTGCAGCGTGTGAGCAGTCACTAAGGCTTTTCTTGCAGCTCTGTCATCACTTCTTTTTTTTATAAAACAAACCCACATTGCCAAGTTATTCTCTGTAAATGTTCAGCTACAGCTTGCAGCTGGTCGGAATGAGCCTCAATGCCTGTGATGGGCGCTGCTGATGGCAGCTCTCATTTTTAAGTGCTCATTGAAGAATTTGCTGCTCTGGCCCCAAGGAAGGAGCCTGGGTGCCCAGTGTGTCCCTCCTGTGCTGGAATGGTGGCCTCGTGGGCAGCTCTGAACCTAGTGTCCAGGAAGGGCTGGTCATCTCGCATCCTTCTTTTCTTCCCAGGTGCTGGGATTGAGGTGGTCAAGCTGGACCTGAGTCCCAATCCACCTCGGTCCCCCCTTGGGCATTGCAGCTGTGGCCAAAATTCCCCCTGCTTTTTGCCCCAGGACTCTGGGACCAATCTCACGGCTCCCTGTGGGAGAGTGCAAGTTGGGTGCACCTGGGTGCAAGCGGGAGCAGATGGGTGCAAGTTGGGTGCAGCTTCAGCCCTTGCTTTGGTGGGGAGCACTGAGGCTCGCTCCTGGAGAAGGCTTTGCTCTCCCCTCCCTGCTTTGGGGTTCAGCGGGGCTGAGGTGCCACAGAGGGGGGGTTCAGGCTGTGAGCCCCACAGCGACTGTGTTTAGAAGAGCTCAGTGTGAGGCAGCAAGCTGCAGAGAGAACAGGGGAGATGGTTTGGTGTGGTCAGCCAGCCTGGCGAAGATGCAGCCTTAAGTGTTTGGGGGGGAAATAGTGGCTTTTTTTATTTTTGTGTGTGTTTGCATTCCCAACAAAAGGGCCTCACGGGGATGGAGGCTGCAGTCACACTGGAGTCGTTCCCCTGGAACGCCTGCAACCCACCGTGAACCCCACCAGCTTGAGTATTTCATAAGCAGCTTGAGGAGAGCTGTGCTGGGATGTTTATTTCCATCCTGGCGAGCCGGCGGGTGCCTGTGGGGTCGGGGGCGACGGGGAGATTTCTCCTTGCAGTGAAGCCATCGGGATGGATCTCCACCTTCCCTTGCCTTGTCTCCAGGTCCCACCCCATCCCCAGGTGACATCCCGTTCCGTTAAAGCCCGCAGCAGGCACTCAGTGCTGGGGCCAGGCGGCCAGTGTCACGGCTCGCAGCATGGGGACATGTGCTCTCCGTGGCATGAAGCGGGCATTTCTTGCTGGGATTATTTGGGTTTATCTCTCGTTATCTGCAGCCTCTGTCCCCTGCCAGCAGCAGCAGTGTCACCCCGCCTGGGAGTGGTGGTGTCACCGATGGTGCCCGCGCTCAGTGGGCTGATGGGGGTCCCCCTGGCCCTGGGTGCTGCCAAGTGGGGAGCCCAGCTGGGGAAAGGGACGTGCACGGAGTAATTTTAGTGGTGTTTTTGTTTTGCCCTTTGCCTAAATGCGGTGCCCATAGGTTCTGAGCAAGGAGCAGTGCCCTGTGGCTCTGCTGAAGGGAGGAAAAAGTGGCAGAGCTGTGTCCCTGCTTGGCACTCCTCTGGAAAATCCCTTCTTTGAGGGGATGAAGGAGCTGGGATCAGCCCCCAAAGTGACTTAGCCGTGGTGGCCCCAGCAGCTTGCCGGCAGTGCCCGGCCACCCGCTAATCGGCTTGCTTGGACGCTGTGCCCCTCCTGCAGGGATTAGGTACTGACCCCGGGGGTGCCATTGGCAGGTCACCATTGTCCCCACGGGGTGGTGGGAGATCAGCCAGTGCTGGTGAACTGATTCAGCTCTTCGCTTCCCTCCGTAGTTGCCCCACCATGACTTGCAGTGGCCAAAATGGCCTTGTGTCGTTGCAAACGGACCTATTCTCTGCCATCATCAAGGCACACGAAGATGCTGTGGGTAGTCTGGCTCCGTGGTTGTTGCAAATGGACCTATTCTCTGCCATCAAGGCACATGAAGATGCTGTGGGTAGTCTGGCTCCGTGGTGGCAATGGGAAATGTGCTTTGGCTTATTTGGCTCTTGCTCTGCAGGGTGGCCCATGTGCAGCTGGAGCTCCTTGGCATCATCCCTAGGGTTCTCCACATGAGTGGTGGCCAGGCCAGGTCTTCTAGGCATCAGCTCTGGATGTTCTCAGCGCCTGCAGCTCTTCCTGGAGAGGAAGCAGGTTTTAAGCAATATTGAGGGTGTTTTGCAGAAATAACCCCAAGGTGCTGGGAGTGCAAGGAGCTGCCGGCACAGGCAGTTCCAGCGTGAAGCCCATATGGCACGTAGGAGCCAAGGAGTTGTCTGAGGAGGGGAGAGGGCGCAGGTTTCGTATTTTGTGATACTTTTTGGCAAAGACAGGAACTTGGAGGAAATTGCTGCGTGGGTTTTTAATTTGAAAGGAAAGGCTGTAAGTGATTTCACCATAAATGTGAGCTGAAAAAAGAAAAAAAAGGTCTGTTAGCAGGAGGGGAGCAGCATTTCTTTTAATCGATTTCACCATAAATGTGATCTGAAAAAAGAAAAAAAGGTCTATTAGCAGGAGGGGAGCAGCATTTCTTTTAATGAAAGATTAAAACTGAGCCACAGGAGGTGTTTTCCTTAAACCACAGATGAAAATGAACGCCCGCATCTCCAAGGCAGCTCTTGCTGGGGATGTGGTGCTGTGTCACGAGCCAGTGCTGCCCAGCGTGTGGGCTGGAAGGGGCCGTGCAGAGGCTGGTGGGGACAGCAGCATCCAAGGGACTGACGTGGGTCCACCAGACCTGGAGAAAAGCTGGTATTTGTTGCTCCCCCAGCTGCTCTGAGGAGCCATAAAGCGTTTTCCATTGGATGGGGAGAATGCACTAACCTTCTTATGTGCTCCTCTACCATTCATCCTACAGGAAGCTCAGCCTTTCTGAGCTGTGGGCAACCATCAGGCGTGGGGTTTATCACCCTGGCCCCCAGAACCCCTCTGCTGGGAGGTGATCACGTGCAGGTGATGCCGACGTCACCAGGGGCCAAGGGCATGGCACAGCCTTAAATAAATAACTAAGGTTAATGCAGTGTCTTGGGCCTGTGTGCTTTGCCCGGGCTCTCGGGTTCGGTTCCTCCCTGCCCAGGGCTGTGGCCGTGGGGCTTGGCCGCTGCCGGGGGGTGTCTTGGCATATGGGTGGACTTTATCTGGGCTGCTTCTGTTGAAGGAAATGCATTTTTTGTTTTGTTTTCATTTTTCTGGAAGGGTTTCGGACAATTGATTTTCTAAAATAGACTCAATGAGAGGAAATTCATTTGTTAAGCTGTCCCTGTTCAGGGGAACGGGAGGACGGGGTACAGATATGGTGCTTCCTTGGTAGCTTTATTTATGATTGCATCTGCTTTAGAGCAAAATCAGACCTATAAATTAAATGTTTTGTCCCCCCC
>NW_015090794.1:3062444-3083083 GCF_001431845.1 Calidris pugnax
TTAATCAGGATTTAAACGGACAGAAGGAGCTGTGCCCACGTCTCTGCCACCTGAAGAAAGGTCCCAATGGCTACGGCTTCAACCTGCACAGCGAGAAGTCCCGGCCAGGGCAGTTCATCCGCTCAGTTGATCCCGACTCACCGGCCTCCAGAGCGGGGCTGCGGCCCCAGGACCGGCTGGTGGAGGTAATGAAATGGGGGGTCAGCATCTCCCTTTCTGGGAAGCCTCTTGGGGTTTCCCTGGCACACACCACATGGGGATGTTCAATCCTGCCCAGCCTGGGTCCTGTCTCCATCTCCCGGGTGGGGAAAGGGACAGAAGAAGTGATGGGACCCTCAAGAAGGCTGAAGCTGAAACAAATTCCTATCCTGTGACCTTTTCCATCAGATCCCTGCTGTGTCCCCCCCATAATACAGAGCCATAAGACCAGTGTGGATGCTTAGGCAGTGGCTTTGTGGTCCTTTGGCAGCTCATTCAAAGTGGGCACTTGTGAGCGCTGAAGTCTAGATGATGATGCTGGCTCCAGCTGGCACAGGGGAGGGTTGGAGCAGGTGAATGGCTGCCCCTGTGCCTGTCTGGGTGGCTCAGGGCTGGCAGTGGGATCCCATGGACAGATGGGGTGCTTGATGGGTGCCAATCTCCCCCCTGCAGCACAGTGAGCCCTGCGCTTGGTGGCATTGCCTGATGCCACTTGGTGCTGGATCTGCAGTGAAAGAGGTGTTAGGACAGGTGGGACCCATCCCATCACCGCTGCAGGGGACAAGGTGGCCTTCCACCCAGCTGCCCTTCGGTCTGACGTCCTGCTGGGGGTGTAGGGACGTGTTGGTGCTGCCCGGCTGAGGTGATACCTCAGTGGGTATTTGGATACACAGGTGGGTGTTTGGAAAAAGAGGGGAAAAAGCTGTGCAGAGATTTTAAGAAGCAGAATTGTGAAAGATGGGGAGAAACTGCTCTTGGAAACAGTCTCCTGGTCACTGAGTGCTGAACAACACAAGATTTGATGGACTCACCCTCCCTTCAGCTTGTGTGTGTCTTATGTTTCCCCATCCAGAGCTGCCTGTGCTTTGGGCAGGGCTTGAGCGGTGCGTGGCAAGAGGCAGAGGCAGGGCTTGATCCAGCAGCCGTTGCCCCAGACACAGCAGTCATCACCCCTCTCACTTCTGCACTGCGGGACGACCTGGATGTCCTAGGCTCAGGGGGATGCGTGGCCCTTCCCCAGGAGGGTGAACCCCAAAACCATCCCAGGGGGACCAAGCCATGGCCCTTGCTGCCGGCTCAGAGCGAGAAGGGGGTTATCCTGGGAGAAAACACTCACATCCTACAGAGCCCGGCAAGTTGGGCAAATACTAATACCAAAACACTCGCCTGCTTTCTAGCCCCGTGAATAATTGTCCCCTGGCCCGTGGGAGCTGCTGCCTCTTCCCAGCGCCTGAAAGTTTAATGCTGGGAGCAGCGTGGGGCCGGGAGCAGGGTGCCGGCGGCAGCGCGGTGTCACGGCGAGGGGTTGTGTTATTTATTTATCGGTGCTTGGCGGAGCGCCTGGCACACACAAAGCGGCGAGGGGTGAGCTAGCGAGCTTGGAAACCCGATCCCCTCCCTACCTGCTCTTTGGGGCTTCCATAAATATTTGATGCCCCCCCCCCCAAGCCCTGCTGCCCCGGGCGGACTGGGGGTGCTGGGGTGGAGGGAGAGCATCCCCATGCCGCTTGGCTGAGCTCAACCAGGGGTGAGCACCGGGCAAGAATTGGGGTGACCTGGAGTGGCAGGAGGACACTGCTGGGGACAGAGAGGGGTTACAAGCCAGCAGCTGAGGTGGCTAGTGAGATGCAAAGCCTGGTGAGGGAGTTCTCTTTCCATCCCAGTCCTTGCAGCCATGGCCTGGCCCTCAGGATGCGCTTCTGCCCCAGGTTTGTGTTCAGGCATCCAAAAGACAAAGGGGAACCCAAATTTTGGAGCCTGCCCAGCTCAGGCTCTGCAGCATTCACCTGCCTTTGTGGTGGGAATTAGCAGCAGCTGCCTCCAAAGGAGGGTCTCAAGGCCCCAAGAGCCTCGGCATGACCCAGAGACGATGGCTGCTTGTCCCTGCTGTGATGTGACCATGGCTTTGCAGTGAGAGTGACCACAGCTGGGTCAGGACCAGCCTCATCCTCTGTCCTGCTTTCCTGAGATGGGCTGCAATGTCCTGGGTGCTGCTGAGGCAATGCCATGCTGGTGTAGCTCAGCTTCCTGGGGGGCTGCCGGGATGGGGTTACCCCACTCCTGTGCTCAATTCCTGGCTCTGGCATCAGTGTGTTTTGGGATCCAGCGTGGGAGAAGGCAGTTGTCTGTCTGCAGGTGGAGGAGTAAAAATGTGTTGATGGTGGTGATACCTGCTCTCCCGGTGGCCCCGCAGGAGAGCAGGCGTGTGCATCCAAAGCACGCAGCTGTAATGTTATGTGTGGGTAAGAAAAACAAACAAAACCCGCTGTCCGCTTCTAACAAAGGCTGGGCGGGTTTCTGAAGTCTTTGATTTGTTTCAGAAGCTGTAGTAACGGAGTAGCTATTTTTTAAGAGGAGGCGGCTACTCCCTTCCCAGTGATCCCTGTCCCACCAGTGCTCTCTCCCCTTCTCCATCCAAGCTGTGTTAGCCCATCACTCTGCTCTCCTTTGGATGCCAAAGGCAGGACGGGTGGTGAAGGGTGGGTTGAGCTTTGCCGGAGATGGAGACGGGCTGGAGCACTGAAAAGAGTTTATTAAACAAAAGCGGGTCCTGCAGCGAGGGGCTGGGCGGCGCGGAGACCTTCCCCTGTGGGACAAAGAGTGATTCATTCCCTACAGCGAACAATGCCTCGAAATCACAATTGTCCCCTCGCTGCGGGGAACAATCGGGAGCAGAGGATCACGTTCCCTGATAGGTCCCGGCTCGCACGCAGGGAAGGGAGAAATGAATCCGTGCAGGAGCCACGGGGACTCGCCCGCTGGGGACATGGGAAATCTCCATTTCTTTTTTCTATCACTGAAGGATGATAGATGTGTGGTGATGCCACAGATGCCTGGGCAGGGCTGGGGAGCTGGACACACCGGTGGCACCCAGCCCCGCTGCCCATGCACATGGTTGCACCCCATAAGCAGCCTGAGATACCTGGGGTACACCCAAGGTGAAGGCTGGGTTTGAAATCACTGAAGAGGGCAACCAGAGGACCTGGGTGGGTGAGGTGATGGTTGAGTCTGGGGTCTGTGAGTCCCCATGGATGTGTTTGGAATGTGGGCGGAGGTAGAGGTGTGCAGTAACATGAAGGATGCTCTGGCAGATGCACCAGGAGTCTGGGGGGTGGTAGGAGGCCATGGCTGGCTTCAGAGGGTGAAGGAAAAAGCCTGTAGCCTTCCTATCATCCCAATGGAAATGAAAAAAGGAAGATCCCATCCCTTAGGGGATGAGGAGTCTGCTCTAGGGGGTCTGTGAGCTGGAAACAGTATCTCTGCTGCGTGGGGGGGCACAGATTTGGGTTCTGATGCTGTCACTTTGCAGGTGAACGGCATAAACGTGGAAGGGTTGCGGCACTCAGAAGTGGTGTCCCACATTAAGTCCAGGGAGAATGAAGCCAGGCTCTTGGTGGTGGACCCCGAAACAGATGATTACTTCAAGAAGCTGGGGGTGACCCCCACGGAGGAGCACACCAAAGGTGAGACCTTGCTTTCCCTGGGTGACCCTACGCCATTCCTGTGACTCACTGTGTCATGGGTGGGATTTCAGAAGTGAGGGAGAGTCATGTTTCCCTTCTGTCTCATCCCTCAGTAGTTTCCTGAGCACCACCCAGCTATTTATAAATAGTGAGAACATTCTCTAATCTAGTCAAAAACCCAATTTGTTATTTTTACACGATGAATAATTAACTTAGGAACTTGCTGCCATGAAGTGGCTGAGGCAAAGCGTGATGGGATTCGGAGAGAGCTGGGTGCTCAGTGAGGGATGCTCAGATGGGACCAGTCTGTCTGGTTGGGGCTGGGGAGCCTCTCTGATGGCCATTCCTCCAGTTTTTGGCTGTAGCACCCATGCCCTGGGCGACAGGGTGGACCTGCAGGGTCTGGATGAGCAGAGCTGTCTCCCTGGGGTGCTGAGCTGGGGTGTCAGGAGGGAGAACGCAATAAATCCCCCACTGTTCTTTGCCCCAGCGAAGGAGCCTGAGAGTGCGTTGAGAAATACCTGAGCAAACAGCCTGTGTGTGCGTAGAGGGAAAGGTTTCACGCCTCGGCGATCACAGGGGTGGCTGTTGCAGGAAATGTTTTCCTTGCTGTTGAAACCTGGCAGAGAAAGCTGCCCGTCCGCTCCCCAACCTGTTGTGCTGCGGCTCCGGGATGGGGAGGGAGCGGGACGCTCCCCAGCCCCTCCTGCCCTCCCCGGCTGAATGGGGAGCTCTGTTTCCCAATACAGCTCTTCCTTATCTGATCCGCACCCTGGGATGCTCAATGGGGAGATTTTGTCCAAAGAAATGGGTCAAACAATGCAGAGAAACGCACGGGGCGAAAGCGGTGTCAGATGCTGCGCGTCGGTTCGAGGAGGAGCTGGGGCGAGAGCTGTCTGCTGGCAGGAGCCATAAAGGAGCCCTTGTTCCCCGGGGTGGGGACGTAGCTAGGGCCACTGGCCACTCCAGGGGGTGCAGGGGGTGCCCCAGCTCTTCTTGGCTCTGCTGCTCTTGCAGCCATCTCAACGCATTCGTCAGAGATCAACAGATCAAGAATTGGGTCTGCCTGGCCGGTGACAGTCCAGTACGTGACAAAGTGCTCTGGTTGATTCTGTTGTTTGCAGGAGAAGAGGAAATAATAATTGCAGTCTTTATTCAAACTGAGTTTTCCTCAAGCTGACCATTTCAAAGTCTTACCGCTGACCCTAAGCACCTTGATGTTTTAGCCAATGAGAGTATTTCAAGAGCTGTGCACCTTTCAGAATGAAGGAAATAAGAAAATACTTCCAGACATGCCAAGTTTTAAAATTACTTCTTTTTTTAAAGTCCAGTTCCACTTTAATATTCCTTGTGATTCGAAGCTTGCTTCTCATTTAAATAACATTATCTTTTAGCTGCTTATGATACCAGACATTTTAGCATCATCTCTATGAGCTGACTTTCTTCTGATGACCATTGCCCAGATCTTATCATACTGTAAACACGAGTCTGATGTTCAGTATCATAAAATACTCAAGGATCCCAGCATCATAGATGAGGCTTTTCCACCAGGATGCTCTCGAAATTGTTATTTGAGTTTATTTTTTTAAACACAAAGGTGCTACGTCATAGATGAGGTTTTGCACCAAGATGCTCTCAAAATTGTTATTTGAGTTTATTTTTTTAAACACAAAGGTGCCCCGATTTGCATTAGGAATCCCTGCAGCTCGCACTGAGGCAACCCCCAAGTCGCCTTTTGGAAAACCCAGGCATATCCCTACGTGGTGCAGGGAGAAGATGGCTTTGGAGCTGTGGTTTTAGCTGCCCTGTGTTTCTGCAGTTGCCAGCCGTGTTTGGCATCATGCTGCTGCTCTTGTTTCACTGGATTTTGGGTTACACAGCGACGTGCATCCACATCATTGTCTTCTGCTGGAGACATGCACAGAGTGAGGGCTTTGCCCCGAGAAACATTCATGCTCGAGATAATTCCGTTATTAATCCTCTCACAATTAACACATCTGTTAGCCTGGGACAGATGAGACATGGTAATGCCTTCAGCAATGATTTGATTTTAGTGACTGGCAGCTAATCTGCATAAAATTTGCCATTGTGTGGAATACTATTAGTGGGAATTGTTGGAAGTGTGCAAAAAAACCCAAAGAGCCAGGGTATCTGGGGAGCGGGCTCTTTGCCACACACTGTTGTCACACCAACAAGATGGTGATTTCAGCAAAGAACATGGGGTTATTTTTTAAGATTTCTGATTAAACAGCTTCTGAAGAAAAACTACTGAACAGTCAGAAAACCAGGAGTGTGCTGAATTTCGTGCTCATAGAAGGAAGTTACTCGGTCCCCTTCCTGGAAGGTGTTTTTTCCTGATGAAAACAGGGTGAAATCAAGGAAAGGGAGACCTTTACAGTGTCTTTCAGTGCGTCAAGGGGACTTATAAGAAAGATGGGGACAAACTTCTTATCAGACCCTGTTGCTATAGGACAAGGGGTAACAGTTTTAAACTAAACGAGGGTAGATTTAGACCAGATATAAGGAAGAAATCTTTTATGGTGAGGGTGGTGAAACACTGCAACAGGTTGCCCAGAGAAGTGGTAGATGCCACTTCCCTGGAAACATTCGTGGCGAGGTTGGATGGGGCTCTGAGCAACCTGATCTAGTTGAAGATGTAGAGGAATCAGACTAGGTGACCTTTAAAGGTCCCTTTCCACCCAGACTATTCTATGATTCTATGAAGTCGAAAGAACTGGAAAGAATTTGGTTCCAGAAGGGTATGAAGCGGGTGGACAGGCTTTTGTGTGGGCTCAGAAGCAGCATGGGATAAAGTCCAGAGACAAGACACACTGAGCTGTTGAGGCTGGAGAGGTGGGCAAGGGAGAAGACAGACTTGGGGTGGCCGGGTGGGCGATACTGAGAGCTGCTTGCCTGGGACCTGAGGCCAGCAATCCCAGCTGATGAGTGTATTTACTGTGTATTTTCTTTATGTGGTCTCTAGGTGTGGTACCTCAGCCCATGACAAATGGATCTGCACAGACTCAGGTGAGTCTTTGCCTGCTGGAGGATGTCCCCATGGATGGGGTGGCTTGGGCAGCATCCTGGGTTAGCTCAGTTTAGGGGAACGTGTTGAGGAATTGGGGGTGAGAGGCCAGGCTCCTGGTGTGCCAGTTTTCCTGTGACACTGAGCCTGTTGGGATGACTTGCCAGCCTGCAGAGCAGAGAGGGATGTTCATAATGTCCCCAAGGCTCATTTAGCTCAGCTTAACTGCTTCTGGCTGATTTTAATTGCTTCCTGCTGGAGCTTTAATGTAGGGGTTGAACAAGGCTGGTTTCAGCCCCATTTACTCGCTGTTCCCAGTGGCAGAGGGAGGAGGTGAGCGGCTGCCTGGCACTGGCAGGTTGGGGACCACGCTCTGCCCGGTGTGGGGGACACAGGAGAAGAGTGGCTAGAGCATTTTTCTGCCTAGCTTTTTATTTTTTTTCTAATTCTGTCTTTGGGCAAACTGGACTAACGTTTTTATTTCCACTAGCTGAACGGAGGATCCACATCTTCATCTCACAGTGACCTTCAAAGTCCTGGAAAGGAATCAGAGGTAAGAACCCCAACCATTCCCCTTCCCTTTTACATACTGTTGTAGGTACATACTTGCTTTATGGTACGGTGTAACAATGTCTTTCAGTGCATTTTTAGTTTTATCTCGCAGACTTGGGTACACTTGTATCCATCCAGTGAGCAAAATTCAGAGTTTTCTTCCATCCCTTGCCCTGTAGATGTGCACAAAACGGAACCGTGAGCTGCCAGAAGCCACTGGTTCCAGCACAAAGTTGGCTGCATTGCTGGGACGGATCAATAAGTCCTGGTCAAGGGCTTGGGTCCCTCAGGATGACGTGTGTTGTAGCAGCACGAACTGCTGTCACAGAGATGTTCTTTCCCCTCTTAGTCCAGGGGACAGAAAAGCTTGTGGGGACATCTGCCAGCAGCAGATGTCCCCTATTAATGGATGAGTTTTGCGAGGGTGAGGATGTGTGCTCCATCCTGGCACGTGCTCGTCCCTTCGGGCATCGTGACCTCGGGGAGGAAGTGGCACAGCCCCAAACTGGGCAGAGGAGAACGTCAAGGGGTAACGGCAGCAAGTTAATCGGTGCCTCGTTGGGCAGCGACTCGAATAGCTTGAAAGGAGGTGTAAGATGAAAGGATGCCTACAAGAGTTTTGGATCTTAAGTGTAATTATACTGACGCACTACAGGGCAGGAGGTGAGGCTGGGAAGCCGGGAGGGCAGGAGGAGCAGAGCTGCGAGGTTCGAGCGCTGCTGACAGGAACAAGGCAGGCCACAATTTAAAAAAAAAAAAAGCCAAATTGCTTTGAGCTTGGAGCACAGTGAATTTATCAGAGTGTTTCAAGGAGCTGCTCAAGATGGGAGGAGCAGGGATTTGTTGACCCGCGGGGCTGGGGCTGTTGACCAAAAGTAAACACAAGGCATAGATTGATATTCTTGCAGTGTTATTAATTTAGCAATTATTTTTTTTCTTAAAATAACGAGTAGGGGGTTTCTGAAGTCCTCAGAAACTTACCTCTAGCATAAGGCCCTGCTAAAAATAGGGGAATGCCTCCATGCAGGTGCTTTGTGGGGTCTCTGCTGGTTGGTGCTTGTGCTGTCTCCAGTCCCGAGAGGGCTGAGAGGGGGAGAACGATGGCAGGAGTGCTCACGCTGCCTCTTCTGAGCACCCAGAGCCTCTAAAACATCTCGAACACCAGCTGTGTCCGAGAGCTGTGGCCAAACGCCTGCAGTCTGGCATCTCCGTTTCTCTCTGGCCATTAAATAATACATATCCTTATCCCATGGCTGCTGCCTTTGGAAAACCAGGCTGTGTCCGGGTGCCAGAGCGGTTCCTCCCATAGAGTCACCTTCGGGCTGTTTTGGAGATTACTGTCCCACCTCTGTACTGGAAACCAGAGTCCCTGGGGAGCGGTGGGGGGGTTGCCCGTGGCTCTGCCCCCCCAGCTCGTAGCCTGGTGAGCTCATTCAGGCCACCGCCCGCTTCAGTTTGCATTCGTAAGCAAAGCTGGAGCCATTATCTTGCGGTGCTGGTGGAAGACCTGCCCATGGTTATCAGCAGGGCTTGTGAAATCATTATTTGGGAGTTTTCGCCTGGGTGGTAGGGCAGCAATGCGAGTAGGCAGGCTTTAAAATGTTTCCGTAAAACCCAAGGTTTTGATTCTGTGTGCTTGCCTGCTATTTACGCGAGTGCGGTGCTTGCAGAGCGCAGCCGCTTCTCCCTGAGCTGGTCTCCTTGGGCATCTCCATCCTGCCTGGCACCGAGACCTGGCAAAGCCTCAGGACAGATGTGATTGATGAAACTGAAGCTTTAGATTGTGCCCGCTGTGGAGCCTCCTCGTGCTGCCTGCTGAAACCAAGCTCTGGTGAACCAAGGCCCAGCAGGAACGATGCTTCCAAAATCCAGGGTTTGAGGGGCAGGGAGACCCGGTGTTGGGTCTGTCCCCAACAGGGATGCAACAGAATGAAAGCATTTTGGCCAGCACATTGATTGTACCCTGAGGACGTGGTGGCCACCCTTTACCTACTGCAGGAACAAGAGGGTCAGGGCTAATGGAGGGGAACCTGGGGCTCCTGGCTTGAGGACACATTGCTGAAGTGGCAGTGACTTCAGAGAAGAAAGTTAATTTTCTAATTATAGAAGTACTTTTATTAAGCCAATGGAAAGAAGCTGTTTTCAATACAGTTCTGAAAGCAAATCCTGCCTTGACTGGCATGTGATGGTGGCCATGCTGGGCACACAGGCAGGATCTGCTGTCCTCCCACGCAACCTCATCTCCACCTCAGCCACAGGTGCTCTGGGAGCAAACGGGTGCCCGGGCAGGTGAACATGGGGGGTCCTTGCTGCAACCCCTCCCTGTGAGCCCTGAGGCTCTCCCTGCTTGGTCCCTCATTCCTTTTTTTTTTTTCTTTGCCCGCACCAGGGGCTTATTTTTCATTTTCCCAGCAGAGAAGCGGAGCAGCTTGTCTTCCCTCTGGCAGCAGCTTCTGTGTTTCTGCTTTTCCACTTCCAGCCGTGGCAGCCACACATCCTTCAGGCAAGGGGAAAAAAAAAAAAGAAAACCCCCCGAAAAAAACCCCCACCACAAAACGCAATGTAGTAATTAACTCTGTGGCCACACGGATGCTGCCGCCTCCAGTGGAAGGACAGACATGGCACGGAGGAAGGACTTTGACCTTCTGCTCCAAAAAAAGCCACCCCTGCATGTTTGCTTATCATGCAGGCTGGAGGAAACGCCTCTCCCAGGGCCATGTGGGGTGAAATGCTGCAGGACAGCATGGTCATGCTCGCGGCGGGGTGGGGGATGCTGCCAAGAGCTGACATCTTCTCTCCTTTCTCCACGCAGGATGGAGACGCGGAGAAGAAAGACCCGTTTGAGGAGAGCGGGCTGAGCTTGAGCCCAACGGCTGCCGAGGCCAAGGAGAAGGTGCGGGCCAAGCGGGTGAAGAAGAGAGCTCCGCAGATGGACTGGAACAAGAAGAGAGAGATTTTCAGTAATTTCTGAGCCTTGCTGGTGGCCGCCGTCCGCCGCTCTCCTGCCCCTGCCCCAGCTCGGACGTTTCTGAGGTGCCTACGCCCTGTCCTTCAGTGTCCATGTGAGATGCTTTGTGCTCTGCTCTTCACTGGTTGCTTTTACAAGGCGTATTTTAAAGTCCTTTTTTTTTATTTTTTATTGTTATTATTATTATTATTGTTACTCACCAGCGATTCTCATAAGACAAATGTGACCAAAGCTCCTTTTCTTGCTTGCTCTTCAGCCCGGCTCTGGCTGCCCACCGTCCCCTGTTCCTATGAGAAAGGACTGGAAGAATATAACTCTTTGTTTCTTACCTGCGTCATTTAGGCTTCTATTACTTTTTTGTTTGTTTGTTTGTTTTTTTAAATGGGGTGTTTGTTTTGGTTTTGCGGGTGTCCCAGACTGAGCCCCGTGGGATGCTCTGTGCCCCTGTGCAAATGTCTGATGGCCTCGTTGCCCCTGTGGGGTGGGCTGTACCTGGCACCCCCTCCCAGGCACCCCGTCTGCAGCATTAACTACTCACACGATGGGAAAATGGACAGTGGCTGTAAATCGCTCTTGTTGGCTTTGCTATTGAAACGAAGAAGTTTGTTTTGTTGGGGGTTTTTGTTTTGTTTTGTTTTGTTTTTAATGAAGACTCATATGTTTCCAGTTAGTTTAGGAACGTCCCTCCCCAGCAGTGACTTCTGCCCTGGCAATAAAAGCCCCTTTTTCATCCCCAACAGCTCTGCAGAGGGGAGAGGGCAGGATTTAAAAACAAAACCCAAACCCAACAGCCCAAATTCCGCAGCCGTCATCATTTGCAGCCGTCGATGCAGCGCGGGGGAAGGCAGGGAGCGGGGCCAGTCCTGCCCCGTGGTGTGAGGAGCCTTGCAAGAAGACAAGAGCCATGAGATACTACAAAAACTCTTTGGATGGACTTGGAATCGAGCACACCCCGTAAATCGCTCTTGTTGGCTTTGCTATTGAAACGAAGAAGTTTGTTTTGTTGGGGGTTTTTGTTTTGTTTTGTTTTGTTTTTAATGAAGACTCATATGTTTCCAGTTAGTTTAGGAACGTCCCTCCCCAGCAGTGACTTCTGCCCTGGCAATAAAAGCCCCTTTTTCATCCCCAACAGCTCTGCAGAGGGGAGAGGGCAGGATTTAAAAACAAAACCCAAACCCAACAGCCCAAATTCCGCAGCCGTCATCATTTGCAGCCGTCGATGCAGCGCGGGGGAAGGCAGGGAGCGGGGCCAGTCCTGCCCCGTGGTGTGAGGAGCCTTGCAAGAAGACAAGAGCCATGAGATACTACAAAAACTCTTTGGATGGACTTGGAATCGAGCACACCCCGGCATCCGTTTCCAGGGTGGAATGTGAGGATCCAGCTCAGCTGGGGGCTTGGTGCTGGGGGAAGTGGGGCTCAACTGTGTTTGGGTGCTGGGTCCTGGAGCAGGGTCCAGGTCCCACCTGATTTGTTACTTCTGGGCTGGTACGTGATGCCTCCAGCCCGTGGGCTTAACTGAGTCTCTGTCTCGCCGTCGGGAGGGTGTCCTCCGAGGCTGTGGGGTCTCCGTGGGGCTGGCTATGAAGCAGGCAGCGGTGTGACGGAGCAGCAGTTGCTTTGGCTTTCTGTGGTCTCCTTTGAAAACACCCTGCTCCTGGTGTTGAGAGCCTCAAAAATGCATCCTTAAAACATTAAAATTAAGCCCATTTAAGCTCTTTATTACTTGCCTTTGGCTGTAAAAGAGGGAAGATGACTAAGCTGAACTACAATGTGCTCTCAGAGGTTGCAGACAGAGGTGTTTTACCAGGGCAGGGTCCTGGCTGTGACGGGGCCATCCCCGTCCTTCCCACCCTCCAGCACCCCCCCCAAAGCCCAGCCACGGTGGCTGCCTGGAATTTCAGCTCAAATGCCAGGGCAGCAGCAGGAAGGGGCTGGGCACAGAAGGACAGTCGAGTACAGAACTCCTTTTCCCAGCTAAAAGCCTGTGGCAGCAATCACTTGGACATCGATGACCATTTTAAAACACATGGTGGTGTTGCCCTGCGTTTCTCCAGCACTGCTGTGTGTAAAATACACCTTTGGGTTGGTGCGCTGGGGAAATCATAATAGGTCTGTGTGTATTTCCTAAGTATTGAGCTAAAAGGTGCCTTATAACATTTACTGCTCTCCTTGGCTGCAGCAGGGACCAGGATGTCTGGGGAGCAGCTGATGCCCATGGCTGTTAGCTGGCTGGCAGGAGAGCATGGAAAGCCTCAGGGGTGAAGGAGATGAGTTCTCTTTTACGAAAGTTGTCTTTTAGGAATGTCGATGGGCTGAACAGGTTGAAAAGTAATGCCTTCAGAGAGGAACTGGTGCAGGTGTTGGGCTATCGGTGATGAGACTGGCAGCAGGACGACAGTGGAAAGGTTCAGGTTTGCCTCCCCGACCCCAGACTCTGCCATGAACAAGACACCTCTTCCCTACCCCCACTTCAAAGACAGTTACCTCCTCTCTTTTTGCTCCCCCCCCAAATATTTGCTTCTCGAAATCAGTAAGCTTTTGAAGGAGCCCTTCTTTTCCATGGCATGCACGTTGCTTCCCGTGCCTGCAGAGCCAAACCCCAGGCAGTGCCCCGGGCTGCGCAGGGCAGGGCGTTCCCCTGACCTAAACGTGGCACTCTCCAATGCATGTCAGAGAGCAAAGACCTATTTGTAAATACCGCTTTTCTCATCCAAGACTGGACCCCTGTAGTTGAGGGGAAGAGGGGGAAAAAAAAAAAAAGAAAAAAGAACACGTAGTTTTGAATGTGGATCAAAAGAAATCAGGTGTGCAAATTTGTACTGATAAGATTTTAAAATCTTAAATCTCTGCTTCGTCCATGGAAACTGCTCCTGGTTAAAGCACTTCTCGTATTTCAGACATCTTGTAGCTCAGTAGCAATTATTCAGTTCCTGTACATTTAACTTGGGGAAAAAAAAAAAAATCAATAAAGTATAAGGCTGTCAGCTGCATTGTAAAAACATAATGTACACTGTAATGTCAGTAATAAACTTCGTTTTCCCATGTACCAAGTACTTATTTGCTTGTTCCTCATCTGTTTGGTAGGGAACTTCAGGGTGGAATTACAGCCTTCTTTAGCACATTATAAACTTTCCTTCCTCCCTTGCCTGTTTAAAGAGTAGCTGAAATTATTCCTTTGAAGCTCTACAATGAAGTCAGCACTGCCCTTTCTTTGAAGAACAAAACAGAGATGGTGGTGGTGTCCCTTCCGTCAGCTTCTGAGGCACACACTCGCCTGGCTCCTGTGGCTGCTGTAACCCTTGCTGGCACACACCAAACTGAGAGGGATGCTGGCTCCTCTGCTGCTCCTCTGCCACCAGGACATGAAGGTCACTTGTCCAGGTGGTGGCCTCTGATCCTGGCTCGTGAAGTCTTCAGAGAGTCTTGCCCCTCAGTGCCTGGGCTCGGCAGGGGGCTTGGCAGGTCTGTGCTGCCCGCTCTCAGCTGGCAGGGCTGGTTGCTATGGTCTCACACTTTCCTCTCCTCCCCCTGCCCTCTCGTGCACAGAAGCCAGCAAAACACACGGGTAGCAAAAAAAACCCCAACCAACCCACCACCTTTATTACGTGTGTATTTACAAGCAGCAGCAAGTCTCCTAAGACAAAGCATTTCTCTCCAGCTACTCCTGAGGCGGCACAGCCTGCTCCTCAGCTGGGACATGCTCAGGCATTCACACGGGGGCTGGAGCCTTCCCCACTGACACAGCAGGATGCTGCCCTCTGAAAGACCCTTTTTCCTCTGGAGAGCTCAGCCGTCGCCAGCGGCTGCTCCTTCCCCAGAGATGCTGAGCTGGCTGCAGCGGTCTCCTGTTTCCCTGCAGTCACACAGCCAGCCCCGTGCAAAGCACAGCTTTACTGGGGCTCAGCTCCGGGCTGCTGCTGAGCTGAAGCAGCTTTTGTTGCTCTATGAGGACCGGATGATCCCTCAGCGTCTCTTAGCAGCTGGGCAAATGTCTTGATTGAGGCACTCGTTGCAGCGGGGATTCACGGGCAGGCAGGTCTGCTGACCAAAGCCCACCAAGAGCCAGTTTATCTCCCTCCAGAGATCCCTGCAGTGAGAAGAAAACAAGAGCTTTCGGATACAGCTGCTCGGAGGCATAAAGAACAGTGTGTGCTTTTAAATGGATGCCTTTCACCTACTGCCTGTTCCTCTTGGCTTCCCAAAGGGCCTGGAGGCGGGTCCCAGCCTCCTGCTAGAAACAGCCCTCCTACCCTTTCCTGAGCCCTCTGAACTGGGGAAAGGAGCAGAGGACAGACACACGAGGTGCCCGTGGTCATTCTCTTGCGCTAAGGCATGTGCCAGATGTGGAGATGCAACAGCCTACCTGTCAGCTGGCATTTGATACCGAAAATGGAGCATCAATGAAGGCCAGAAACCAACTTTGCTGTGATATTGCTGTAGCTGTTAGGCTCTGCAAGGACCTCTGTAGAAAAGTATCTGGATTGAGTCGTGGTAAATTTGTCAATGAATCAGGCTTCATGACCTTCAAGTTGCTGGCTCTACTAGTGGCAATTGATGTATCTGATTGCCAGGAAACAACCAAATAGCTAAGATGCTGCTGCTGCAGCTCTCTGGGAGAGGAGAAACACCTGCAGACTAGTCTCCCATAAAGAGGAGAGACCCAAAGTGCAGTCACTGTCAATGCTATAAGCAGGATTGTGTGCAGACACGGCTCCAGCAGCTGGCTCTAGGGGCTTGGTGTGCAGGAAGCAGGCTGGGGTCTCAAGCCTCACCTGGGCAGCCAATCCTCCAGTGCCACCCGAGTCTCCTCGGGGTATCTGGTCTCCTTCTTCACCCACTTCAGCCTGTTGGTGATCCTGTGCACGTGGGTGTCCACAGCTAGGAAGGGAGAGCCCAGAGTTTAGGTGGGGGGAGACACACCTGAACGGAGAGAGAGAGCACAGCCAAACGCTGCCTGTCACGGCACAGCGGGTACAGCGCCCGGCAGCAACAAACAGGCAGATGAAAACAGGAGGGGAGGCTCACTGGCAGAACAAAACAGGCAGCTTTCTTCCTAGGACCCGAGCCAAGAGCAAGATGGGATGGCTATCTAACTTGCACCACGCAGCCAGTGACATGCTCCCACAGCCTGACCCAGCCTGCCTTCAAAGGTTTGCGTGCTCTGATCCAGCAAGCACAGGGCAGCCTGTCCCAGGTTCTCTTCCTCCCTGTGTTTCAGCTGACGTTACGCAAGTTGCAATCTCTGCCCCCTTAGTTTACCCAGATGGAAAACACATTTCATAATACCCACCAACACAAGAGGGTTTGTGAGGCTTAAACGAATGTTTATAAGTGCTTTGAGCTAAAAAGCTCTGAATGCAAAGTATATTATTGTTAGATCAGCAGCGATAAACCTGTCTCTATGGCTAATTGGGCAAAACCCAGGAAATTGCTGTAAACAGGAAGACAAAGTCTTGCCTCCTAAATCAAACCCGAGCACACAATTATTTGGAAAACAGTTGGCTACTTTGGCTCCCTCTAGACTTCCCTCCCCCACAGCGGGGAGAGAACAACAGACCCCAAGTGCTGTCAAACTCAGTGTGAGAGCCACGTTTCGTAGGGCTGCTGGTCCCCAGTGGGGCTGCAGGAGTCAGCGGCCACCCGCGCTGACCTTGGGCTGCGTGCTGGCCATGGAGGCAGCCATTCATCAGGTGGCACCATTCCTAGCTTTCCCAGGGCTCCTCTGGTAAGCAACAAATACACTCGGAATATTAATCTGTCCCCAGGGGCCCCCAGGCTGGGCAGGCCCGCTGGGACCCTGCAGCTGATCGTCCAGCCCCATCTGCCGGCTGCTGCGGGCAGCTCTGCTGCCAACCACGCTGCCCAAACGAGCATCCTGCAGGAGCAAACCTGCCCTGGGTCTGGCCTGGGTCCATCTCCACCACAGACTTCCCTCCCAGTCCATCACTGCAAAAGTACACAGCTCCGGGGGTACAGCTATGCGCTCTCCTCTGTTCAATGAACACGGCAAATAAACCTAAAATATACCTGTGCTCACCTATTACCCAGCCACAGGAACTAAAACAGATCAGAAATTCTGTAGCTACAGATTGCCTGGGATCATTTCCTTCTATAACCCCTCATGAATTACCGATTTCAAATGGTAATTTTGATTAAGCCCTGCTTCTGCCCTCTTACAGCTTGCCAAACAAAAAACCCAAATGAGATTTGTTTGAACGGATGCAACCCTGGAAAAAAATCATCCCAGACTACCCCTCAACTATCCCCAAATCACAAAATTACCCTCACCCCTTTCACTTGACCCCAAAGAGATTCCAAAGCATTACTCTGCAAGTGCATCTTTTTTGGATGCCTACCCAATTAGGCAATATTTGCGCTGCTTACCAGTATTCACTGAGGGGAGGGAGTAACTGCCCTTGAGGATTTCTGCTATCAAATTTTGGGACAAACAGTAGCTGGATCCACACTTAAGTTCTACAGCAACTCATCTGCTGTCAGGGGTTGAGGATCACATTTCTCACCCACCCAAATACTCTGCAGATGACTAAACTGAAGTGATGCTATCAGGCTGCTGAGGCGGGCAGTGTACCCAGCTGCAATGCTTCCCCTCTGCCCGGGGAATGGATCAGACAGGATTAAGGAGAGGAATGGAGAAAACATGGTGCAACCTACCGATCCCAGACACGCTGTCCCAGGCAATGTTCATGGCCAAGTGGGCCATTTTGGGGCCAACTCCTGGCAGCTGCACCAGCTCCTCCACAGTTCTTGGGATGTCACCCCCATATTTCTCCTTCAGGATGGCTGTCGTCTGCTTTATGTACTTCACCTTGTTCTGAAAAATCAAGGGGAAATCCAAGTTGGCCTCCAATAGAGGGAAAAGAGACAAACAGCTCAGAAAAACTATTCCTGAGGATATGTTACATGTGAGCCCACATGTTGGAATGTGGGGAGGGGAGACAGAGGTCTTTGATTGCTCCTTGAAAGCTAAATGCTGAGACCTGATTAGCTCTAACCTCCCCTGCACACTCCAGGCACCGCAGCAAACAACCCTGCTGTGAAATCAAATTGCTAAAACTGGCGTGAAATACAGCCTGCAGCTTGACTTCAGGGGAAAGATCACCATGGGGCAGGGCCACAGGCTGAATACCGGCTGGGGGTGCGTCTCTCAGGAGCAGGGCTGGTTCATACCCACCTCCTGCCTTCGTCATCTGCTTTCAGCTCAGTGCCTGGCCACGAATACAGCCCAAAAAGGACAAGCCCACACCCGCCCTGCGCTCCTCTCCTGGAACTCTGAGCTGCCTCAAGCAGCTCCATGGGAGCAGAGGACGATGGAGGGGGTTCCTCTATGTCCACGTCGAGTGCTGTCGCGATCCTGCACTCACCCTCCAAAATCCCACAGGGTAAATGATCTGCCCAAGCGTCGCATCATCCATCTGCAAAATACTGTCGACCGTGAGGCCGTGCTGCCTCAGGCGCAGCATGGCAGCCGATGTCACCTGGTCCTTGGTCTGGCTGGAGAGCATCAGCGACAGGAGAACTTGGTAGCGCATCACCTGGGGGAAAGGAGACAGTGAGACACCCCAAGATCTCTGAGAGGATCCAGCCACCTCTGGGGCTTGGTTCTCCCACTCAGCACCATCTTCAGTCCAGTGCACAATGTGGACCTACCCTGGTTCAGCTGTATCCATATACAAGAGACTGGAAGGCTGCAACAGAAATAATCCATCGTCTTTTAATTCTACCACACAATAAAGGGAGAAAAGAAACACCTCCAATCTAAGCAGTCACCACGCATAAAAGGGCAGAGAACAGCTAGTGTCTGCTGGGATCTCACATCCAAAGACACCAATGCTTAGCCACAAAGGGACAGACAAAGCTTTTCCCAATTCTCAGGAGACCCTGCAGGATGTAGAAGTACAAACGCCTAATAAGTTTTCATGCAACTTCTGCACCTTTGAAAATCCCGCCCCTTTCCCACTAGGATTCAGTTGGAAGTGGGGTATCTGGCTCCAGTGAGCTCTTTACAAAACCAAATCTTAAGAACTGGGATGACAGAGATTGTGAGCTGAAGCACAAAACCCAGAAGTTCCTCCGATGTTGTCATGCAGGGTTTAGCCCAGACCATTCACCTCCTATTTTTCAATTGATTTTTCCCAGATGCGATTCTATCGCCACCAGAAAGAGCAGGATGATGCAACTAACCTGGACTGACCCAGGATAATGTGGGATACAATCCTTCCTCCAGCTCTCTTACAGTTTCCAAAACTGCAGGTGCGCCAGAAAAAACCTCTGAGTGCATGGAAGCAGGGTAATCTCCCAGGGCATGGAAAACGTGTGAGGAGTGCTGGTGTGTGCTGAGGGTTACAACATCCACTTTTCCTTGGAAGCAACAACCCTGCTTCCCTAGACAAGAAAAGTTATTTCCGTACCGTGGTCCCCGTGGCCCCGCAGCTGCACTTGGTGCCAGCCTGCACGGCTGCGGAGCGTGTGATGCTGTCTGAAGCCTGAGTCAAAGTTAACCATTTTCCCCACGGATCCAAGCCCAAGCCACGAGGCCAGCAATAAGGAGCTGAAGCTGTGCAGCTGTGTCTTCCAGACCCCTCCCTCAGAACCCAGCAGGTCGCTGTGGAGCACAGGACCCCCGCTGCTCCGCCGACCCTGCCTGCGGGTTATCTCCCTGTTCCCACACCAGCGCCGTGCCCCACAGCCCCCAGCACCGCCCCGCTCCGCTTTGTTTTTTGTACTGATGCAAATGGTCCCCTCGGAGGGAGGTGTCATCTGGGGCCTTTGATTGTGTTCCCAGGCTCGGGGAGCACAGTGCCATCCCAGCACGGCCCTTCCTTTCAACCCCTATCCCCTTAAAAGTGGACCGCAAGAGGGGAGGAAGCCAACATACGCTTGTGTGCTGCTCTGAGGAGCACAAAAGCAGCCTGGAAAGTTTTTTCTCGGCTCCCTTTGCCTTTTCTCCACACTGTTTTTCCTCTGTATTACAGAGCCATCTTGCTGGATACTTTCTTTGGACTCTTACGGAGATTTTTAAGAAAAAAGGGACATGCCTTCATGTCCTGCCAGCCTGCCCCAGAAGACAGCACTGCCACAACACACTCTCAGGGTTTTCACTCCTAAGTCCCAAATCCTCCTTTATTTTTTTTTGCCTCGTCTCCTGCTCTTGGTTCAGCCTGCTGACTCTTCTGGCAGCAGTTTAAGCAGAGGACAAAGGCCTTTCGCAGCTGTGTTTGCTAGTTGGTCTCTGATGTCCAGCATGGGCTGAATGCGAGCAGAGAACATCTCAGAAAACATCCACTGCCATTTCACAAGGGCTGTCTGAAGCCAACGAGCCCGGTACCGGAGAGGCAGCGGCTGACACCACTCCTCGAGCAGGATGATCTGTTTCCCTCGTATGCACACTTCTGCAGTAACTTCTTGTGGGACCAACCCCAGCCCAGAGTCCCGATATACACCCTGCGTTTATTTTTCTGTCCCGGAGACATGTAAAGCGGGACATATCCAGGGGCAACACGAGGATGAGGGAGGCTGAAGGGCTGTGGAAGAGGGGCTGTATTTTAACATGGCCGCCTGACGGCACAGGGCAGCAGGGTGCTGTTACCTGCGGAGGTGCGCTGCTGTCGTAACACTTCTCCACTCCCATCTCATCCACGGGAGCATCTCTGCTCCTCCTCATCTCCCTGATGCGCTCCAGCTGCTGCTGCCAGTCCCTCGGCTCCCAGCGCGGTCTCTGGGGTTCAGACGCCCCCTGCTCGCCACCATCCCTCTCCCCAGATTCATAGGCAATGGCAACGCTCTTCCTCCTCCTGCTGCGCCTCGGGACGCTGGCTGTGCTATGGAGCTGGCCCACTGCAAGAGATGGGAGAGAGATTTTCAGGCCTGAGGCCAAGGAAAGAAGCCTTTGGAAAGAAGGACTTGGTGACCAGAGTTGGGGACACATGTCACACTACGGGGACGCATGTCCCAAACACACAAGAGGCTGCAGAAGGACAAGATGCACCCCCCAGGCCCTCGCCCAGTGCCACAAGCGGGACAGCCATCGGGGTGCTGCCACATCCCGGGCTTCGAGGGGGGGACGACGATGTGATAAGGCCACCATGTCCCTGTCCCCCGGCTGGGCTGCACCCTCACTCCCCCTGCTTGTGGGCCCACAGGCTCCCCTCGCCGGGACACGGCCGCACACGACCCCTCCAACCCTGGGAAGCCGTCAATTTCCCCCTCCTCCCCGTACCTCCGGCCGCCCCCCTGGCTTTGCTGAACCGCCGGGCCGCCGCCCGCCCGCCGCCGGCGGAGACGGCCGCGCACATGGCGGCGGTCCCGGGAACTACAGGCCCCAGAATGCCTCGCGGCGGGCGCGGGAGCAGGAAGCGGCGGGACTTCCGGCGGGGGCGGGGCGCGGCGCCGGGAGGGGGGGCCGGCGCGGAGC
>NW_015090794.1:3083323-3105505 GCF_001431845.1 Calidris pugnax
TGTCGAGGGGACACTGTGCCATGTCCTGGGCTGCTGTGTCCCCCCCGGGGCGGTGGTCTGGGGGCTGTGGTGTGTCCCCCCGGGGTGGTGGTCTGGGGGCTGTGGTGTGTCCCCCCGGGGTGGTGGGCTGCATAATGTCCCCTGGTGATGTTGGGCCAGAGGCTATGGTGTGTCCCCTAGGCTGGGGTCAGCAGCTTGTTCCCAGGGATGCTGGGACAGAGTCTGTGGTGTCCCCCCTGGGCAGTGGGCTGTGGTGTGTCCCCCCGGGGTGGTGGGCTGCATGATGTCCCCTGGTGATGTTGGGCTGGGGGCCACGGTGTGTCTCCTGGGCTGGGGCCAGCAGCTTGTCCCCTGGGATGCTGGGACGGAGTCTGTGGTGTCCCCCCTGGGCAGTGGGCTGGGGGCTGTGGTGTCCCCCCCAGGTGGTGGGCTGCATAGTGTCCCCTGGTGATGTTGGGCTGGGGGCCATGGTGTGTCTCCTGGGCTGGGGTCAGCACCTTGTCCCCTGGGATGCTGGGACAGAGTCTGCGGTGTCCCCCCTGGGCAGCGGGCTGGGGGCTGTGGTGTCCCCCCCAGGTGGTGGGCTGCATAGTGTCCCCTGGTGATGTTGGGCTGGGGGCCATGGGGGGTCTCCTGGGCTGGGGTCAGCACCTTGTCCCCTGGGATGCTGGGACAGAGTCTGTGGCGAGTCCCCAGGGAGCAACAAGGGATCGCTGAGGCCTGTGCCTGGGGTGTGGGGAAGGCTGTGGCATGTCCATGGGGGGCATGGGTCGTAAATGGGGGGCTGACAGGTCTGTGCAGGAGGGAGTGCTGAGGGCAGGGTGCTGGGGCTGCACCAGGAGCGGGTGTCCTGCTCTGAGCTGGGTTCTGGGGGTCCCTGAGGGGCAGCGGGCTGGGGCTGGCTGGGGAGACAGTTTCTGAAGGATGTAGCCGTCGATGTGCTGTTGCTATAATCGGTGTGCTTGTTCTTGCTCCCCCCTCTTTCTCCTCTCCATGGCAGCATTTGGATGTTCGAAAGCTCAGATTTGTAAGTCCTTCCTCACGTCTAGTTACTTTCAGCATGTAACTTCACAGAGGTGTGTGCTTGTCCGTTGCTTTTGACTGAGAACAAGTGCTTCAGCTCACAGCCACCAAAAAGTGTTTGTTTATAGTTCAGAAATCATCTCAGCAGTTTTGAAATGGTGGTTGATCTGTGTGGGCCGTGGTGGTGCTGGGCATTTCATCCCAGAAAATGATAATCCTGAGCTCCCCATTCCTTGATTAGCTGCAGGATGTGGGTGCTGAAGGCAGGAGCAGCGCAAGTTCCTCATGTGTGTGGGCTCCTCGCTGTTTTGTCCTCAGTGCTGGGCTTCTCCCTTGTTTGAAATGGCCTGAGACACCAGAGCTGTTTGTGAAAGCCACATTGTGATGGCTGTCACTGGTGTTTTCCTGCTTAAAGATTCCCCTTGGGCCTCCCTTAACAGAAACGGTGTTCTGTGTTCGCAGGGGCTCAGCGCTGCTTGCTTGTCAGCATGGCAAAGCCTCAGAGCAAGGATTCTGGACTGAAGGAGAAGTTCAGGAATCTCCTGGGGCTGGGAACATCCCGGGGAAGTTCAAAGTCATCGGAAGGCAAACAAACAGAGTTTATCATCACTGCAGAAATACTCAAGGTATGAGAATCGATTGTAGTAAAGGTGGGGATAGTGCCTGGATTACCCGAGCTGAGAGGATTGGATGGAGGGCTTTTTCCTTCTCTTTTCTGTTTTGACATTCATCCCCGCTCTGATCATGCTTTTTTACCTTATCTCTCAGTTCATTCTCTATTGAAATGGGTATAAAACTCACCTACTTTGAAGTTACAGCATAATAGTTATTTAGTGTTTGAATACTTTTGAGATATTTGATAGGATGGTGTTGACTTACGTCAGGTTACAGGGTGTCTCCTCAATATATGTTGCTCTCTTTTTGTACTGAGCTCGATGAAGTTTATGTGGTGGCCACTAGCACAAGCTGGAAACTGTTTCTATTTTGTGAAAACCTTACAGTTTTGTGCAAGTTTTTTAGAAAATAGTGATTCCAGTAATTGGTACAGCATGTCTGTAAGCAGAATAGTTGGCACATGAGGAGGAAAATACATAAAAGGGAGAAGGAGTCCAGAATCCCTTCCCTTCTGTGCTGGAAGGGAAGCCAAGAAGCCAAGCTCTTACCTGCTGAAAGGCTGGAGAGCCAGACTTACCATCCCTCCTTTCTCTGCCTTTCTCCCATGAGCTGGGTGAGCGCCACAGCCAGCGAGTTATTACCTTTTCTGAAGAAAATGAGATGTTCTGACCTGGAGGTGAAAAGCTGCCTGGCTCCAGTTCTGTGAAAGTTCGAGTTTTGACAAATCATTTGCTAATGGAAAAAAGATTTTGGAGAAATTCCTGAAACGCTCTAGTGATGACTAATGGTTAGATCATTTTGGACAAATGTGTAATTCATTTTTCAGTGGTTCATGATCCCCTTTGAGAAATGGGTAAGTGTTTCTAGTAAGATAAACTGTTAACTTATTTCTGCATTTCTTTCCAGGAATTGAGCATTGAATGTGGATTAAGTAATAGGATACGAGCAATCAGTCAAATTTGTGAAGTGGCAAAAACTAAAAAAATTGAAGAGGTAAGTTTCAAAGTGTTCAGTGAATATTTGAAGGATGAACATTGAAGCAAAACAGCTCTTAACCTATTCTAAGAGGCTCCTGGAGTTTAGATTGCCTTTTAAAATTGCTAATCCCAGAAGCTGTTTTCTGCTGTCCAAACCTGTGAAAGGATGGCTCAAATGCCAAGGAAATTAGTCTTGTCCAAGCTACCACCTGTGGAGCAGAGAGGACATAGCTATGGGCTTCCTGAGTTGAATGGAAGGAGAATGCTGCAAATACTCAGGCCAGTTCAGGACAGTTCCCAGGAGATCATGTTAATCCTGTAGCAGAGATGTTTGCTAGCTCCTTCTGTCTTGTTAATAAGCAACCTCAAACTGTTTTTAAACTCATCTGGTATTTGGGTGAGGGTTTCTGCACAAATGCTCACACTGAAGTGTATGAATAAGGAACTTCAGTTACTGGGGTGCAAGTTGTCACGTAAGATGGGATTTGGTGGCTCTCAATGTGGTTCATCTGAGCTTGTGACCGGGCAGGTGAGAGCGTCCCTCAGAAAAGAGAACTCTGGACATGAAATCCGTGGAGATTTTGTTCATTAGCTTGCCATAATTAATGACTGACCTATTGGGTAAAGATCCCAGAAGAAGTTTAACTTTCCTACTATTGCCTGTCTCCTCCATTTGTTTTCAGCACGCAGTGGAAGCAATATGGAAAGTGGTAGCTGATATGCTCCAGCCAGAGCGCCCCGCCGAAGCCAGACATGCTGTTCTTCATCTGCTGAAGTCAATTGTTCAAGGACAGGTGAAAACAAACAAACTGCAGAAGAAACACTGCACTTAAACTAGGGGTTGTGCAGAGAATGAGTGTTTCTTATTTTGGTTGTGCCTAGTAAATGGGAAGAGGAAGCACTTAAAATTAAGTCTCAGTTTGACTTCATAGCAAAACTTTTCATACAACTTATAGAAAACTTTTCTGGTTTAGGGCAACGTTCTTGAAAAAGAGGAAATACTTTGGGTTAAGTTCAGCATAGTGTAGCAAATTTTATGTGGTCTTTGCCCAGATCTATTAGTCCTAGTCTGCAGCTGGTTTTGATGTTTCAGCAAGTCAAGTATGCAAGAAGTTCTGTATGAGATGCTTTTCTAAGCATACTGTGAATTCTTCAGATGTCACAGTGTGCTGTATAAACGTAAGACTGTATCAGACAAAGTGCTAGTTTTCAGTATTCTGATGAAGTAGGGGTAGATGCTTATGAAAAGAACAGGCATCGATTCTGGTTTATTGGGTGTTTTTTTTTTTTAAATGCTGTACTGGCGGTGCTGTCGGTTGCAGTTTCCATCCATTTCTTTGTGTGTTGGGTGCTGTCTGTGTGTTGCTGGGCAAAATGCCTCCAGCCCTGAGTGCTGATATAACAGACTGAGAAGAACTGAGCCATTGTCAGTAACCAGTAGAGGTTGGAGGTATTCTCGGGAGGCTTTCATAGACTGTAGAAAAATAACATAATTTAAAGTATAAAGATACTGTTGGAGACCATGATAAGGTCCAGGCCTTAACTGTCTTTGTTCATTAGTGATGCTGTTATTCCTTTCCCCAACCCTCTTTTTTTCTTTTTTAAGGGTGAGAGATTAGGGATCCTCAGAGCACATTTCTTTAAGGTTATTAAGGACTATCCCTCCAATGAAGACTTGCATGAACGGCTTGAAGTGTTCAAGGCTCTAACAGAGAATGGACGATACATCACCTACTTAGAAGAAGAGTTAGGTGAGGATTGTCTCTACCCCTCTTCAATTTGGTGGGAATAAGTCAAGGGATAGGCATGCAGTAATACAAGAAAAAGGTGGCAATAATACTTTGGGGTCAAAAGCTTATTGTAACAATTTGTTTTCCTTCTTTAGCTGACTTTGTACTGCAGTGGATGGATGTTGGTTTGTCTTCTGAGTTCCTTCTGGTTTTAGTGAACCTCGTGAAATTCAATAGCTGCTATCTGGAAGACTATGTAGCTGACATGGTCCAGTAAGTTGTTGGCTTTTTTTTAGCTCCTACATGCTTGGTAAATTACGGGAGAAAGTTGCAGATCAGTATACAGATAAGTGGAATCTTTTTCATCTGTTCTGGATCTGTTTCATTCCAGGTCATACCTCATGTTTCTGAAAAATGTTTAACTTTCAGTTCTTGTAATGTTCAGATCTGTTTTAGTTTAACTGCATGTGCTTTCCCTGTTTCATGTGGTGGACCTGATTGCATTGCTTAGTCTCACAAAGATCTCTGTTATTGTATTAGTGTAGGCATACTGAGTTTCATTTAAATGCAGCTTTAAGCTAACTTTATAAAAGAGGTTGTAGTGTTCAGTGTCCCTGGGAGTGTTATCAGCAATGCCACAATAAGGGGAATGATGAGTAAAATAACATGCCAATTTACTTGTCTGGTTTGGCTCTTTGTTATTTGCCTATAATCATGTTAAGCAAATAATTGTAATTAAATGTTCTTTCCTAACAGCAAAATATGCCTCTTGTGCATTCAGACTTCGTCATCTGTGGACATAGAGGTCAGTAATTTGAGTCTCTCTTAGTACTTTAGAGTTCTGTGAAATTCTTTGAAACTGTAGTGTTTACAAACAAAATCAGATCATCAAATTCTCCTCTCAGTTTGGTCTCATCTTACAAGAGAGCTGCTACAATGTTATGAAGTATTTGTAAGCCATCGCATCTCATACACCGATAATACTTTTATTCTAAAACAGAGCATTGATAAATTTCATAAGTAAATCAGTTTAACCGTGCCTTTTATAGTTTACTTTCCATTGTGCAATAATTTAAAAAATTAAATTAAAAAAAAAGACATGTGACTTCCAGAAGATTTCTTGGTCTGCCACTTTAGGATTTGATCTGCTTTTTTCCTAGAGAAGCGTATAACCATTTTGTCTTTCTTTTTCCCAAAGATTTCCTTGCAAGTCCTAGATGCAGTTGTTTGCTATAACTGTCTGCCATCAGTGAACCTACCAGTATTTATCATCACTTTGTGCCGTACCATCAATAACTGTTATTGTATAACTTGGACCCGTGCTGTTTAATATATTCATCTAGTGTAGGCATACTGAGTTTCATTTAAATGCAGCTTTAAGACATACTGAGTTTCATTTAAATGCAGCTTTAAGCTAACTTTATGTGTATCCCAGAGTGTATCCTCAGCAAGTTTGCTGATGATACCAAACTGGGAGGAGTGGCTGACACCCCGGAGGGCTGTGCTGCCATCCAGCGAGACTTGGACAGGCTGGAGGGCTGGGCAAAGAAGAACCTCATGAGGTTCAACAGGGAAAAGTGTAGGGTCCTGCACCTGGGGAAGAAGAATGTCAGGCACCAATACAGGTTAGGGGTGGACCCGCTAGAGGCAACTACTGAAGAGAAAGATCTAGGGGTCCTGGTGGACAGTAAAATGGCAATGAGTAAACAGTGTGCTCTTGCGGCCAGGAAGGCCAATGGTATCTTGGGTTGTATAGGGAAGAGTGTAGCCAGCAGGTCAAGGGAAGTCATTCTCCCCCTCTACTCTGCACTGGTGAGGCCACAACTGGAGTACTGTGTCCAGTTCTGGGCTCCCCAGTTCAAGAGGGACAGGGAACTACTAGAAAGAGTCCAGCGTAGGGCTACAAAGATGATTCAGGGATTGGAGCATCTCCCTTATGAGGAGAGACTGAGAGAGCTGGGACTCTTTAGTCTGGAGAAGAGAAGGCTGAGGGGAGACCTTATCAACGCCTACAAGTATCTCAAGGGAGGGTTGAAGGAGGAGGGAGCCAGACTCTTTTCAGTGGTTCCCACCGAGAGGACGAGGGGCAACGGGCACAAGTTGGAACATAAGAGGTTCCACTCAAATATGAGGAGAAACTTCTTCACGGTGAGGGTGACGGAACCCTGGAACAGGCTGCCCAGGGAGGTTGTGGAGTCCCCTTCTTTGGAGATTTTCAAAACCCGCCTGGATGCAGTCCTGAGTAACATGCTCTAGCTCTAGGCAATCCTGCTTCAGCAGGGGAGTTGGACTAGATGATCTCTATGGTCCCTTCCAACTCTAGAAATTCAGTGAAATTCAGTGAAATTAGTGTAGACATACTGAGTTTCATTTAAATGCAGCTTTAAGCTAACTTTATAAAAGAGGTTGTAGTGTTCAGTGTCCCTGGGAGTGTTATCAGCAATGCCACAATAAGGGGAATGATGAGTAAAATAACATGCCAATTTACTTGTCTGGTTTGGCTCTTTGTTATTTGCCTATAATCATGTTAAGCAAATAATTGTAATTAAATGTTCTTTCCTAACAGCAAAATATGCCTCTTGTGCATTCAGACTTCGTCATCTGTGGACATAGAGGTCAGTAATTTGAGTCTCTCTTAGTACTTTAGAGTTCTGTGAAATTCTTTGAAACTGTAGTGTTTACAAACAAAATCAGATCATCAAATTCTCCTCTCAGTTTGGTCTCATCTTACAAGAGAGCTGCTACAATGTTATGAAGTATTTGTAAGCCATCGCATCTCATACACCGATAATACTTTTATTCTAAAACAGAGCATTGATAAATTTCATAAGTAAATCAGTTTAACCGTGCCTTTTATAGTTTACTTTCCATTGTGCAATAATTTAAAAAATTAAATTAAAAAAAAAGACATGTGACTTCCAGAAGATTTCTTGGTCTGCCACTTTAGGATTTGATCTGCTTTTTTCCTAGAGAAGCGTATAACCATTTTGTCTTTCTTTTTCCCAAAGATTTCCTTGCAAGTCCTAGATGCAGTTGTTTGCTATAACTGTCTGCCATCAGTGAACCTACCAGTATTTATCATCACTTTGTGCCGTACCATCAATGTGAAGGAGCTCTGTGAGCCGTGCTGGAAGGTCAGAACTTTTCTTGTAGTTCTGTTTTTTAATGAGTTTGCTGTTTTGGCCTCAGAGATGAAGTGTCAGATGGGCCTGTGCACATCTGCCATAAATTTCAGTTTGGTTTTAAAAGTAAATTAAATTTCAATTTTTAAGGGATCAGCACATTGTTAGTGTAAGTTCTGTCATGTCCATGGAATTCACCCATAGTTTCCTCTCAGCTGATGTGACAGGCTTCTGTTGTGGCATGGAAATGGCTTGGACACATTTAGTTACTGTAAGCAGGCATGATCAGCCAGCTAACAGCATATTCAGGCTAATGAGTGTTTTAACAACTGGATATTTAAGTTTTCTCTCTGACTTTGCAGCTTATGCGAAACCTTTTGGGAACTCATTTGGGACACAGTGCCATCTACAACATGTGCAGGATCATGGAAGACAGGTAAAGAAGGTGTATCTAACAAAACCCAAGGAATTCAGCAGAGGTTCTGTTGAGGTAGATAGGGAGTCACTGGCCTCAGTAGAAAAACCTCAATGTTCTGGTGCTTAGAAGTGAATTCCCTTCCTAGTTATGCTGCTGAAGTTCTCATTTTTTGGTGTTTCTGAATTTAATTTTCCTTTCTTTAAAGTTCTACTACACATTTCTGCTTTTAATGTTTGTAAATTGTTTGTGCAAAGCTCTGATGCATAACAGCTGGGAATTGCTGTTGTGACAGTGTATATTCCTATTCACTTTTATATGCTGTAATAATTGTAGCATGGTCTAAAACTTTCCTTCCATCTTTTCTTAGAGCTTACATGGCAGATGCAGCACTGCTGAGAGGAGCTGTGTTCTTTGTTGGGATGGCTCTGTGGGGTGCTCATCGACTCAATTCGCTCAAGAATTCCCCAACTTCAGTGTTGCCTTCATTCCTCAAGGTAGGATGGGATGCTGGAGGAACTTTTTAATCAGGTATACATCTGGACCTGCACGAATTTAGAACAAAAATGTGGTCCCCTATGTCACATCTGTGCCTGAAAAATGAGAGACAGCAATTGAGTGTGGGGTGGAGCACAGGGAAACAGTACATCAACAGAGGATTTCAGTTTGAAGCTGAGGTCTCCTTCTGGAATATCTTTGTTGGCCAGAAAAGCAAAGTCTGAATTCTTTTTATCAAATACCTACGTTGTGGGTACTTTAGCTTAAAAATAAAAACAAAACAAAAACTTTCACTCTTTCTAGTGGTGAGTATAAAAAGTGAGGGATGGTGTCTTCAGGAGCAGCTTCAGAGCACTCTTAAAACTTCCTCATCTAAGTGCATCAGGCAGGAATTGCTTGCTTTAAGCTCATGTGTCTGCTCTGCAAGATGGGACTGTATTTGACATCTGATCTACAGCTGTTTGCAAGAGTGCATAACTGTGCTTTATAAAATGGTTCTTTGCTTTGCCTTTTGTGTGTATAGACTTGAATGTATTTATCTCAGACCTTCAGGCTAAGTCCCTGATTAGTAAGACATGTTTCATTTGAATTTAAGAGGGTATCTGATTTGTATTCCAGGCCATGACGTGTCCCAATGCAGTTGTATCCTACGAGATAGTTCTGTCCATTACACGTCTAATAAAGAAGTATGGGAAGGAGCTCCAAGCTGTAACGTGGGATATCCTTTTGGACATCATGGAGCGATTACTGCAGCAGCTGCAGGTAAGTGTTGAGCCTGTCTTGATGTGCTTTCAATCAAAACACCTTGCCATAACTATTTTTGCAAATCAATCTCTGTTTTTACACTCTAGCGAACATTGAAGCTGAATGAAGGCTTAACCCAATTCTCAATACTGTGCTTCTCAACTGAGTTTTCTGTTTGTATTTAAAGGTTAGCACATTCTGATAATACAGAAGTCTTTTAGGAACGTTTTTTTCTCTGTTTCAGAGTCTGGAGAGCCAAGAACTTAAGACCATTGTGCATGATCTTTTGACTACAGTAGAAGAACTCTGTGACCAGAATGAATTCCATGGCTCTGAAGAGAGATTTTTTGAGCTGGTGGAAAGATGTGCTGATCAGAGACCAGTAAGATTTTATTATAATTGTCTTCCTTTGTTGCCAGTTGAATCTGTTTTGTTACTCAGTGAAGTTGGGAGTCCTAAAATAGCAAGCAATCAGAAAATCACAGAAGGGACTTAGATGAGCCTTATTCTTGGGGTGGAGGTTGGGGGAGTGAGTATGTTGTATTTGCTTATACACTAAAAAAAAATAATTCTTGATCTTTCCATGAAAGGAATCTTCTGTATTAAACTTGATAACGTACAGAGCTCAGTCCATTCATCCTGCCAAAGATGGCTGGATTCACAACCTGCAGATGTTAATGGAGAGATTCTTCAGGTATGAAATCATGGCTTTGTGATACTTTTAAATGCTTCTTGCCACCTTTTCATGTTAGATGATTTTGTTTTCTGAACCTTTAGTGTTAGTAAATGACTGGTAAGAAGTACGGTGCTTTTTTACAGTACGTAAAAGGATTTTGTTTAACAGAAGAAAAACTTTCCACTGTGTTATTTATGCTGCCTTTTTTTTTTTTTTTTCCTTTATTTCCATTGGATGGTGCTATTCCAATTAGCTTAGGCAGTTATGTGTTCCGCTCCATAGCACTTTGCAATTCTGACACCAAACAAGACTTTCCTGTTAAGCATCAGGATTGCATAGGGTTATCCAGTATTAAAGTTACCTGGTTTTGAGTTGGTATACTCCTAAAAGTATTCTTGTCCTCTAAAATACCAATGTACAGCAATTCCAAACTTCTGTCTCATCTCTGAAATGCTGCCAAAGAGCAACTCTGCCTCGGTGCCGTATGTTTGGTTCTAAATTTGCTCGCCAGAGCACTTGTTCTTCTGACATGTGCTTCCTAGTTTGGATTGCAAATGGGAAAACTGTAGTCACAGGTCTCCAGGAGCAGTAAAAGCTGAATCAGGATTTCAGTTTCCAATTGTTCTTGAATCTGATTTCATATATAGAGACATTAACTGAAGGCTCTCTAACAGTTATCGTTCTAATTCTTAAGAAATGTCTTAGTTTCCTTTAGTTTTACTTTCCTTTTCTCCTCTCCCCCCTTCCCTGAGTGTCAGCAACTTTATTTTATTCATCTTGAATTTGCTCTTCCCATTTTAGGAATGAAAGTCGTAGTGCTGTTCGCATTAAAGTTCTGGATGTCTTGTCCTTTGTCCTGAGTATTAACAGACAGTTCTATGAGGTTTGTGTTTATCTGTTTCTGATGTCAAATGTGAGATTTTAAGTGGGTGGGAAAAGCTTTGGTGAGGCATTTTTTATGGTGTGCTTCAGGTTGTCTCTGCCACTGGGGAGTGCACAGAACTGTGCTTTAGATGTTGCACACAATAAACCTGTTTCTTTAGGATGCTTGTAGAAGGACTTGCCTTTTAATTGTCCTTAGTTGGATACAGGTATGTGCAACTTGCAGTGGGAGCTGTTGTGTTTTGAGGACATACCTGATTGTATATTTGCTTCCCTGTTTTAGGGTCATTAATTCCATGTGTATTTTGTTTTGGAAGAAAGGAAAGTCATTGTGAGAGATGCAGCATTTATTTAAAAGCTTTGTAAAAAGATGAGGTCTGGACATAATGTGACGTGAGCAGATAGACTTGTCTGGGTGCTTCCAGTCTAATTGCAATGCAAGGTGGAAGCTGCCTGAGAGAGGGGTTACAGACAAGCTCTGGGGATGTCTTCAGCTCCGTGGAAGACCCAGTGGCAGAGGGTAGGAAGGGGCAGAGGTGCTTCTTGGATTCTTTCAAGATTTGTGAAAACATGATTCCTCTCTCTCTCAAAAAACCAAGCCCTAGAAGTCCCTTGCCAACAGTCTGTTTGAGCCTGGTCTATCGAATCTGTAGGATTGATGAAAACCAAAGCATTGAATCCAAGTTCAACAAAAGTCATAAATATTTGGAGGGAAGGCGTACAGAAATACTTAATTGGATGGAAGATGGAAGATCAAGGAACCAAACAGCTAGTTGAGGAGCAAGCAGAATATCAGTGTTCTTTTGTTTGTAATTATTTGTATCTTTTACAACCGACAGCAAAATGTCAAGGCTTATTGAGGTCTGTCCTCTTGCAGGAAGAGCTGATAAACTTGGTTGTGATCTCTCAGCTGGCTCACATTCCAGAGGATAAAGACCATCAAGTCCGAAAACTGGCCACTCAGCTACTCGTAGACCTGGCTGAAGGTTGCAACACACATCACTTTAACAGTTTGCTGGATATCATAGAAAAGGTGAGGTAGAGCTTGGTCATTTGTCGGTAGCATCAGCACATCTTCTGTCAGATCCTCTTATGGTGATGGCAGACACTAACCTGTGACTGTTACCAATCGCATGGCTCAATGGGATGGTGTAAAACAGTTTTGGAGCATGCAAGTCTGAAGTGCAGAGTGGGAGGGAAACCCTGTCAGTGCACATCACAAGCTACCTGACAGGGCTGGCAGAATTTCTAGCAAGGATGACTTGCCATAGTCTTTCCTGACCTTCCAGGATGGAAATAAAGAAAAGGTATGTTGCAGATTTAAACCATGTATTGTTTATCTTTTTAAAAGGTGGCTGCACATTCTCTCTAAGGATGGAAATTAAAGAAAAGGTGTGTTGCAGATTTAAACCATGTATTGTTTTTCTTTTTAAAAGGTGGCTGCACATTCTCTCTCATCGCCTTCTGAACTGGAAGAGAGGGACTTGCTATCGTATTCAGCTTCTTTGGAGGATGTCAAGACAGCAGTTCTTGGTCTCCTGATAATTCTTCAGGTAAATGCTACAGAGCATTAAACATGTCTTCCTCAGAATAGTCTTCTGCTGAGCTTGGCTTTTTAGATAACCATTCTCTCAAATATTCCAACTTTTGTTTTATCCACTTCATATTTTCATAGTTTTGGTCATACCTTTTGCTTTTGGGTACTGTATGATTGGTTGTTAAATGTTTTATCTCTTAATTTCCGTTGTACAATGAATATGAACACGTTTTCATGTGTGGAGGGCAGATGGTGTTCATAAACTAGCAGAAAGGGAGTGGTTCATAACCTTGTGTTTGGGTAGTGTGTCCTGAGATATGTTAAGTAGTTGTGAAGTGTTGTGCAATGAATATGAACACATTTTCATGTGTGGAGGGCAGATGTGTTCATAAACTAGCAGAAAGGGAGTGGTTCATAACCTTGTGTTTGGGTAGTGTGTCCTGAGATACGTTAAGTAGTTGTGAAGAGCTGGTTGTTCCAACCAGTGCCCTCCTGGAGGCCAGCAGAGTTGCTCTGGAGTCTTCGCAGAGGTTCTGTCCAGAGCCATCTGTTCACCTTGCTTTCAAGAGCAAGTTTTTGCTGTGTTTTTCTTGACTTCTCAGTGGCAATACACATTTCCAAAGAACGGGTGTCAGCCTGCCTTTTCATTTGTGTTTCTGTTCCTCTGTAGACCAAGCTCTACAGCTTACCCTCCAGCCACGCCATGCGGGTGTACGAGATGCTGATTCACCACATCCAACGCCATTACATCTACACCTACAGCCTTGCTGTTGCCAGCAGCATCAGATTGCAGGTATGAGCAGTGCTTTTGGGTCGAGAGCTGCATGCTGTCTTTGGAATTCTTGGCTGGTAGGTGGGGAATGTGGGCTCTAGAGCTTGGCAGAAATGGAATTAAATGTTTCTTGGCTAGTAGGGGTATGTATATGTGCTGTAACACTAGAAGTGCTGCCTCCTACAGAGCTAGCCATCTATTAAAAATCCCTTTGTACTTGTAAAAATATCACGAGGAGGTGGGAGAGCACCCCATTGGTTTGGGTTTTGAGTGATTCCAGTGTTTTCTCTGTTGCAGGTGTTTGATTTCCTGCTGATGCTTCGAGCTGACTCCCTCCACCGTCTTGGCCTTTCCAACAAGGATGGGGCAGTGAGGGTATCACATGAGGAAGTGGGAGAGCACCCCATTGGTTTGGGTTTTGAGTGATTCCAGTGTTTTCTCTGTTGCAGGTGTTTGATTTCCTGCTGATGCTTCGAGCTGACTCCCTCCACCGTCTTGGCCTTTCCAACAAGGATGGGGCAGTGAGGTTCAGCCCTTACTGTCTATGTGATTTTGTGTAGGTTTCTCGTTGCATTAAGCAAAAGCTGTTCTCCAAACTACTTCATATTTTTGCACAAGCTTAATAGTCCATCAGTAGCAATCTGTAGTTTTTCTAAATCTTCCAAATCCTACTGAATCAGCTGCTAGACAAATCTGTAGTTACGACCTAGGATTGTCTCGACTAATAAGCCATTGGTGAATTGTTCTTACAAACCACTTGCCTACAGAGCTGTCAGTCTCAGGCATGACATTTCTGTTCCTGCTCACAAAAATTCACAGAAATATCAGCAATTTCCTGCCTATAAATTCAAGTTTTCACATTGAAGTTTGATTCAATGATTTGGACAAATCTGGCTATTTTTAATTTTATAGCTTCATCTGTAGTTCTTTGTGTTACGCACTCCCAAAAAGATATTTTTTTAAATTTGCTAGGGGCCTGGGTAGAAAAATCCTTAACCTGACCAAAAGGATGCATTACTGTCCGTCTGCTGGTGTTGTAGTTTTTTGTCAAACCAGGACAACTGGGCAATGCTGTGGTTTTTAATTGAAAATGCAATTTATATTGTTGTAAATTGGCTCAGGTGGCACTGTAGGTCACATGAATAGGCTGTTCTGGTCTTGATTTTACATTACGTATGTTTTTCTCCCTTTTGATGTTGTAGAGAAGCAGAGAAGAGGACTTCTGAGAAGAAGCCTGCTGGTACACTCTCTCCGCCTTCAGGAAGTCCCAGTGTGCCTTCCCAGAACGCCACCATTCGGATAGGACATCTGCCATACTCCATGGTCTTTGGTGTCCTCCTGCAGTGTTTGAAGCAAGTACGTCCACTCTGAATGACAGTTGTCATCTTCTTGTGAAATACATCAACTTAAACCAACTGGCTGGAGAATTCAGTCCCACAGTATCTAAATGACATATCTAAATGACAATACGTAAATCCTCGCTCTTGGGCAAAATCTGAGTGTAATTGTGCAACTTTACAACCACCAGTGGGAGCACCAGTTCAGCTCTTCAGCAAATAAGCAAAGCTTTCATTTCACTCCGCTTCAGAGCAGACAAGGGCAAAAAAATGTGTTTGTCAAACAACGATCAGATAAGTCATCCTCTAATGTCCTTTCTGAAAGGGCATTTGAAACTAAACGAAACTCTCTCAGTGCAAGTTTTTGAAGTATTTTGAAAAATGATAAATGTTTCAGTCACTGTAAATATAAATGGTTCATTACTGGTGTATTGGACATTGTTATGTGCTGTGGGGTTGTCTTGCTCTGGAGGTTAATTAGTGCAGGTGGTTAAGAGAATTAAATTCTGGCTGTCATTTTGAGCTCAATCAGATCTTGATACAAGTTGTCTTCACGTTTGTGGTGCCAATATTGTACCTAGAGCTGGATGACAGACAGGAAGTAACTTGTGACAGCTGAATGCCACTTCTTTTTATGTAGCTACTGTGGCAAGACATACATCTGCCTAGGAAATGGCAAGTTGTCTGAAATTTCCTTGGTCTGACTTTCAAACTGAACTGAAATTGTAGCAAAATTTTTCACCTTAACTTTTTCTTTCTTTCCAGGAGACAGACTGGAAGGTGCTGAAATTGGTCCTCAACAAATTACCTGAATCCCTCCGCTATAAAGTGCTATTTTTAACCTCTCCTTGCAACATAGACCTCCTGGCCTCTGCACTGAGCTACATGGTAATGTCATGCACCCTACTGATGTATAATCACCCTAGGTTGCTTGAAAGTTGGGTGGGTTTGGGGGAGTTTTTTGAGTTTTTTTGGCGTTTTTTGAGGGTTTTTGTTTGTTTTCTTCAGTGTAATGTTTTGAAGATTAGCATACTGATGGTCAATCCTCATTCACCTTCCCTTTTTTGTGAGGATTGGTTTAGGTACAGAAGTAGATAATGATGAGTGTTTTTTCTCTGTGTATGTATGTATAAATGTGAAAAGGGAGCTATGGGCATTGCCTCTCTTTTTTAGAGAGTATTTTTAGTGTGAGGTGTTCTAACCTACTGTGTGATGTATCAGCTCACAGACAAAAAGACTACGGACAGGCTTCATGGTACCCCAGAAGGCTTTTCTCGCACGGATTTGCATCTGGCTGTAGTCCCAGTACTGACGGCATTAATATCTTATCATAACTATCTGGACAAAGCTAAACAGGTAAGGGGAAAGAAGGAGGGGATGGGGGGATGGGGCCTGAACCTGTATGGTAGATCATTTTCTCATAATAGCTGATGAGGAGACTTAAGTGCAAGGTAACACAGCCCTTTTCTGTTATAAAAAGCTGATTCGGAAGTATTTGGAGTGGGGTCAGGGGTGAAAAAACCACTTTGCTAACTTTGTGCAGCAGTAACTGGCTGGTCATTTGGGTTTGGTGTTCTCCATCCATACCTGTCCCCGCTTGCAGGTTCCTGAGTGGCTTTACCTTCTGCTGGAAGAAGGTAAAGAAGAAGATAAAATTCCATTTGATCAGAAACTTAAATACTAATTTCTAAAATCTCTACTTGATTAAAGTCCCATCTTGAGATTTTGGCCTAGAATACATGCAATGTTATTTAGGATTCTGTGTTAGTGCCTTTTGGATAAGAATTTATATGCATCATACAGGCCTTGCAGTAGTGATACCTTGCAAGCCGTTCTGAAACGCTAACTGAAATCAGGACATGGCACATCAGAAGTTTTCTCTTTCCCTGTATTATGACTTATTTTTCTCTTTTTTACTCTTCTAGCGTGAAATCGTGTATTGCCTGGAACACGGTCTTATCTATCGCTGCGCAAACCAGTGCGTTGTGGCACTCTCTGTCTGCAGTGTCGAGATGCCCGACATCATCATAAAGGCACTTCCTGTCTTAATAGTCAAATTAACCCACATTTCTGCTACAGCCAATATGGCAATCCCCCTCTTAGAATTTCTTTCAAGTGAGTTGTAATGTTTTTTTTTTACTTTTGATCTTCTACAGTTGTAAATGGATTGTTTGCACTGAATATGGGTATTTTGATTGTGTTAGTCATATGGAACTCACTGTAAGGGTTTCTTGGTTTTTGGTGATGCCTTTGTACCATCCTCAAGACATAAATGTTTGATCATCTCTTGTTTGTTACTGTTTTTCTACTGAAAGCACTTGCACATGCTGAGGAAAGAGACATGCTTTGTGTCGTGCAGCCATACAGTGATGAGAAATACCAAGCTGCTTTCTCCACCTGGCTGCTTATAACTTAAATAGCATGAAATAATACCATGATGTTGACTTCCACGTCAGCTGACGATTTAGAAGAAACAAAACCAATTCAAATTAAACTTAATAGTGATGTTGAATAGTTTGTGTTCAGACCTCACCTGTGTTGGTTTTCTTCTTGACCTGTTCCAGCTCTAGCAAGGCTGCCTCACCTCTACAGGAACTTTGCAGCAGAGCAGTACGCCAGTGTGTTCGCCATCTCCCTGCCATACACAAACCCTTCCAAGTAAGTTCTTGGCAAATGTGCTTCTTCCTCATCTGTAAAATTAAAAGAATGAGACATGCTTCTTTTGTAGTACTTGGGTCAAAGTTATTTGTCGTATATTGCTTATTCTGGTATCTCCAGGCTTTATCTGAAGAAGGGACATAATTCACCTTGTCCAAAATCTGTTTTTCTTGAACAGAACTTTTGAGGTTTTTTTTTTTTCCTTTAATACTTACAGTAGGTAAAGGAACAGTTCTGTTTCTCACATTGAAAAGTCTTTCTGTTCTGGAATTGGCATCATAATGCAGCATTAAACTTTGTGGAGATCTTTCTGCTGTTTTAGGTTTAACCAGTACATCGTTTGCCTGGCCCATCACGTGATAGCCATGTGGTTCATTCGCTGCCGCCTTCCCTTCCGAAAGGACTTTGTCCCCTACATTACAAAGGTAATGGACACCACTGAATCAAACAGTATATAACAAAAATGATGACTTAAAAACTGCCTTGAGAAGTTTAAAGCTTCTGTTTGAAGCTAGAAAAATACTACTTTTCTTGCCAAGATGTTTTTCAAAACGGACAGTGAGTTCTTGTGTGTTGGCCCACGATTGTGGTCTTTCTGCACATGTTAGTCATTCACACTGTCATCTCTCTCTCTCAATCGGCAGGGGTTGCGCTCCAATGTCCTCCTTTCCTTTGATGACACACCCGAGAAGGACAGTTTCAGGGCTCGCAGTACAAGCCTGAATGAGAGGCCAAAAAGGTAAATTATATTTTACTCCAGCAGGGTCTTGTGTTCCCTGTTCTAGTGCTCACACCCTTCCCTGTGTTTTTCTCAAGGAGGCTGGGTCTAGTTATCCAAAATCTGACGGCGCATTCAAGCAAGCAAAGTAAACCTCTTTAGGTCAGGGGATTGTTAAAAGACAAACATAGGTTGGTAAGAAGCTGGAATCAAACCAAGCTGACAGTCTGATAGTACATATGAGCGCATCCCTGGCTGTTCTGTAAGCCTTTGTGGGAAGGTGTGGGGCTTTTTGTTGTTAATTTTTAAAAATCAACAGTTCTTTCAGTTTGATGTGTGTCATTACAACGCTCCCAGAGGTAATGGAGAAGGGTAATACCAGCAGTAATAGAATAAAATGTTCATATTGATAGTGTTAACTCTTTTGGATAACTGATCTGTAATGACTATTTAAGTGATTGCCAGAAAAATCATTGTGATTAGCAACCTGTATAAATTGAGAGAGCCAATGCTGTGTTTTTCCTTAGTGTTATCTGTCCAGTCAGCGTGCCGGGTACCAGACAGCTGTATCTGGATGTCCTGATCCTTTTTTTGAATCTTGAAGCCATTATGTCAGTTTTAAGCAAAGCCTAATGTTTCTAGGAGCCAGAACGTATCTTGTCTTTCAAAGTAACATTTGCTGAGATAGGAGAATATTCCCTGGAAGGCTTTCAGGGTTCCTCTAATGTTCTTTTACCTGCAGGGCTTACCTAAATTGGTTCACTTTAACTTGCTTCAGTGTTAATGTGCAGTGAGCATACACTGGCATTTGAACCCTGGGGAAAGTGCCTCTACTTTAACTGCAAGGCTCAAGGAGTATCTTGCAATGAAGAAACACCATCCCTGCCCTAATGCTATAGCTGTAAACCCTGTTTTGTGTTTCATCTCTCCCATCTCCTCCTCTTTCATTCAGAAACTTGGAAGAGAAGCCTTTTGACACTCGTCTCTCAAATTAGAATTTCAACTAATCTTTTTTTTTTTTTCCCCCCCCAAAAAACCTGTTAAATTCTACCAGGTTGGAATACTACTGTATCTAAAGGCTTTTGCTAATGCTGCTGGATCACTTTCCACAGAAATCTCTGCTAAGGAGTGTGGGCTGTGCTCAGGCAGCAACCCGAAACACCAGAATGGCAGGATGCCACTGCCTCTGAGTCTGTCTGAGCTTGGGTTCTGGCCAAGTGAGAGAGGAAAGAGCTTTGAGCAGATATCTGTTTCCTTGCTTGAGAAGCTTGTGTGCTTGCTTTTTGCTCCATAAGCCCAAAGAATAAGCATTTCTGTGCCCTAGCTGAGGTGCTGGGTGTCCCAAGAGATCAGGATCCCATGGTTGCTGAATGGCATGATGTTGGTGGAGGTGATTATCTCAGAGCATGAGCCTGAGCTCTCTGCAGGTCTCCAGCTGTGGCCAGCAGTGATCTGTCAGAGGTTGTTGGGAGAAGGAGGACAAATAAATTGTGATCCCTCAAGGTGGAGGGGATGTAATAAGCCACTGAAAGGAGGATATAAAATAAACCACGGTTAGAAAGAGCCAGAAGGGTTAAATTAATATCTGCGTTTTATATTTGGGGCTGTGAACTGCTGTGCCAACTGGTATGTCCAAATTAATACTGGGCCAGGCATGCATCTCAGCTGTGACTAATTAAAGTGCCTCTTAGATGTTAATTGCTGTCATCTCCCACATACGGTTGGCACCTGACAGTGTAAAGGCTTATCTTCCTTTCTGTTCCAGTTGAAAGTCAAGTGTGTTACCTGGAGGCACCCGAAATGAGAGAGCTTGTTTGACAGAGAGCGACAGCCAAGAGGATGTTTGTCTTCTTGCCCTTCCATCTGTCCAGTGAGAGCAGGATCAGTCTCCTGTAGAGGGGCTGAGCCTCCCCCAGTGTCTCTGAATGGAGCTAAGGGGCACCTCTGACTGGCTCTGGGTGTTTTTGAGATTCAGGGGAGAAGGTCAGATTTGGGCCAGGCCTGACAGAGGTAGAGACGGCTGACGTTTTCCTGTGTCTCTTAGAAAAAGGTGCTGCTGCCCAGTATTGGTAAAGCATTTTAGGATCTGGTCTCTGCAGAAGTAGTCAGGTTTTTAGCCATGCTGAAGTGGTGAGTTGGGGTGACACAAGAGGTGGTTGAACTGCACAAAACTTCTCAGACTGGAGAAGTTTGTGCCAAATTAACATTCAGGTGCTTTTGCCTTTGTTTAACAGCGCAGTATTCCAACTGTCATTTCAATCAGTTTTTTTGTTTTAACTTGTACTAATTTCATTTGTTTTGTAGCACGTTTAAAATCTTGTTTTCAAAATGTGGTTTGTCTTTTTAATGCTTTCAGCTCTGCTTGTTTGTACGTTTTAATTTTTGTTTTCCTTTTTTGGCATTTGTTTTATTTTACATCACCCTCCGGGATCCCCCAATATTGACCCTGTGACCTGTGACCTTTCAACCTACATCCCTACAATGATTTCCTCCCTTCCTGTGACCTCTTTTGGGGCTTGGTGCTTCTCCACCTAGTAGTTTAAGACTAGCCAAAAATGCAAAGCAAGGCTTGAATAACTCTCCTCCAGTGAAAGAGCTGAAAGAATCCTCTGCAGTTGATGCCTTCCGATCCCGCAGCATCAGTGTGTCTGAACATGTGGTCCGCAGGTAGAGGCACTTTAAATGGGGAGAATCCAAGAGCAACTCAGCACTTGGAAATTTTACTGCAAGGGTGGGTGGAAGCAGGGTGGATTTGCATGTGGGATGCTTGCATGACTTTGCTACTCAATAAAAAAACTGGCCTTAATCACAGTCAAAGGCTTTGGGAAAGCATCATGGGTATCCCATGGCTTCCCAACGCCGGCTGTTGGGTTGTCACATCACACCCTGTGTTGTGTGTGGTTACTTTACCCTGTTCTCTGATGCTTCAGCAACAAAAATTTCTATTTTCAAAGCGAAGATGATGAATGGGGGAAAAACAAACAAACAACACTTTAAAAAAAAAAAAAGGGAAAAAGGTTGCATTCTGTGCAAGTGAGAATCCTGGTTAAAACTCACTAAAACTTCAGCCTTCTCAGCAGTGGCTTGCCCCAGGAGAGGCTTTTGATATTCTGCAAACTTATGTACAGACCTTCCTCCCAAGCTATGAGGAATAGTTCTGGCCTCAGTTTAGGATTTGTTCTTTGAGGCAAAGGGAGCTGACGGAAGTATTCTGGTCTAGAGTATGATGCTATGAAAGCCTGAATTTGTGTTTCTGAAGAGCAGTGAAATGTATGGTCAGCCGATATGAAGCCATTGCTTTCACCGCTAAAGAAAACAGGTTTTGATCATAGATGTTGATTTGTACACATGAAAGATGAAACAATTTGGGTTTTTTTTGTTTAAAACATATTTCTGGATCACTTCCCTTGAGTGTTAAACTGCTGTGTTTAACATGTTGGTTTAAAATCTGAACCTGAAGATTTGTGCCTAAGGATTGCTGGCAGTGGAACTTTATTTTTCTGTGGTTTTATTTTTGACTATATGGTCTTTGGGGGAAAGACACTGAAGTGACTGGATTGTGAATACGATTCTTGCACTTCATCTCTGATATCCCCATCAGTCTATTAGGCCTGTTATTGCCATTGTTTTAAATGGTATCACTAACTTGGCTGATTTGAAGGCAGAGTTGCTCTCTATTCCTGTGCCAATTTCCTGTTCAGAGTGCAATTTTTTTTCTATTTCAAGTTAAATTAGGTTTTACATAGCTATTAAATTTGGTGAGAAAAAAAATCAATATATGAAAGGGATGCAACAGAGAAAAAAAGAACATCAAAGGATCATAAAGTTAAGTCTGGAGTGCCCCAATTTATGGCTCATGGGCAACACTGTGCCTGGGAAACTGCAGGTGATGGGACGCTTGCCCTCACTATAGATTAGTGAACTCAAAGCATGGTGCTGCCACTCACTCTTTGCTTGGTGCACTTGCCCATGGGCCACCAACATCAGAGAGCGCTGGCCTGACCTAGGACATTAAATGTTTCTCAAGTCTCTCAAGATAAAATACATTTTCTGCAACGACCATCTACAAAGAACAACAAGAGGCTGATCCAAAAAGATTTTTATGATGGCCTGGGTTTGATGTCTGGCCACCTCTCTGATGTGGCACGTGCATGTATCGCAGGTTGTTCTGCATCACAGTGTCTTTCGGGTGACAGGGACAAACGTTTTGCAATGTGATCTGTCAGTTGGAAACATTCTCTTCTAGTCGGATACAAACCTCCATCACTAGTTCAAGCCTGGGCTCTGCGGATGAGAATTCAATGGCTCAGGCTGATGACAACTTAAAAAATCTTCACCTGGAGCTCACTGAGACCTGCCTGGATATGATGGCTCGATACGTCTTTTCCAACTTCACGGCGGTGCCTAAGAGGTAGGGGTCTGTCGGTGGCCATGGGAGAGATGGTTTTGTTTGAGGTTCATATTTAATTTTCTTAGTG
>NW_015090794.1:3105730-3207163 GCF_001431845.1 Calidris pugnax
TCTTTTTAAAAGGTGGCTGCACATTCTCTCTCATCGCCTTCTGAACTGGAAGAGAGGGACTTGCTATCGTATTCAGCTTCTTTGGAGGATGTCAAGACAGCAGTTCTTGGTCTCCTGATAATTCTTCAGGTAAATGCTACAGAGCATTAAACATGTCTTCCTCAGAATAGTCTTCTGCTGAGCTTGGCTTTTTAGATAACCATTCTCTCAAATATTCCAACTTTTGTTTTATCCACTTCATATTTTCATAGTTTTGGTCATACCTTTTGCTTTTGGGTACTGTATGATTGGTTGTTAAATGTTTTATCTCTTAATTTCTGTTGTGCAATGAATATGAACACATTTTCATGTGTGGAGGGCAGATGTGTTCATAAACTAGCAGAAAGGGAGTGGTTCATAACCTTGTGTTTGGGTAGTGTGTCCTGAGATACGTTAAGTAGTTGTGAAGAGCTGGTTGTTCCAACCAGTGCACTCCTGGAGGCCAGCAGAGTTGCTCTGGAGTCTTCACAGAGGTTCTGTCCAGAGCCATCTGTTCACCTTGCTTTCAGGAGCAAGTTTTTGCTGTGTTTTTCTTGACTTCTCAGTGGCAGTACACATTTCCAAAGAACAGGTGTCAGCCTGCCTTTTCATTTGTGTTTCTGTTCCTCTGTAGACCAAGCTCTACAGCTTACCCTCCAGCCACGCCATGCGGGTGTACGAGATGCTGATTCACCACATCCAACGCCATTACATCTACACCTACAGCCTTGCTGTTGCCAGCAGCATCAGATTGCAGGTATAAGCAGTGCTTTTGGGTCGAGAGCTGCATGCTGTCTTTGGAATTCTTGGCTGGTAGGTGGGGAATGTGGGCTCTAGAGCTTGGCAGAAATGGAATTAAATGTTTCTTGGCTAGTAGGGGTATGTATATGTGCTGTAACACTAGAAGTGCTGCCTCCTACAGAGCTAGCCATCTATTAAAAATCCCTTTGTACTTGTAAAAGTATCACATGAGGAAGTGGGAGAGCACCCCATTGGTTTGGGTTTTGAGTGATTCCAGTGTTTTCTCTGTTGCAGGTGTTTGATTTCCTGCTGATGCTTCGAGCTGACTCCCTCCACCGTCTTGGCCTTTCCAACAAGGATGGGGCAGTGAGGTTCAGCCCTTACTGTCTATGTGATTTTGTGTAGGTTTCTCGTTGCATTAAGCAAAAGCTGTTCTCCAAACTACTTCATATTTTTGCACAAGCTTAATAGTCCATCAGTAGCAATCTGTAGTTTTTCTAAATCTTCCAAATCCTACTGAATCAGCTGCTAGACAAATCTGTAGTTACGACCTAGGATTGTCTCGACTAATAAGCCATTGGTGAATTGTTCTTACAAACCACTTGCCTACAGAGCTGTCAGTCTCAGGCATGACATTTCTGTTCCTGCTCACAAAAATATCAGCAATTTCCTGCCTATAAATTCAAGTTTTCACATTGAAGTTTGATTCAATGATTTGGACAAATCTGGCTATTTTTAATTTTATAGCTTCATCTGTAGTTCTTTGTGTTACGCACTCCCAAAAAGATATTTTTTTAAATTTGCTAGGGGCCTGGGTAGAAAAATCCTTAACCTGACCAAAAGGATGCATTACTGTCCGTCTGCTGGTGTTGTAGTTTTTTGTCAAACCAGGACAACTGGGCAATGCTGTGGTTTTTAATTGAAAATGCAATTTATATTGTTGTAAATTGGCTCAGGTGGCACTGTAGGTCACATGAATAGGCTGTTCTGGTCTTGATTTTACATTACGTATGTTTTTCTCCCTTTTGATGTTGTAGAGAAGCAGAGAAGAGGACTTCTGAGAAGAAGCCTGCTGGTACACTCTCTCCGCCTTCAGGAAGTCCCAGTGTGCCTTCCCAGAACGCCACCATTCGGATAGGACATCTGCCATACTCCATGGTCTTTGGTGTCCTCCTGCAGTGTTTGAAGCAAGTACGTCCACTCTGAATGACAGTTGTCATCTTCTTGTGAAATACATCAACTTAAACCAACTGGCTGGAGAATTCAGTCCCACAGTATCTAAATGACATATCTAAATGACAATACGTAAATCCTCGCTCTTGGGCAAAATCTGAGTGTAATTGTGCGAGTATCTAAATGACATCTGAAAACAATATGTAAATCCTTGCTCTTGGGCAAAATCTGAGTGTAATTGTGCAACTTTACAACCACCAGTGGGAGCACCAGTTCAGCTCTTCAGCAAATAAGCAAAGCTTTCATTTCACTCCGCTTCAGAGCAGACAAGGGCAAAAAAATGTGTTTGTCAAACAACGATCAGATAAGTCATCCTCTAATGTCCTTTCTGAAAGGGCATTTGAAACTAAACGAAACTCTCTCAGTGCAAGTTTTTGGCAACTTTACAACCACCAGTGGGAGCACCAGTTCAGCTCTTCAGCAAATAAGCAAAGCTTTCATTTCACTCCGCTTCAGAGCAGACAAGGGCAAAAAAATGTTTGTTAAACCAAGATCAGATAAGTCATCCTCTAATGTCCTTTCTGAAAGGGCATTTGAAACTAAATGAAACTCTCTCGGTGCAAGTTTTTGAAGTATTTTGAAAAATGATAAATGTTTCAGTCACTGTAAATATAAATGGTTCATTACTGGTGTATTGGACATTGTTATGTGCTGTGGGGTTGTCTTGCTCTGGAGGTTAATTAGTGCAGGTGGTTAAGAGAATTAAATTCTGGCTGTCATTTTGAGCTCAATCAGATCTTGATACAAGTTGTCTTCACGTTTGTGGTGCCAATATTGTACCTAGAGCTGGATGACAGACAGGAAGTAACTTGTGACAGCTGAATGCCACTTCTTTTTATGTAGCTACTGTGGCAAGACATACATCTGCCTAGGAAATGGCAAGTTGTCTGAAATTTCCTTGGTCTGACTTTCAAACTGAACTGAAATTGTAGCAAAATTTTTCACCTTAACTTTTTCTTTCTTTCCAGGAGACAGACTGGAAGGTGCTGAAGTTGGTCCTCAACAAATTACCTGAATCCCTCCGCTATAAAGTGCTATTTTTAACCTCTCCTTGCAACATAGACCTCCTGGCCTCTGCACTGAGCTACATGGTAATGTCATGCACCCTACTGATGTATAATCACCCTAGGTTGCTTGAAAGTTGGTTGGGTTTGGGGGAGTTTTTTGGCGTTTTTTGAGGTTTTTTGTTTGTTTTCTTCAGTGTAATATTTTGAAGATTAGCATACTGATTGTCAGTCATTCACCTTCCCTTTTTTGTGAGGATTGGTTTAGGTACAGAAGTAGATAATGATGAGTGTTTTTTCTCTGTGTATGTATGTATAAATGTGAAAAGGGAGCTATGGGCATTGCCTCTCTTTTTTAGAGAGTATTTTTAGTGTGAGGTGTTCTAACCTACTGTGTGATGTATCAGCTCACAGACAAAAAGACTACGGACAGGCTTCATGGTACCCCAGAAGGCTTTTCTCGCACGGATTTGCATCTGGCTGTAGTCCCAGTACTGACGGCATTAATATCTTATCATAACTATCTGGACAAAGCTAAACAGGTAAGGGGAAAGAAGGAGGGGATGGGGGGATGGGGCCTGAACCTGTATGGTAGATCATTTTCTCATAATAGCTGATGAGGAGACTTAAGTGCAAGGTAACACAGCCCTTTTCTGTTATAAAAAGCTGATTCGGAAGTATTTGGAGTGGGGTCAGGGGTGAAAAAACCACTTTGCTAACTTTGTGCAGCAGTAACTGGCTGGTCATTTGGGTTTGGTGTTCTCCATCCATACCTGTCCCCGCTTGCAGGTTCCTGAGTGGCTTTACCTTCTGCTGGAAGAAGGTAAAGAAGAAGATAAAATTCCATTTGATCAGAAACTTGAATACTAATTTCTAAAATCTCTACTTGATTAAAGTCCCATCTTGAGATTTTGGCCTAGAATACATGCAATGTTATTTAGGATTCTGTGTTAGTGCCTTTTGGATAAGAATTTATATGCATCATACAGGCCTTGCAGTAGTGATACCTTGCAAGCCGTTCTGAAACGCTAACTGAAATCAGGACATGGCACATCAGAAGTTTTCTCTTTCCCTGTATTATGACTTTTTTTTCTCTTTTTTACTCTTCTAGCGTGAAATCGTGTATTGCCTGGAACACGGTCTTATCTATCGCTGCGCAAACCAGTGCGTTGTGGCACTCTCTGTCTGCAGTGTCGAGATGCCCGACATCATCATAAAGGCACTTCCTGTCTTAATAGTCAAATTAACCCACATTTCTGCTACAGCCAATATGGCAATCCCCCTCTTAGAATTTCTTTCAAGTGAGTTGTAATGTTTTTTTTTTACTTTTGATCTTCTACAGTTGTAAATGGATTGTTTGCACTGAATATGGGTATTTTGATTGTGTTAGTCATATGGAACTCACTGTAAGGGTTTCTTGGTTTTTGGTGATGCCTTTGTACCATCCTCAAGACATAAATGTTTGATCATCTCTTGTTTGTTACTGTTTTTCTACTGAAAGCACTTGCACATGCTGAGGAAAGAGACATGCTTTGTGTCGTGCAGCCATACAGTGATGAGAAATACCAAGCTGCTTTCTCCACCTGGCTGCTTATAACTTAAATAGCATGAAATAATACCATGATGTTGACTTCCACGTCAGCTGACGATTTAGAAGAAACAAAACCAATTCAAATTAAACTTAATAGTGATCTTGAATAGTTTGTGTTCAGACCTCACCTGTGTTGGTTTTCTTCTTGACCTGTTCCAGCTCTAGCAAGGCTGCCTCACCTCTACAGGAACTTTGCAGCAGAGCAGTACGCCAGTGTGTTTGCCATCTCCCTGCCATACACAAACCCTTCCAAGTAAGTTCTTGGCAAATGTGCTTCTTCCTCATCTGTAAAATTAAAAGAATGAGACATGCTTCTTTTGTAGTACTTGGGTCAAAGTTATTTGTCGTATATTGCTTATTCTGGTATCTCCAGGCTTTATCTGAAGAAGGGACATAATTCACCTTGTCCAAAATCTGTTTTTCTTGAACAGAACTTTTGAGGTTTTTTTTTTTTCCTTTAATACTTACAGTAGGTAAAGGAACAGTTCTGTTTCTCACATTGAAAAGTCTTTCTGTTCTGGAATTGGCATCATAATGCAGCATTAAACTTTGTGGAGATCTTTCTGCTGTTTTAGGTTTAACCAGTACATCGTTTGCCTGGCCCATCACGTGATAGCCATGTGGTTCATTCGCTGCCGCCTTCCCTTCCGAAAGGACTTTGTCCCCTACATTACAAAGGTAATGGACACCACTGAATCAAACAGTATATAACAAAAATGATGACTTAAAAACTGCCTTGAGAAGTTTAAAGCTTCTGTTTGAAGCTAGAAAAATACTACTTTTCTTGCCAAGATGTTTTTCAAAACGGACAGTGAGTTCTTGTGTGTTGGCCCACGATTGTGGTCTTTCTGCACATGTTAGTCATTCACACTGTCATCTCTCTGTCTCAATCGGCAGGGGTTGCGCTCCAATGTCCTCCTTTCCTTTGATGACACACCCGAGAAGGACAGTTTCAGGGCTCGCAGTACAAGCCTGAATGAGAGGCCAAAAAGGTAAATTATATTTGACTCCAGCAGGGTCTTGTGTTCCCTGTTCTAGTGCTCACACCCTTCCCTGTGTTTTTCTCAAGGAGGCTGGGTCTAGTTATCCAAAATCTGACGGCGCATTCAAGCAAGCAAAGTAAACCTCTTTAGGTCAGGGGATTGTTAAAAGACAAACATAGGTTGGTAAGAAGCTGGAATCAAACCAAGCTGACAGTCTGATAGTACATATGAGCGCATCCCTGGCTGTTCTGTAAGCCTTTGTGGGAAGGTGTGGGGCTTTTTGTTGTTAATTTTTAAAAATCAACAGTTCTTTCAGTTTGATGTGTGTCATTACAACGCTCCCAGAGGTAATGGAGAAGGGTAATACCAGCAGTAATAGAATAAAATGTTCATATTGATAGTGTTAACTCTTTTGGATAACTGATCTGTAATGACTATTTAAGTGATTGCCAGAAAAATCATTGTGATTAGCAACCTGTATAAATTGAGAGAGCCAATGCTGTGTTTTTCCTTAGTGTTATCTGTCCAGTCAGCGTGCCGGGTACCAGACAGCTGTATCTGGATGTCCTGATCCTTTTTTTGAATCTTGAAGCCATTATGTCAGTTTTAAGCAAAGCCTAATGTTTCTAGGAGCCAGAACGTATCTTGTCTTTCAAAGTAACATTTGCTGAGATAGGAGAATATTCCCTGGAAGGCTTTCAGGGTTCCTCTAATGTTCTTTTACCTGCAGGGCTTACCTAAATTGGTTCACTTTAACTTGCTTCAGTGTTAATGTGCAGTGAGCATACACTGGCATTTGAACCCTGGGGAAAGTGCCTCTACTTTAACTGCAAGGCTCAAGGAGTATCTTGCAATGAAGAAACACCATCCCTGCCCTAATGCTATAGCTGTAAACCCTGTTTTGTGTTTCATCTCTCCCATCTCCTCCTCTTTCATTCAGAAACTTGGAAGAGAAGCCTTTTGACACTCGTCTCTCAAATTAGAATTTCAACTAATCTTTTTTTTTTTTCCCCCCCCCAAAAAACCTGTTAAATTCTACCAGGTTGGAATACTACTGTATCTAAAGGCTTTTGCTAATGCTGCTGGATCACTTTCCACAGAAATCTCTGCTAAGGAGTGTGGGCTGTGCTCAGGCAGCAACCCGAAACACCAGAATGGCAGGATGCCACTGCCTCTGAGTCTGTCTGAGCTTGGGTTCTGGCCAAGTGAGAGAGGAAAGAGCTTTGAGCAGATATCTGTTTCCTTGCTTGAGAAGCTTGTGTGCTTGCTTTTTGCTCCATAAGCCCAAAGAATAAGCATTTCTGTGCCCTAGCTGAGGTGCTGGGTGTCCCAAGAGATCAGGATCCCATGGTTGCTGAATGGCATGATGTTGGTGGAGGTGATTATCTCAGAGCATGAGCCTGAGCTCTCTGCAGGTCTCCAGCTGTGGCCAGCAGTGATCTGTCAGAGGTTGTTGGGAGAAGGAGGACAAATAAATTGTGATCCCTCCAGGTGGAGGGGATGTAATAAGCCACTGAAAGGAGGATATAAAATAAATCACGGTTAGAAAGAGCCAGAAGGGTTAAATTAATATCTGCGTTTTATATTTGGGGCTGTGAACTGCTGTGCCAACTGGTATGTCCAAATTAATACTGGGCCAGGCATGCATCTCAGCTGTGACTAATTAAAGTGCCTCTTAGATGTTAATTGCTGTCATCTCCCACATACGGTTGGCACCTGACAGTGTAAAGGCTTATCTTCCTTTCTGTTCCAGTTGAAAGTCAAGTGTGTTACCTGGAGGCACCCGAAATGAGAGAGCTTGTTTGACAGAGAGCGACAGCCAAGAGGATGTTTGTCTTCTTGCCCTTCCATCTGTCCAGTGAGAGCAGGATCAGTCTCCTGTAGAGGGGCTGAGCCTCCCCCAGTGTCTCTGAATGGAGCTAAGGGGCACCTCTGACTGGCTCTGGGTGTTTTTGAGATTCAGGGGAGAAGGTCAGATTTGGGCCAGGCCTGACAGAGGTAGAGACGGCTGACGTTTTCCTGTGTCTCTTAGAAAAAGGTGCTGCTGCCCGGTATTGGTAAAGCATTTTAGGACCTGGTCTCTGCAGAAGTAGTCAGGTTTTTAGCCATGCTGAAGTGGTGAGTTGGGGTGACACAAGAGGTGGTTGAACTGCACAAAACTTCTCAGACTGGAGAAGTTTGTGCCAAATTAACATTCAGGTGCTTTTGCCTTTGTTTAACAGCGCAGTATTCCAACTGTCATTTCAATCAGTTTTTTTGTTTTAACTTGTACTAATTTCATTTGTTTTGTAGCACGTTTAAAATCTTGTTTTCAAAATGTGGTTTGTCTTTTTAATGCTTTCAGCTCTGCTTGTTTGTACGTTTTAATTTTTGTTTTCCTTTTTTGGCATTTGTTTTATTTTACATCACCCTCCGGGATCCCCCAATATTGACCCTGTGACCTGTGACCTTTCAACCTACATCCCTACAATGATTTCCTCCCTTCCTGTGACCTCTTTTGGGGCTTGGTGCTTCTCCACCTAGTAGTTTAAGACTAGCCAAAAATGCAAAGCAAGGCTTGAATAACTCTCCTCCAGTGAAAGAGCTGAAAGAATCCTCTGCAGTTGATGCCTTCCGATCCCGCAGCATCAGTGTGTCTGAACATGTGGTCCGCAGGTAGAGGCACTTTAAATGGGGAGAATCCAAGAGCAACTCAGCACTTGGAAATTTTACTGCAAGGGTGGGTGGAAGCAGGGTGGATTTGCATGTGGGATGCTTGCATGACTTTGCTACTCAATAAAAAAACTGGCCTTAATCACAGTCAAAGGCTTTGGGAAAGCATCATGGGTATCCCATGGCTTCCCAACGCCGGCTGTTGGGTTGTCACATCACACCCTGTGTTGTGTGTGGTTACTTTACCCTGTTCTCTGATGCTTCAGCAACAAAAATTTCTATTTTCAAAGCGAAGATGATGAATGGGGGAAAAACAAACAAACAACACTTTAAAAAAAAAAAAAGGGAAAAAGGTTGCATTCTGTGCAAGTGAGAATCCTGGTTAAAACTCACTAAAACTTCAGCCTTCTCAGCAGTGGCTTGCCCCAGGAGAGGCTTTTGATATTCTGCAAACTTATGTACAGACCTTCCTCCCAAGCTATGAGGAATAGTTCTGGCCTCAGTTTAGGATTTGTTCTTTGAGGCAAAGGGAGCTGACGGAAGTATTCTGGTCTAGAGTATGATGCTATGAAAGCCTGAATTTGTGTTTCTGAAGAGCAGTGAAATGTATGGTCAGCCTATATGAAGCCATTGCTTTCACCACTAAAGAAAACAGGTTTTGATCATAGACGTTGATTTGCACACATGAAAGATGAAACAATTTGGTTTTTTTTGTTTAAAACATATTTCTGGATGATATGAAGCCATTGCTTTCACCGCTAAAGAAAACAGGTTTTGATCATAGATGTTGATTTGTACACATGAAAGATGAAACAATTTGGGTTTTTTTTGTTTAAAACATATTTCTGGATCACTTCCCTTGAGTGTTAAACTGCTGTGTTTAACATGTTGGTTTAAAATCTGAACCTGAAGATTTGTGCCTAAGGATTGCTGGCAGTGGAACTTTATTTTTCTGTGGTTTTATTTTTGACTATATGGTCTTTGGGGGAAAGACACTGAAGTGACTGGATTGTGAATACGATTCTTGCACTTCATCTCTGATATCCCCATCAGTCTATTAGGCCTGTTATTGCCATTGTTTTAAATGGTATCACTAACTTGGCTGATTTGAAGGCAGAGTTGCTCTCTATTCCTGTGCCAATTTCCTGTTCAGAGTGCAATTTTTTTTCTATTTCAAGTTAAATTAGGTTTTACATAGCTATTAAATTTGGTGAGAAAAAAAATCAATATATGAAAGGGATGCAACAGAGAAAAAAAGAACATCAAAGGATCATAAAGTTAAGTCTGGAGTGCCCCAATTTATGGCTCATGGGCAACACTGTGCCTGGGAAACTGCAGGTGATGGGATGCTTGCCCTCACTATAGATTAGTGAACTCAAAGCATGGTGCTGCCACTCACTCTTTGCTTGGTGCACTTGCCCATGGGCCACCAACATCAGAGAGCGCTGGCCTGACCTAGGACATTAAATGTTTCTCAAGTCTCTCAAGATAAAATACATTTTCTGCAACGACCATCTACAAAGAACAACAAGAGGCTGATCCAAAAAGATTTTTATGATGGCCTGGGTTTGATGTCTGGCCACCTCTCTGATGTGGCACGTGCATGTATCGCAGGTTGTTCTGCATCACAGTGTCTTTCGGGTGACAGGGACAAACGTTTTGCAATGTGATCTGTCAGTTGGAAACATTCTCTTCTAGTCGGATACAAACCTCCATCACTAGTTCAAGCCTGGGCTCTGCGGATGAGAATTCAATGGCTCAGGCTGATGACAACTTAAAAAATCTTCACCTGGAGCTCACTGAGACCTGCCTGGATATGATGGCTCGATACGTCTTTTCCAACTTCACGGCGGTGCCTAAGAGGTAGGGGTCTGTCGGTGGCCATGGGAGAGATGGTTTTGTTTGAGGTTCATATTTAATTTTCTTAGTGGAAAATTACCGTGACACATTAGAGATTCTGGCAGGCCCAGGCTCTGAAGCTGTTCCTCACAGATAAAATCTGCCTTGGCTAAATATGAAGTTAAATGAGAGAAGTCCATTGGAGCCAACCAGCCTTTGCCTCATCCTTGAACTGTTGAGAAGGAGGTGCCTCCAAGGCATGCTGTCTGTGCACGATGCTTTGCTCATGTCCTTGCTGGATAATCACAGTCCTTGCTGCAGAGCTGAGGTCGTGCCAGCTGGCTTCAAATGCAGGGCATTTACTTTTCTTCCTGACCCTTCCCAGAAGGAGACACACAGCTCAGACATGACTTGTTCCCTTCTGCTCTGCGATGTGTGTCCAATAGTACTACTACTGATTTGATGTTAAATTCAGCTCATCCCTTATCTGGATGGATGTGTGTGTTAATGACCAGGGGGTATGTTAAAAATGCTGTATAAAGAAGGAAAGCGGGCAGTACCTCCTACACAGTGACATGAAATAAGTTGCCTGGGAGCTTTGCTCATCACAGATGTGTTTCTAGGTCTCCTGTGGGTGAGTTTCTGTTGGCTGGAGGAAGGACAAAGACGTGGCTGGTTGGTAACAAGCTGGTGACCATCACTACAAGCGTTGGAACAGGGACAAGGTCCCTGCTTGGCCTAGACTCTGCAGACCTCCAAAGCAGCACAGAATCAAGGTAATTTTTACTCTCATTTATAGAAATTTCCACCTAACAGAGTCACTTAACCAATGTTACAGTGCATATTTTTAGATTTTCCTCTTACCAAAAGAGTAGTGTCTCATTTGTCCAGCACGACTGATTCCTTTCTCAGTATCATCAACCTCTTTTTTCACAGCTCAGACCCTGTTTTGCAAGTGAGACAAACTAAAGAAGCTCCAGCAAAACTGGAATCTCAAGCTGGGCAGCAGGTTTGCAGAAGCTCTCGCAACAGAGTCCGCTCCATGTCTGGTAAATTCTGATCCTGGAGTCTTTCTGCCATTTCTGGGTCTATGTTGTGGGCTTAAGTGTCCAAGTGCCTACTGAAGAGACCTGTGCCTAAACTAATTTGAGATTCTGGGCCTGTCTGGTATTTAATGGTGGGGCAGGAAACAGTAGCTGTTGACCTGAGGGGTGGTGGTGCTCCTCCTGCTGCCTCTCCTTGCAGGAAAGCTGTGGTGGTTGGTTGAAGTGGTGAATACTTGCAGTGAGAATCACCTAGGTTTATCTAACCTCATGGTTTATAAGAAACACATAAAAGGTGAAGTTCTCTTAGGTTCCCAATATTGTGCACGCAGCTGCTAGAGGAGCTTAAAAGACATTATTTCTGAATTATTTTTAGTGCTAACTAAGCATGGCTCTCCCTTCTGTGTCTGTCTTACTAGGTGGTCATGCCTTACGTGTCGGTGCCTTAGACAGCTCAGCCTCCCATTTTCCCAGTGGCTCGGCTTCCCAAGGGTCACAGGGTCCTCCTGCTCCTGCGTCTCGATCAGAGAAGACTAATCCTGCTCCACAGACACCTCTGCAGAAAGAAAAAGCAAACTTAGCTGCCTATGTCCCACTGCTGACACAGGGATGGGCAGAAATCCTAGTGCGCAGACCCACAGGTAACTTCACCTCGGTGTGGAGCGAGCTCTCTTGCCTTGCTGAGAAACCAGAGCCTGTGTGAAGAAGAAAAATCCATATTTAATTGCAAATGGATCTCTATTTTGCTTATTGCCTCCTGAAACTAATGTCTGATGATTCTTTCAAATCACTCCGTAGTGTTTTAGACCTACAAGAGACCTGTGAAAAGATTGAAGCACGGACCTAAATTTCTATATAGAGTCAGATAATATCAACCCTACTTGGCATTTCCTATTTTTACACTGCTCTGTGGTCTTTCTTGACAATCTGTCTACTGTGTTTTAGCTTCCCATGCTGGATTGGAGATGAGTGAGTCTTATGGCTAGAGGAGCTGCATAGTTGTGCCTGCTGTCAGGGAAAGAATAATGACGTGTTCAAGGTCAAAATTCTTACAGGACATTGACAGGGAATTGTCTATTTCAGCTGAAAGTTGCTTTGTGAGAAAATAACTGATCTGGTGTCAATAATTATAATACCTGAGTGTTTGGGATGCCTTTTGGGAGTCTGCTGTAGTAATGAGTTAGCAGGAATGGTTTTTGAAGAGCTTGGGGTGAAGTACAGAGCTCTGGGAGCTACTTACTGAAAACAGGAAATTAATCAAGTGATTCTGCCAAATGTTGGGAGAACTGAGAACTTGGTCTGGTTTGATTTTTACTTGCAAAATCCAAAACAATTTGTGCTTTTTTTTTTGGTGTGAGTTGTAAACTTTCTGGAGTTGGGAGTACTTAATACTCTTCCCTAATTGTCTTGTACCAGGTAACACAAGCTGGCTGATGAGTCTGGAGAACCCGCTCAGTCCATTTTCTTCAGATATTAACAACATGCCCCTGCAAGAGCTCTCTAATGCACTCATGGCTGCAGAGCGTTGGTGTGAGTTGTAAACTTTTTGGAGTTGGGAGTACTTAATACTCTTCCCTATTTGGTGTGAGTTGTAAACTTTCTGGAGTTGGGAGTACTTAATACTCTTCCCTAATTGTCTTGTACCAGGTAACACAAGCTGGCTGATGAGTCTGGAGAACCCGCTCAGTCCATTTTCTTCAGATATTAACAACATGCCCCTGCAAGAGCTCTCTAATGCACTCATGGCTGCAGAGCGTTTTAAAGAACACCGAGAAACGGCTCTTTATAAATCCCTCTCTGTGCCCTCCTCCAGCCTGGCCACAGGGACAGCCAAACCGTCGCTGCTCCAGCGCTCCAACACAGGTGAGAGATGGGAAGCCAGTAGTGTGTCCAGCATAGCTGACACTGGCCTCTTTTAAAGTCTGTTGAAGTTACTGCAGGGCATCTAGAACAGTGAAGTTAGTAGCATGAGGAATAACATGGCAGCGAGAAGGGGAATCAGTTCTTGTTCCAAGAAGTTTTCGGTGAAAAATTCCCTTCCTCCTTGCTTCTGATGTTCTGTTGGAAAGTACCTCTCTTTCTTAAAAGAGAGGAAAGAGGGGAGTAATGGAGTTTCTTTGGAGGAGTAATGCGTTTCATGCTGTTTCCCAAATGAAAGTGAACAAAGTCATGGATCTTTTCACTCTTCCACTTGTTTGGGGCTGATCTGGGCATCCCACACGTGGATGGATCTTCCCATGCAGCGTTTCCATTTCCATTTGTCTTCAGAACGGGAGTTTGTGTGGGGCAGTGAGAGCACTGGGTTCCTGGGAGAGTGGCCTGTTACAAGCCTTGCCAGCCAGGATCAGTTAGTTGCCACTGTCTTTTACAGCATGAGACAGCAGAATGCAGATTTATTCACCTCTTGAAAGGGACTGTTTAGCCTTCAGACCCGTGGAGATGAATCACTTTGAGTTTCTTTTGATGGCTTTATTTTAATGTAGTGGCCGGGGCTTTTCACTGTATTTACTTTGGTGCCAATTCACTTTCCAAAGGGCTGTTGATGTTGGGAGGTTTGTGTTGACCAACAGCTGAAATTTTTAAAGCTTTGTGTAATCCCTGCTCAGAGCTCTTATCTACAACATCTAACGCTGAGGCTCTTGGCACTGCCAGCACTATCGAAACTGAGCAGCAGTAACAGCAGACGAGGCTTTTTTTGGGGGGGAGGTGGCCTCAATGCTATGAATTGTTTGGAAATCTGGTAAAAATGCTAGTTTTCAGGATTATTTTAAACAGGGCAGGATATGATTTTAGGATTTCAGAATGCGTAAATGCAAAATTAGAGTCAAAATCAAATTATCGCCTTTTTGAAAAAAAAAATTAAATTTTTATCGGTGAACATTTTTATTGACTCCTACGAATTTGTGGTGTGTAGGTGCTAACTGATTAGCTGAAAGAAGCGCCCACCTGAATGTCACTCCCGTGGCAGTCTGAGAAAATAATTTTAGCCACATTCTTGTTACCACAATTTTTTGCCGGAGCTGGCTGGAGAATGAATGTTTTGAGGAAGTTTTGCTGTCAGACTCTCACACGTGTGTTGTTCTTCCTCTTTAGAGGTTAAAACTACATGAATCTGTATCCATATTTCTACCCTTCAGACTCTTCTGTGGGTTTAAAAATGATCTTTTGTGAAAAGTGTGTAGCCCAGGCAGAGCTCAGCCTGGTTTCCTGCGTGTCCCAGGGTAGCACTAAGGAATTTTCTGTTTCTAAAACTCAGGAAGGTGCAATTCTTCGAAGAGAGCAATTCGAGTCTGCATTGTTTGAATGTGTTTATGCCTCCTTATTCATGTTGAGACCTTGTACCCTTAAATTATCCCTTTGGCATCTAGTGAGCTTATCCCAGCTTGTCCTTTCCTTTGTTTTTATTTATTTATTTATTTATTTTAAAATAGGCTCTTGGTTACATTTTAAACTCTGTGCTTTTTAATTTATATTTTGTTTTCATATAGTCTCTCCTTCCTTTTGATGTAGCTGCTCACTTGATTTCCCTTTGCAGTGGCCTCTTTCTCTTCCATGTACCAGTCCAGTTGTCAAGGGAAGTTGCACAGGAGCATATCCTGGGCAGGTATATTTATATATCTTTAAGGAAAAAAAAAAAAAAAAAAAAAGTATTGCCATAGAAGAACACCTCTGATTCATAGAAAATGTCTCCCTCATACTTCATTTTCCCCTTCCATGTCTCCTGTCTGTACCCAGTCTCATTACTCTCAACAAATGGGATCTTGACTAGCATGAAGAAGTCCAAGCCAGATCCAACATTTGCAAGTGCAGGCGATTTCTTAAAGCAACTTTTATGTTAGCTGGGGTGGATTGGATTGTGAGTCATGAGACACAGTGTTAAATGACCTGTCAAAATGTCTGAGTGGCTTGATTTTGATTGAATTACTTATTTTCAGCTTCATTTTACAATTGGCTTTGTGTTCTGCTGAATGTAAAAGCTCTTGCTTCTGAGAATAGCGTAGTGTGCAACAGGACAAGCTACCCTGAAATGAAGTCCCCTGCTACTCAGCCCACAGGAATCTGTCAGAATTGGACAGAAAAGATAAAAGGAGCTGATATATATGAGATTATATATATATATAAAGTTTGATGTTAAAACGGATGTTGGTTAAAAGTTTTTTAAATAAAAAAAGAAGAAACGTATTTCAGAGGAAAACCTGCTAAATTCTAGCCTTTTGGAGGCTCTATAGCAGTGTAAAATCTTTCTCCGCTTCACTAAAATTGACTTAGTAATTAAATGAAGTGGAGATCAAATTGCATACCTTATGAGCACAACACCTGCATTGCTTTGATAATCTGCAATGCTTTCTGATTTTAATTAGAGGGTTGAAATGTCTTTCTCCCTTCTTTCCTTCACTGGAAAATTCTCTGTAGAGCAGCGGGGTTATTCTTAACTGCTGGTTATTGTTGACAAAGGCCTCTTAAAGCAACACAGAGATCCTGCAGTAAAATCAAATATTTTTCTGTACTTCTCTCTGCTCATGTTATTCTCTTCCCACCTAAAAAATAATCAGTGAGTGCTTGCATTATTTAAAATCACCAGAAATCTTGGCAGTAGCGTAAGAGCTAGGGAAGCTTGGAATCACTGGATATATGCAGGTGTGTTCTGGCTTGGACAGCTAACCAGATCAGCACGTTGTTTTGGGTTATTTTTGTTTTGGTTTGTTTTGGTTTTTTTTAGAAGGTATGTGTGTGCAATGCTAACTCTTAATTGCTTCTTTGAAATAACTTTGGTCCTGCGAGCTGAAATCAATCCAGGAAAAGCTGCTTTAGTGATTTTTTTTTTTTTTTTACTTTTTTTTTTTAATTTTGACGATTTTCTTTAATTTTTTGTGTGTGCTAATTTTTTATTTATTTATTTTTTAATTTTATTTTGGAAAACAAATCTTGGCCTTTCAGATTGGTCTTCCAGTCCCTTGTGTGCGTAATGGGAAGCCTCCTGTTCTCCAGCCTTTTCCTCAGGACAAAAAAAAACAAAACAGCAAGGCCAAGAGGAGCCTTTGGTCAGACTCATCCCTGTGGTCAGGGTCACTGCCTGGAGTAGAGACACTGTTAAATGCTGCCATAACCTCCTCCTCCACTGTAGGAAGGGCTTCCAAGGAGCTTTCTTGTCAGTGTGGTTTCATCAACCATTTGTCTGATCAGATGCCACGTGCAGGTTTCCCAGTATTGCTGCAGTGCATGTCTTACTCTTGCTCTCTTGTCCTTCCATACATCTAGGGCTGAATTTTTTTGCTTCTACTGAGACATACTAGGAAAACTGCCAAACTGCAAGTAAATGGCTCCTAGTAAAAATTTCTTATCTCCTTCTAGGCCACTACAAGGCACAGGAGCATTGCATTTCAATCCAAGAAAAAACTTAACTTTTTTGCACACTTGCATAGAACTGGTGTCTTCATTGCCTGGATAATGACGAACTTTTAATGCTAGTCTTGTACTTTCTTACATCTCTGTAGTTCCTGTCTGTCCTGATAACCGAGCATTGATGTCCAAGGTCCCATTTCCTCATTCTGTCCCCTGCTTGTTCATCAGTAACAATTGGAAACACTTATTTTGACCAAAGCAGACGCAGCCCTTTGCTGTGAGGGTAAGGCGATCCGTTACTCTATACAAAAGGGGGAGCCAGGAGCAAGTCTGACATGACAAGAAATCAAAGAACCAGAGCAACTCATTCAATGTGGCCTTCCATTGAAATCCCGTAGGGAAAAGGCTGGTACTTCAGAGGAGAGGCCGGGGGCCTGCCGGGCTGTGCCTCTCCACAGACTTCAGTTCTCCTGCCTTGTGTCTCGGTAGAGTCCGCAGTGGTGCTGGAGGAAGGGAGTCCCTCTGAAATGGAGCTCAAGGAAACCGAGTCCCCAGCTGAGTCTCCAGAGAGTGAGGACATTGATACTTCATGTTCTGAACAAGTCCTGAGCGAGGAGAGGTTTGGTAAACCCCAGGAGTCTTACAGCAGGGTAAGAAGCAGCAGGTTAACCCCTTCTGTCCTGTATGACAGGACTTAGTGACGTGGTTTAGTGATGGTTCTTATCAGAGTTACGTTGATGGTTGGACTAGATGATCTTAAAGGTCCCTTCCAACCTAGACAATTCTATGATAGCCCTGTCTTTAGGCATGAGGTAGAATTCTCTGTGCACAGATGAGTCCCCCTTGGCACCCTCTGAAAGAACTCATTAATTAATACCAAAATGCACAAGCAGTCATAATTCAGAGTTTGGATGGCTCATGAGGGACTGCATGCAGTTTTATTGGGGATCCTCCATCCGCATTACTTTGTGCTGGGCATCTTTCTGCTCATCTTTTCACTGGAAGTGTCAAGGGGTGCCTCGAGCGTTACTGTTGTCAGCTTTTATTTTGCTGTTATCAGGAAAACTGTTCATCTTTGTTTCTCCCTTTTTAAGTCCTCCTCAACCTCCAGCCAAGAAGAAAAATCTCTGAAGTCAGAAGACCTGGTGGAGGGTGGAATTCCCATCGGGAGAGTCCTGCCGTCAGAGGATGGCCGAACGCTGGAGGAGCTTTCCTTCCAGCCATCCCAGCCCCTCAGCAAGTCGAGCTCTTCCCCTGAGCTACAGACACTGCAGGAGGTCCTCAAAGATGCAAATGGCAGAGAAGTAACAAGGAGGCTGAGCACAGAAGTGAAATCAAAATCCCAGTCTGGGAACCTGGAAGGGGAAGGGCTGGGCAGTTGGCTGGGCAAGGGGGAGGACACCAGAGTGACAGGGTCGGGTGGGTTGGATGGCACCGGTCCTGTCACCTCACCTCGCTCCCCCTCCGGGCACCGGCCCCGAGGATACACCATCTCTGACTCAGCCCCATCCAGGAGGGGAAAAAGGATCGAGAGAGATGCCTTCAAGAGCAGAACAGCAGCCTCCAATGCTGAGAAAGTACCTGGGATAAACCCAAGGTGGGTGGAGAGGCTTATTGAAGCTAAAAATGATGAGCTCAGAATTGCTGTAGCCGTGGCTGGATTCTGCTGGTTTTGTGGGATCTACAAAACAATATCTGATTAAAAAGAAAGATGAATTACCTGTTTTTTTTTCAGGAGCTAATACAGGCTTGTTGAACCCACTACCACCAAATTAACTTTGTGATTTAGGAAACGGATCTCTTAAGTGGTTAAAGAAATAGTTTCCTTGTGTTCTTAATCTATCCCAATTTAGGTTCCAAATGCACAGGGGGCGTGAATACAGGTCACCTGGAGTTAATTTTGCTGTGCACAGAATGAATTACTAGTCGTGCAGTTCAAGAAATATAATGTGCAAAATGCCAAGAAGAAGGAAAAGAAGGGGTTATAATAATTGCTTTTTGAACGATAGGTATTGGTAGTTGCCCAAAATTGCTTTATGAGACAATCTTCATCCTGTTGAGGGCAGGTAAAACACAAATGTCTGTAAGTTTATTTAGGTGCTCACCTAGAAACACCCCCAGTGGCTGTGAGGCAGGAGCACGTTCCTACTCCTCGGCTCAGGGTGAAGATCCCCTTTTGAGGGGGAATTTGTGCGGCTGCCGCGGTTTGACATAACCGTTGGGTTTTATGACAGGGATCTATTACCAGCTGCAGGTAGTCCAGGTACCTAAAGTGTCTCTAGATGAGTAATGCTCTGTTAAGCATTTTAATTGCTGCTCTTTTGTACATAATGTTCTTACGTATAACAGGTGAAAATGGACTTAATTTTTATGGTAACAGGATTTCCCCCCCTCCCTCAGCTTTGTGTTTTTACAGTTGTACCACTCCCCGTTCTTTGGTGATGAAAACAACAAGCCCCTTTTGCTGCCAAATGAGGTAAGCAAGGATATTGTTTATTTTTTTTAATTCTTCTTGTTAATTTTTCTAACATCATTACTTTTTTTGAACATAAATGATAGTAGTTAATGGGTACTCAGCTCAGGTAGTGCAATTTAAAGGTGGTTCCTACCAGCAGTGCTACAGGTGGAAGATTTTCTGTTCCCCAGTCCTGGTGGCTTCCCCTTTATGGCTCTGGATTGAATTTGAGATATTGGGAGATTTTGTTGGTGCTGTTTCAGAATCCCAGCCAGAAAGCAGGATGATTTGGGGAGTTTTGGTTTTTGCTGGTAGGAGGAGAGCAGGATGAAGACTGACCAGTAGGTGATATTGGCAGAACGTCCCTAGACAAACTTAGCCCTCTGTATAATTGGGAGTGGCCAAGAAGCTTTCTGTGGTCATCTGAGAGACGTGTCATCAACTTCCTGGAGAAATAGTGCTGGAATGGGGTTCTTGTGAACTGAGCACCACAGACCTGCTGATGGTTTCCCCTTGCTTTAGGTTGGGGTGGTCAGGCAGTAGGGAGCCCAAGTGAGATGAGGTGATGCCTTCTGCTAAAAATGTTCTTCAGAGCAAGAGACGTAGTGATTTCTCATGCCTGGAGCTTAAATTGTAGTGACAAGTGCATCTTACCCGTGCAGTTTGCCAGATTAATCTCCTCTGAAGTATAAAACCAAGAGAGTGTGGTGACAGATGCCATATAGCACTGCTCTGTACCTTGGGCTGGGCCCTCCCAGAACAGAGTAGGGCAGCACTCCTCGAGGGAGACACTAGTGAAGGTCAGGAATCTGTGCTCACGTTGTGGTATCATTGTCCTGAGAGGGGTTTTTAGGGTGGACAGTGGGTGTGTGCAGATAAACTTTTAAAGATATGACCCATGTTTTCATTGTAGACGTTTGAAAGATCAGTGCAGCTCCTGGATCAAATTCCTTCGTACGACACGCACAAGATTGCGGTGCTCTACGTTGGAGAAGGCCAGGTGAGTTGTGGGAGATCCCTTAAGCCTTTAATGGTTACATCTCCACAGAAGGCCAGGCACCACTGCTCCAGAGCCTTGCTTTTCCTTAGTTTCTTGCACTTAAAATCAGTGCCTGCGTGAAGCCCTTCTGGGAAGGTAATAACCTAATCCCTTGTGCTGATTGAGTGCTCTCAGCTCTCAGTGTGGGATTCCCATGTCCTTATTTCCTAGAGCAACAACGAAATTGCAATTCTGTCAAACGAACACGGATCCTATCGCTACACGGAGTTCCTGACTGGCTTAGGGAAGCTCATTGAGCTCAAAGACTGTCAGCCAGATAAAATTTACCTTGGTGGCCTGGACGTGTGTGGGGAGGACGGACAGTTCACCTACTGTTGGCACGATGACATTATGCAAGGTAAGGTGGCCTCAGACACTGGAACTAGAAGGATGCTCTTTTCTCATCTTAAGACTGACCTGCCTTCTACAAACTGTTTCCTTCCCAGGGATGTAGTAAAGATGACCTGGGGCTCTGTTCTCCTCCCGTTCTCTCAATTAAAAAGAAAGATGAATTACATGGTTTTTTTCAGGAGCTAATACAGGCTTGTTGAACCCACTACCACCAAATTAACTTTGTGATTTAGGAAACGGATCTCTTAAGTGGTTAAAGAAATAGTTTCCTTGTGTTCTTAATCTATCCCAATTTAGGTTCCAAATGCACAGGGGGCGTGAATACAGGTCAGAAATGGATCTCTTAAGTGGTGAAAGAAATAGATAGTTTCCTTGTGTTCTTAATCTGTCCCAATTTAGGGTCCAAATGCACAGGGGGCGTGAATACAGGTCGAACCCACTACCACCAAATTAACTTTGTGATTTAAGAAACGGATCTCTTAAGTGGTTAAAGAAATAGTTTCCTTGTGTTCTTAATCTATCCCAATTTAGGTTCCAAATGCACAGGGGGCGTGAATACAGGTCACCTGGAGTTAATTTTGCTGTGCACAGAATGAATTACTAGTCGTGCAGTTCAAGAAATATAATGTGCAAAATGCCAAGAAGAAGGAAAAGAAGGGGTTATAATAATTGCTTTTTGAACGTTAGGTATGGTAGTTGCCCAAAATTGCTTTATGAGACAATCTTCATCCTGTTGAGGGCAGGTAAAACACAAATGTCTGTAAGTTTATTTAGCTGCTTGCCTAGAAACACCCCCCGTGGCTGTGAGGCAGGAGCGTGTTCCTACTCCTTGGCTCAGGGTGAAGATCCCCTTTTGAGGGGGAATTTGTGCAGCTGCCGCGGTTTGACATAACCGTTGGGTTTTATGACAGGGATCTATTACCAGCTGCAGGTAGTCCAGGTACCTAAAGTGTCTCTAGATGAGTAATGCTCTGTTAAGCATTTTAATTGCTGCTCTTCTGTACGTAATGTTCTTACGTATAACAGGTGAAAATGGACTTAATTTTTATGGTAACAGGATTTCCCCCCCTCCCTCAGCTTTGTGTTTTTACAGTTGTACCACTCCCCGTTCTTTGGTGATGAAAACAACAAGCCCCTTTTGCTGCCAAATGAGGTAAGCAAGGATATTGTTTATTTTTTTTAATTCTTCTTGTTAATTTTTCTAACATCATTACTTTTTTTGAACATAAATGATAGTAGTTAATGGGTACTCAGCTCAGGTAGTGCAATTTAAAGGTGGTTCCTACCAGCAGTGCTACAGGTGGAAGATTTTCTGTTCCCCAGTCCTGGTGGCTTCCCCTTTATGGCTCTGGATTGAATTTGAGATATTGGGAGATTTTGTTGGTGCTGTTTCAGAATCCCAGCCAGAAAGCAGGATGATTTGGGGAGTTTTGGTTTTTGCTGGTAGGAGGAGAGCAGGATGAAGACTGACCAGTAGGTGATATTGGCAGAACGTCCCTAGACAAACTTAGCCCTCTGTATAATTGGGAGTGGCCAAGAAGCTTTCTGTGGTCATCTGAGAGACGTGTCATCAACTTCCTGGAGAAATAGTGCTGGAATGGGGTTCTTGTGAACTGAGCACCACAGACCTGCTGATGGTTTCCCCTTGCTTTAGGTTGGGGTGGTCAGGCAGTAGGGAGCCCAAGTGAGATGAGGTGATGCCTTCTGCTAAAAATGTTCTTCAGAGCAAGAGACGTAGTGATTTCTCATGCCTGGAGCTTAAATTGTAGTGACAAGTGCATCTTACCCGTGCAGTTTGCCAGATTAATCTCCTCTGAAGTATAAAACCAAGAAAGTGTGGTGACAGATGCCATATAGCACTGCTCTGTACCTTGGGCTGGGCCCTCCCAGAACAGAGTAGGGCAGCACTCCTCGAGGGAGACACTAGTGAAGGTCAGGAATCTGTGCTCACGTTGTGGTATCATTGTCCTGAGAGGGGTTTTTAGGGTGGACAGTGGGTGTGTGCAGATAAACTTTTAAAGATATGACCCATGTTTTCATTGTAGACGTTTGAAAGATCAGTGCAGCTCCTGGATCAAATTCCTTCGTACGACACGCACAAGATTGCGGTGCTCTACGTTGGAGAAGGCCAGGTGAGTTGTGGGAGATCCCTTAAGCCTTTAATGGTTACATCTCCACAGAAGGCCAGGCACCACTGCTCCAGAGCCTTGCTTTTCCTTAGTTTTTTGCACTTAAAATCAGTGCCTGCGTGAAGCCCTTCTGGGAAGGTAATAACCTAATCCCTTGTGCTGATTGAGTGCTCTCAGCTCTCAGTGTGGGATTCCCATGTTCTTATTTCCTAGAGCAACAACGAAATTGCAATTCTGTCAAACGAACACGGATCCTATCGCTACACGGAGTTCCTGACTGGCTTAGGGAAGCTCATTGAGCTCAAAGACTGTCAGCCAGATAAAATTTACCTTGGTGGCCTGGACGTGTGTGGGGAGGACGGACAGTTCACCTACTGTTGGCACGATGACATTATGCAAGGTAAGGTGGCCTCAGACACTGGAACTAGAAGGATGCTCTTTTCTCATCTTAAGACTGACCTGCCTTCTACAAACTGTTTCCTTCCCAGGGATGTAGTAAAGATGACCTGGGGCTCTGTTCTCCTCCCGTTCTCTCTCTGGTATCTCTGCAAGCCATGTGTTAAAGTCTAGGAGAGATGCACACCTGCCTTATTTAAGGAAAAAAAAATAATTACAGCACTGTAAAAATAGTCTACTCTAGGTTGATATGGTTTGGTATAGAGGTTTGTAGAACAAGCTGTTTGTTCTTCTGCTGCTATGAGGGCTGTTAACTGAGGGTGGTGTGTCCATGTCAAAACTATGCTAATTGTTTCTCTGAAGAATAGTATTGAAGGCAGGAGGGTTGTCATTACTGTGGTCATTGCTAATTGAACCGCAGTGTTACCCAGCTCCTGCAGCACCAAGCAGTGCAGGTATCACCCAGCATCCAACAAGCTATGAAGAACTTCCCAAATTTTTTCTTACAGCTCTATGCATCCCAGTCATCTTCCTTAGCCTGGTTCCCTGGGCAGCTGCAGGTTACTCATGGTGGCCCTGGTGCTCTGCAGAGCTCAGCCAGGGGAAGTGCTGCCTGTAGCACCAGTTATCCAGGCAAACCTAAGGGTTTTTCTATTTCCTCTTCAGCCATTTTCCACATTGCTACTCTGATGCCCACGAAGGATTTGGATAAATATCGCTGCGACAAGAAAAGGCACCTTGGGAATGATTTTGTGTCTATTGTTTACAACGATTCTGGAGAAGACTTTAAGCTGGGAACAATAAAGGTAGAAGATTTTCCTTGTGGGTGTGTTATAAAAAGACATGTGGCTGTTTGTCAAACCGTAATCTGATGTGTGTTATCTCAGCAAACAGTGTTGAGATCACGAATGGAGGTTATTTGCCTTGGTGCCTTCACATGTGTCAGTTTACGGCATTCACGAGAAGCACGATGGCTGCCAGGAAAACGTGTGTGACTATTTTATTGTTTTCTCATTAGGGTCAGTTCAATTTTGTGCACGTTATCATCACACCACTTGACTATGACTGTAACCTGGTGACGCTGCAGTGCCGGAAAGGTAGGAGTCCCTGGAGCCTTTGGTTTCAGAATTTCCTGTATTGGTGGTGCAATAACTGCCTCACTTTGCAGTGGTTTTGTGTTTCAAAAGTAAAAGCTTCAGGAGAAAAAGCTTTGAAACTCATTTGCTGCCCAGCTGTGTCTGGACATGTCCTGTTCCTCTGTCTTCCCCAAGATAAGAGGTATCTTCCCATTGTACCACCCGTACTATCTTCAAGCTTAAGACAAAGTGCCAGCAGAGGAGAGCAGGTCCCTCCAACAATGGCTTGTGAATACAGGAGGAGATGGTGGAGGTCCACTGCTGTCCTTCCCACCACTGCAGGACCTGATGCTTGGAAAGTGGCCATGGCTCCGTGCGAGTTCAGCAGCACTGGTGCAGTGACCTGCAGGAGCCTTTGCTTTCCTGTGCGAGTGCAGTGACCTGCAGGAGCCTTTGCTTTCCTCTTACCAAAGGGACACTTTGGGTGTGTTTTTTGCTCCCTCTTTGGTTCTTGTGATAAAGACCTCAGCCAGAATTGGAGAGCCAGCTGTGTTAAGTTGCAGTGCAAGTTCTGTTACATCTGGAGCTGTAAAGCTGGGTGGGAATTTCTGAGATTCTGTGGTGGTTTCTATTACTTGTCCATTTAGTTACTGGCAACTTTTCCCTTGTTCTTAACTGTTTTACAAGAATTTCTTTCTTCTTCCTTTAAAACAAAGACATGGAGGGTCTCGTGGACACGAGCGTCGCTAAGATCATCTCTGATAAGAACCTGCCCTTTGTAGCCCGTCAGATGGCCCTGCACGCTAACGTGAGTACCTCTGAGCTCCCCGAGACCTCCTGCCTTTCAGCTGCTGCCTTGGTCCATCACCAGCTTCCAAGGAAGAGAGTAGGGCTTGAAAGCAAATAAATAAGCTTTCTGTTTCAGTTTTTTCTGTCAACTGACTTTTAAGTCAAAGTTAACATGTGAAGCTATAACTTAGAGCTGTATTTCGCTATCAAACTGTACTGAAACTTTCTATTAATTTTGTTGTTAATGTGTGGTTATGTTAATGTGCCTCCTCTCTTTGAGACCTCCTGTCTTTCAGCTGCTGTCTTGGTCCATCACCAGCTTCCAAGGAAAAGAGTAGGGCTTGAAAGCAAATAAATAACCTTTCTGTTTCAGTTATTTCTGTCAACCTTAAAATTAGCACGTGAAGCTATAACTTAGAGCTGTATTTTGCTGCCAAACTGTACTGAAACTTTCTATTGATTTTGCTGTTAGTGTGTGGTTATGTTAATGTGCCTCCTCTCTTTCTCTGCTTCTCCCCACCCTTCCCAAATCAGATGGCTTCCCAGGTTCATCATAGTCGATCAAACCCTACTGACACCTACCCATCCAAATGGATTGCCAGGCTGCGCCATATCAAGAGGTTAAGGCACCGGGTGAGTAAAGCCCTCTGGTCTTAGTATTTAGAACTGGGCTCTACCTTAGAGTCTTCTTACAAATAAGGGACACAAAATCAGCGTCAGAACTTGCTGAGTAAGAGGAGGAATGTGTATGAAGGGTAGAATCCAGCTCTTGTGGGAGTGACCAGTGTAGCCATGTAGGTCTGGACTTGGGAACTTCTGAACAGCTTCCTTGGTGGCAAGAGGTTTGGGAACCCTAATGTCTGGACACGGAGCTGCACCCACACGGCACCGTGCTAGGGATGGTAGGACAAGCTGTCCTGATCAGCCTGCCCTGCCCAATGGAGAGTGAAAAGAGTTTCAGAGAGAATGGAGCTCATCTGTTCTGGCTTGACTTTCAGCTACGTGAAGAAACCCAGTACCAGACCCCTGGCCTTCCCCTGCAGATGCATCCGTCTGCTCCGACAAAGACCCCTCCCCAGATCCCTCAGGATCCTCCACCCACCTACGAGACCGGACAGAGGAAGCGGCTCATCTCCTCGGTGGACGACTTCACGGAGTTCGTGTAGGTGCCGGTGGGTCGCTGTGTCTGTGCTGGGACAGACGAGGCCACGGGAGAGTTTTACCTGCGTGTGGACCCCGTGGGGCTGCAGGGACAGAGAGGAGAGGGTTTGGCAGGCGCAGCGTGGCCCTGCTGTTTGCATGTGGACTCGGCATTGAACCGCACCGGGAGGCTCGAACGTTTCTCCATCTCAGCCCACCACTGTTGTCTGGCGAGGACACCATCCCCAGCAGATGCTCCAAGAGAGGACCAACTCTACGTGTCTTGTTTTTTATTTGGTTTGAGCTATTTCAAAGCTTCTGTCTCTGATGGGAACTTTCTTGCAGAACCTTTCTTTGGACTCCTTCCACACCAGCGTCTGGTGGGAGCAGACAAAGTGTGATATTCTGCAGTTCATCACGTAGTTGGAAGGTGCTGGAATTGTGGGAATTTTGTCAACTTTGTTGAGAATGAAGTATGAAGTATTGAAAATCCAGTCACTATTTCTAAGCACCCTGGAATCCCAGCTCCTCTCCAGGCCTCGGTGCCTCTCAGCACTTGAACTCTTCAGGCTCTCAGACTTGTTCTGCTGCCAGCTCTGCTAAAAGAGTTAATTTGGGTTCTCAAATGACCTGCCAAACCTGCTGCTTCAATTCCCAAGGATTTTGTCTCCATTTTGAGAGATTCACAGCAAACCTCCCCTTATTCAGCAGAAATGATTTTGCTCCCAGCAGTAACACAGACCAGGGGGGTGGACACCACTCGCTGGAGCAGCAGAAGGGCAGGAGCTGGGCCATGAATTACTTGGGATGAAGAGTCTGACCCTCGGGGCTGACTGGAGGAGTGTAGCCAGGGGGCCAGACCTGACTTCTGGGGTCAGCTGCAGAACTTCCTCTGGTTGCAGCGATGCTGGGGGTAACTCTTGTCCTTCCCTGGGCACCCGGTAAATCTCTTGTTGAAAGACTGTTGACATATCCTGGGGGGGCATCATCTGGAGTGAGTTTCAGCGCGTGTGCCTCCAGGTGGAATGGGATTATGTAGCCCATCTTACGGTAAGATGGTCCTCAGACACTACACTACCCAACTGGGAGAAACCCTGTAAGCTGGACTATACTGTGAGTACTTTATCTCCTGCTTTGTAAAATAAAAGGGGGGGAGAACTGCTCTTTAGTTCACAGCCAACGGCAGCGCCCTCGCCGCGGGGGTGAAGACAAGTGCAATCTGCACACCCAACTGTGAAGTGACAGGGGAGGGGACAAAAGTGATGCTACGAGCTTGTGCAGGGCTGTTTGGGAACGCTAAGTGTACGTTTGTGTTTTGAGTGTTCATAAGTCGTAAAGGAAATAAAATATTCGTATGGTCGGTGGGTTCTTGCTGGCCTGGGAAGATTCAAACTGTGTTTTGTAACCATATTGCTCATATTTCACCTCAAAATGCTGGGCGTGGTGTGGTACCTGCTGCAGTGGGTGCTTTTCTGGTGGCGTTTCCCCCCAGAGCAGCTCGATTGCTCCCAGGGGTGTTTGTGCAGGGGCAGCCCGGGGCTGAGAGAGCCCTCCTGCCGTGCTCTGCCTCCCTTGGGTCTCCTTTACCGTGACCACAGACCCTTCACCGACAAACTGATGGCATTAATTACAGCCCAGAGCGGCTCTAATGGGCCTGTGGATGTAAGAAAGTGTCTTGTAGTGTGCAGGAGACCTTAATTAAGATTCTGGTGGCAGACAATGAGGATGACAGTGGGCTGGGGAGGAATGGCTCTGGAGGAGACCTGGGAGCGCCACCGAGCTTTTGGCTGGGAGCGGGGAAGGGGCTGGAGGGAGCAGTAACAAAAGCAGCAGAGCCAGGTGGTAGCAGTCATTTTTTATTTGACCTTGTCATTTTTTAAGAAACATCCCCACAGTTACAAAATAGGATACTTTTGTTTGCAGTGAAATGCTGACCAGACAGTAACAGTTGGCATATTGGTCACAATCATCTCTTTTTTTTTAAAAAAAAAAAAAAAAAAAAAAAGCACTTATATAAGTCCCTCCCTCTCCCCTTTAAACTAATGAATAGGGTTTTTTTTTATTAAAGCAGCTTGATACTGTTGCATCTTTGTGAGACTTAAGACAATAAATAAGAAACCATCTCCGGGCGACTACAAACACAGAAATATACATTCAGGAGTATTTATTGGCAAGGGCTGCAAGTCAAGTTTATTGCTGTGGAGGGTGTAACTCCATGACTGGTAACTCGGGCTGCAGCTGAGTGCCTGTAGCCACGGTACCTTCTGTGGGCCAGTGAGGGAACCCTGTGAGCGTTGCTAGAGTTTGTAACAAATCAATGCTGTGCTGAGAACTAGGAATCGCTTTGGAAGCTGGGAGCGGTGCCCATCCACGCGCATGGGCCCTCCTTGGAGGTGTTTGGCTTTTCAAGAAACAACTGTGGGTTCCAGAGCTGCTCTCCATACTTCAAGTGAAGGAAAGAAGTAGGGCAGTTGTCTTATCCTGTCTCTGCTCCTCTTTGATTAGAAGAAGCACTTGGTAAGTCACACGCATCAAGTCACACTCGCGCACACACACACGCAGAGCACGCTTGGTAAGAAACAGGCACTTGGGAACAACAAAATCCTGACATTTCACTTGGGGAGCATCCGTGTTCCACGTTCCTGTTAGCTTATTAAAGGCTGTTCTGAGCACGGGGTCCCTGCTCACCTGTCTCTCTCTCTCTCTCTCTCCTTCCTGCACTTAACTCCTATTAACAACCTCTTTTAAACGAGTATACTCGGGCTGTGGGGGCGGGGAGGGGCTGAGAACTGACCTGTGGCTCTTGAACTGAACTTTTTTTGGCTCTTGAAGATGCAAGAGCTTTCCAAGACCCGCTTGGTTCATTTTGCTCACTGAGGGGAGGGTGGCTGGATCTACGCACATTCCAACTGCCACAGGAAAGGGGTGCCTGGGCACAGCCAGGCGCGGAGCTGGAGGTTAAAAGTGGCTGCTGTGGTGCAGTTGTGGTTACATCTCCCATGTAAGACCCCTAAAGAGACTGGGAGCTGGTGGCCCACCCAGCAGCACATGCCAGTGAGTGATTTCCTGCAGTTACTCTCCTTTTTCTATCTCTCTCCCTTGGCCAAAAAAATTCCTGTGCGCTTACGCAGCAGCGTTAGAAGATGAGCAACTTGCTTTTGTCCTCGTGGGTAGTTGATATTTATGCAACTAAATCCTGCTCCAGAGCCTTTCCCTTTGAGGAGCAGCCAAAGGAAGCTTTGGCTGTAGGGACAGAAGTAGAACAGAGTTCCTGAGCTTCACCCAGGGCCTGTCCTTATCTCACCAAACAGGACTTTTTGCTTTATAACAATGTCCTTCTTCACTGAGGGGAGGACACACCGGAGCTGGATGCCCAGTGCCGCTATCGGAGCTGCAGGGCCACAGCACAGGGATCCTGGTACATCCCACTTTTACTGCCTTGGGAGGGTTGGGATGGGGTTTGCAGCATTGTATGTCACCAAAAAAAGTCACGGGCAGGTCCCTGTGCTGCTTGGGTAAGTAGAAGGAACCAAAAAGCACAAGGCCAATAGTTCCAAGTTTCTGGCTTGAAAACCAGGTTGAGATACCAGAAGAGTTTCTGGGGAAGATGGAGCTGTTTGTAAAAGGAACAGAAAATCACTTCTGTACAGCACACAAAGCCTACAAACGCCAGCACCGGGCTCTGTGGACCTCACTGATGGTTCTACCTGCTCCAGGCACCTGCTGCCTCCACGCTGGAGTTCTCCATCTCCAACTACTGCTCCTGAACTCTAGGTGCTTCTCTGTCATCTCCTCTTCTACCTGCCTTTCCTTCCCTCTACAAAAGCTTTGCAATTACTACTATTAATTTTCTCCCCTCTGCACTCAACTTCTCTCTGCACAATCTGCTCTTCCAACAACCTCTCTGGTGACCAACCACCGCCTCACTTTAATCTTCAAGCTACAGCACACTTGTTTTCTCCTGCCCACAGCCTTCTGCAACCTTTCCACAGCATCTGGCCTTCATATCAACTGGGTTTTTCAAAGGCAACTTAACACCACAAAGAGCACTCCTGCCTCCTCCTTCAGTCACCCCTAAGGGACCCGGGCAGCCGCCGGGAGCCAAGGAAACACAGAGACAGCTGGAATGAAATCTTCCTTTTAAAATTACCTAACACAGTGTGGCAGCAGGGCTGGGGAGACTCAGGAGGTGACGGGATTAGCAATGGAAGTGTCTGAGAAGATCCCTCTCTCTCTGCCTGGAAAAGCCTCCCCTTCCTGGGCACGGGAAAGATGCTTCCAGGCCCACCAGCGTGAGAGGCAAGAGTCTAACCCGAGGCACCCTCCCCCTGCAGCACTTGCCCACCTTTTTTCTCACTGCCTAAGGCTTCCTTTCATCCCTCTCACGTTCCCAAAGCACGGAGCAGGTTCTGGGAACACCCCAAGCCCTCTCCCTGCCCCGCTCCACCTGCAGCCATGGCCCAGAGCCAGCCCGGCCCACCCTCAGCGGGGAGGAGAGCACACGCACCACACGCACACAGACACCCAATACTTATATACACGGGACATTCCCAGGAAGAAGCACTTAATACATCCTTTAAATAACTCTGACAATAGTATTCTGTCTCCTATCTACATGTTTCAAACACGTTACCGATGCTATGAAAATATAGCAAACATACAAAAATATATACATTTAAAAAAAAAAAGAAGAAACCAAAACCAAACCATATAAATTACTTACAATATACATAACATGAAATGGTGATGAGGAAGTGAACGCAGACCCTGGGGAGGCTTCAGCTGCTGCTCAGCACCCCCTGGGCTGGGGGTAGGGGGTGCCTCCATGGTGCAGCCCCCCCACCCTGGCCGGGCACAGCAAGCACAGGCCAGCTGTAGCCCAACCCATGGCAAGTCCTGGAGGGGCTTGGGGTGGCTGGGACCCCGATAAAAGCTCCGTTAGGGCTTTACCTGCCTCCCCCAAAGCCTTTGTGCTTCTCGTGGGGAAGGTGCCAGGAGGTACCGGCATGGCTGGAGGGGACAGACTTGAACATAAGAAGTTCCATCTAAACATGAGGAGGAACTTCTTTACTTTGAGGGTGGCAGAGCCCTGGAAGAGGCTGCCCAGAGAGGTGGTGGAGTCTCCTTCTCTGGAGACGTTCAAAACCCACCTGGACACGTTCCTGTGCAACCTGCTCTGGCAGGGGGGCTTGGACTAAATGATCTCCAGAGGTCCTTTCCAATCCCGTGTGATTCTGTGCTGGGGGCTGCGTTCACTTCATCATCTCATTTCAGCTTATGATTTAAACAAACGAACAAAAAAAATACTGCTTTTGTGATATATTATCCCATTCTTGTTATGTCGCATGTGTCATTGTTAGCCGAGGAAAGCATTGTTTAAAGTGCTGGGCAGTACATACGAACAAGTAAACCAAAAATAAAAAATACATATACTTACGTCAATACATTCCTTGGATTAGAAAAGCCAAGCAGCCAGCAGCGCCCGTGCCCCCCGGGCCACCGTGCCGGGGAGGGGGACACGGGGGCTGGTGGGCAGGGGGCGGGTGGGGGACCGCAGCGAAGCCAGCACGTTGGCAACCCCACGCTCAGAGATGGCTGGAAGCAGCCCGAGGTCTCCGTGGCCCCCGGGGGCTGAGCTGCAGCTCATGACCCCCTCCGAGCCCGGCCGGGCAGCGGGGCTGGCAGCTCGCTGCAGCCTGCAATGTCATTTCTTTTAAATATTGGGTTTCTTTAAATACAAACAATAGTACCAATTTCTGGAGGATAAAAGTAGCCAATACTGGAAATTAACTGATCTGGGTGTAGATATCATTTATCTATATATATTTATGCTTAAAAAAAAAAAATAAAATGGTTAAATATCTTCTTGAAACCTGTAGCTTTCCTCCACAGTGTGTGTGGTCAACAAAATCCAAGACTCTTCAAACCTTCAAGGCCTGGGGCTCCCCTCTCCCCCTTTCCATCTGGCACAGCCAGCAGGGAAGGGAGGCGAGCCTTGTACCAGTCACCCTGTGCCAATCCCCAGTAAAGTGTCCATATGACAGTCGCCATATGCAGCTGTTTGCAGATGGGGCCATTTAAACAAAATAAATGACTTTTTTTTTTTTTAATACTGCCCTACCCTAAGAGGGATTTTTCCGCACGCTGCCTGTACCCCGCGCACCCAAGGGAAAGGCTCAGCCTTCTCCAGCCAGCCCTTAGTGCTGGAAGCCACCAGTAAGGACGTCGGCCCACCCGGTGGGGACGGTCAGGTCCCTGGAGGATGGTGGCAGTGGCCCCGTGCGCCCCGGCAGGCACAGCCGCCGCAGCGGGAGCTTTCGGAAGCTCCTGAGGCTCCGGGTCTGCACGGCAGGCACAGCCCACCCTTGGCAAACCCCTTCCCAGGCGTTCTCTGCCCTCCGAGGGCATCGCTCCCCACCCACACGCCGTTATTTGACAGTGGGGTGCACCCTGTTCTTGGCCCGGAGGGGCCGTTTCTTCTTCACCGCCGGAGCTCCAGCGGCGTAAGGTTTGTGTGGGGGCAGCACGGAAGCCGCTACGCTGATGCCTCTGCTGGCTCGAAGGAGCCGGCTGGGCACGGAGCCCCTGCTCCCCGGTGGGACGGCAGGAGAGCGGGGGGACAGCGGGGCGTCCCGCAGGGGCTGCGGGTCCGTGTCGGAGGAGATCTCGGGTGAGGGCCCCCGCTCCGTGCTGCCTGCGCAGTACCTGCTCAGGACATCCTCCGCCACCTGGGTGGACCTCCTCCTGGAGCGGCGGCTCTGAGAGCCCTCCAGCTGGTGCTCGATGCGGTAGACGTCCTCCGTCACTTGGTTGACCCGGTCAAATTGGGCGAGCAGCATCTCAAAGAGGGAAAGGAGGCGCTGGATGTCAGCGTCCACTTCCAGGCTGTCCCGGGTGCTCAGCACGAGGCTCAGCCCGTCCAGCTGGCTGGAGGAGGTGGAGGCCCTGGAGCTGTCAGAGGCAGCGCTGGGAGTGGGGCCGCGGAAGGATTTGGAGTCACTGGAGTCTCGGGACGGCAGTGGCTCCATCCCTTCGAACCTCACCTTGTGCCGGAACTGGAAGAGAAGAGGGAGACAGAGTTATTTCAGGAGGTGGTAATTGGGAACGCTGTGCTATGGCACTGTGTCCTGCTCCAGACAGCCCCAGGGCTGCTCCCAGCCATTCCTGGTGGGCATGGACCTGGGTACAGATCCCAGATAAGAAACACGTGGAACTATGGGACTGAGAACCCCATACAACACCCCATCACTAACCCAGCTCTTGGAGCTCTGGGAACAGTCACTGCTCCAGCCCTCACCTGCCAGAGGAACCTGACGGTGAACAGCAGCGGGAAGTAGCCAGAGGCAAAGGAAGGCTAAGGATGGTGGACGTTGGCAGAGAATCAGTGTCTGCTACCAGGCTCCTTCTCCAAGGAGGCTGCACTCACCTCCTTGGCTTTGCTGAAGCCCATCCACATTTTCAGCCTGCGCACGAAGAGCTCCACCATCTCGTAGTCCTGGGGCTCGAAGGCCGGGCGGTACAGCTCGAAGTGCATTTCCCGGTAGCTGTAGACAAGCACCACGGTGAACAGCCGCAGCACGATCCACGCCTCCAGGATGATGTAGCTGGTGCAGAACAGGTAGTAGAGGCCCGAGGACTCGGGCGGGCGGAGGTTCACGCTGCCCCGCAGCATGGCAAAGAGCAGCAGGAGGCTGCTGCCCACGCTGCGGAAGGACTCCGAGGAGGAGGAGAAGAGCTGCAACGGGGACATTGGAGGTGTAATGAGAAGGGATCAGTGGCAAAATGTTCCCCTGACTCCCCATTTCTCACTACCCCACCTTGAAAAGCACGAGCCCTGAGGAGTGCCCCATAAATCAGCCACGACAGGGAGAGGCCACAGACACAGCCCCTGGCCAAAGCCACCTGGCCTGTGACAGGCAAGAGCCCGCTGCACAGGCTGGGGCACTGGAGCACCCAGAGGACCTGCTGGGCATCGCCCAGTATCATGGCACGGGATGAGGGGCAACACGACCCTGGGCAGCCCTTGCTGACAACCAGCTGCTCTTCAAGGCGAGGAGGGGACAGCAGATAGTTACCAGGAAGCCGAGCTGAGCGTAGGCCAGGATGAGGACGGCGAACGCCAGCCCCGCAGCAGTCAGCTCCTTCGCAGACTTCTGAAAGGTCTTCCCAAACACAGACCACTGCCTGACAAACCGCAGCTGCTGGGCAGCCTAGGACCAAGAGAGAGGGCGGTGTTACAACACGGGCCCATAGCAAGATCCCTGCAGCCTTGGGAGGGTCTTTCAAACTTGTCTACAAATCTGAGAAATGCAAACTTTGGCAGAGCAGAGGACATCCTAGTCAACGGGCTCCTTACAGAAAAAAAATAAATCATCCCATCAGCCACACTAAGCTGAATTCCTCAAGGGAATTCAAGTTTTAGAGACAAAGTGCTGCAGCAGAGGTGCGTGTGGCATCACTGCCCACCCCTGCTGTCCTGCAGCAGAGTCTGGATGTGGCAGTAGCCCCATTGCATTTGATCAGTGCCTGGCACAGCAGGACCACAGTCTTGTATTTGTTTTTACTTCAGGGCCCTTTGCTGCCCCTCCCGTGGGACTGTGCACGGGTGACAAGCTGGCACAGGAGGACCAAAGCACACATCTCTGCCCACAAGCTGCTCCCACCCAACCCTCTCCATACCTGCACAGTCAGGAGGAAGAGGAGGGATGCAGCCAAGGTGCTGAAGACGGTGTTGAGAAAGGCCACCTGGTAGAAGTTGGTGAAACCCTTGCGGTTGTTGAGGTACTTGAGCCACTGCTGGTCAGCAAGGGTGGCTTGGCTGAGGTGCACCACCACGGTGCAGGTGGTGAGGAGGATGAAGACCCACTGGCCATAGTTGCCCCACAGGGTGAAGTAGGCCCTGCCTTCCTTCTTGATGGACAGTGACTCAGACACCACAAAGTAGACCACAAACATCATGAGGAAGACCTGGGGGAGGAATGGAGAGGTTACCAGGGAACGGGAGGGCAACGCTTGACTGCTGTGCTGCACCAGGGGACCCTGCAGCACCCCAGGACAGCAAATGCCCCACATACCAGGCCCAGTTCTGCCAGGCTACAGCTGGAGCACAGCCCCAAGTCCCTTCATGCCTTCCTCTCTCCCTCAGTGCCCCTCTCTCTCCTGCCCTAAGCAGTGACACTTCCCAAACCACGTCCAATGCACTTGTGGCAGGATGGCAGTGCCCAGGGGAAGAGGGCCCAGGGTCTCCTGGGACATGGCTCAGCTGGCTGACGTCCCCTCCAAGGGCAGAAGAACAAAGACCTCAAGCTCCCACAGTGACGGGCATGAGTTCAAGGAAGCAAGAAGACTGAGACAAGACCAACAAAGGCTGCCAGACAGGAGGAATCTCCTTCCCGTCAGTGGTGCCAGGGATGTTTTCTGTGTGCTACTCAGGCCTGGAAGCAGCGTGGTGACAGGCATGGGGACAAGTAGCCTCAGGCAGTGGAGCTTTAGTCTACAGTGACCAACGCTGCCATTCCAGGAGCCCAAGCAATGGGTCCCCAGAGCTGTCTGTGCAGTGACCAAGAGGGAAGAGGAAGGCAGAGGGGAAGCAGCACCACTGACCATCATGAGAAGCTGCAGTGTGACACCCCCGCTGAGCCGCAGCAGTGGGAAGGGGCTGATGGTGACCGTGGCGATGGCCTGGCCGGCCCCCAGGAACTCCAGCTGGAGGGTGATGGCAGCATGAAGGTCCACGCTGGGGTTATACTGCATCAGCTCCACAAAGACTGCCCGGCTCCTGTGGAAGGGAAAAGAGCAGCTCAGGACACTTGGACAACACCAGCCTTTGGTGCCACCGTTTTGTAGGATCATAGACCCTCTCCCTGCTGTGACAACCCAGCAGCACCCCTTAAAAACCTGGGTGACAGGAGAACATTTCCTTCGCCCCTGCCACACTTACATGTTGTCGATCCAAGTGTGCTGCTGAAGGAAATTCAGCTGAGCCCTGCTTTCCTCTAGCGAAGCCCCCAGCTCCTGGACGTAACCGCTGCTATCGTAGAAAGAGATGTAGCCCCAGTACCAGACCCTGCAGAGGAAGAGGAGCCATGGGGTGAGAGATGCAGGACAGTGGTATCCTCTCCTACGTGGCAGGCCAGGAGCAGGTATGGAAGTGCAGACCCTGACTCCTTGTGTTGCACACCCAAGGGCGACAGCTGCCTCATTAATTATTTCACAACACAAATTACAGAAGTCCATTGATCCATCTCAGTGTTCCCAACCCAAGAACAGCCCCAACCCTTGTGGTGCCCCAGACTTCAATGAAGACACATCCAGGAATAACCCAGGGCAGAAATCAACAGCGATGTCATGTCCAGCATACTGGTAAAGGCCAATCTCCCATAACCCACTTTATCAGAAAGCTAGTGCTGTTCTGTGGGTGGCTGGGTTACCTTCTTCTGCAGCTTTTCTCTGCCCTTGAAGCTGGAAAGCTGAACCCTCTGCCCCATGGCCCCTGAAAACAGCACTGCGCTGCCATCCAGACAGCTCAAGGTGACACACACATCTCCAGGGAAGCTGAGTGAGAGGCAGCCACGCACCTCCCACCATTCACACTGCCAGTGCAGACAGGTTCAGAGAAGGCTTTCAGCATTTCTGTGTTTATTTGCACTTTGCCAGGCTCAGGGGCTGCAGTTGGCCTCACTGAGGCGAGGGCTGGGAACCACCCTGGGCACCGAATCAAGTGTAAAGATGCAACACCTTTGGCAGATGGAGCAGGGGGTGTAGGTGCAGGTTGGGCAGCAACTTACCCCGTCAGGTCGGGTGGTGAGTAGGACCACGCAGCCGTCATGTTCATGGCCACCCTTTCCCAGCCAGCTGCGTAGTCCGCGGTGGAAAAGCTGTGCGAGTCGGTGCAGTCCCTCCTGACAGCTGTGCCCATGCCGTGGAGGACATCCTGGGCACTGCGCTGGCACTCGGCTGCAATGAGACCACCACTGTCATCCCATGCAGCCAAACAGCACTGGGGCACACAGCTGAGCTTTCACACTTAGCATCTCCCTTCTTCCCAAGCCACCTCCACTGTCACACCTCCAGAAATAAAGTCAACCCCCCTCTTTAGTGTAAATCCCCATAATCGACTGCCCCAGTTCATCTCTGCAGGAGCAGAATCTGATGCTGCAAATTAAAACCTGCCTCCGTAACCTCTGCCTTGCTTCATTTAGCCCTCACTGCATCCAGACCTGGCCATTTCATCCCACCAGGAACATCACCACCCACCCCATGAGAGCAGAGCCATGGTCCCTTGCCCACCTACCTTCCTGCAGCCTGAGCTGGCGCAGCCGGGCCGTCCCCAACGTGGTGCTGTAGCTCTCCTGACCTGAGCGGTTGTTGTAGAGGTAAGGGAGGAAAACCTGTGACATCCAGACCCAGAACTGATCCGACCTGCAAAGGGGAAAAGGTGTGAGAGGCAATTCTGGGGGCAGCTCTGCTAGGACAGTCTCTGCATGTCTCAGCCATGACCACCTGTGTGTCACCTGGAGGATGGAACTGAGTTTTGGAGAGCTAACCTGGGCTGCTCTCCTCCCAGGTGCCTGGCTGCAGGCAGAGGCAGCATTTCCATCCATTCCAAGAGTTGGCTGGGGTCAGGAAAATGTTTTTTTTTTGGACATGCAAGACCTAAAGGTGATCGAATCCACTTGGCACCCGGATGAGGATCAGACCAGCGGGTCTGTGGCAGTGTGGTGGAAAAAAGATGATACTCAGTACCAGATTCTGCTCAGCCCCACTTTCACCCCAGGAACTCCACTGAGTTCAGTGGAGTAATTCCTGATTTATATTGTGGTGTGGTGAACCAAAGTTTCTGTGACTGCGTGGCAGGGACAAGCCACACCTATTTGCACAGAAGAATAAAGGGGTCTGTAGTGAGATGGGTACAAAGATGCTGTTAATCCCAGGCAGCTGTTCTGGTGTCAGGCTGGACTGCTGGAGTTTGCAGCGGTGTGGAAACTCAGCTGGGAAAATTTAATCTAGTTAAACCATACGTGCAGAGCAAGGAAGGGAAAGATCCTGTATTTATACTAGATGTTATTTTTGGTTCTCGTGACCCTGTTTATGACTAAACCTTACAGTTGTAAATTTTGGAAACAGAGCAAACTTGTGTTCTTTTAACCAGAAAGATAAACATCTATAATTCACACAGTCCCTTCCCACTGAGGAAATAATTAAAATGTAAAGAAATTAAAGCTCTCAACCCCTACGGATCCCCCTGTTCTCCAAGGGAGAAGCAGAACCACAGGGACAAAAAGGGACCTGCTCACTGCCATGCTGTGCTCGTGTGCGAGTGCCCAGGTCCACAAAGGCACCAGTGGTCTCCAGAGAGTTGAGAACCTCTGTAGGGCACAACTCCAAGAGCCAGCCCCAGCCTGCTCCCCGACTCCTCGCAGCAGCCCTGCACAGCTTCTCTGATATAAAGCAACATCTTCCTCCTCCCCATCCCCAGGGCCTTCGCCGTTACCTCTTGATGCGGAGGAACTCGTTGCTGCCCAGCTGCTGCTTGATGGAGCTCTGCAAAAGGAAGGCCCTGCTGTTGCGGGAGGCATCTCCGTAGTTGGTGAGCAGGATCACCAGCAAGAACATCATGTAGATGAGGAAGTTCTGGTGAGCAGAGAGTAGAAAGGGTTTGCATCCAAGCACAGGGGGGTTGGTTCCTAACCCTGCAGCAAATCAGTGCCTTCCACTGGCTGCTGCCTGCCATGCAGCAGGATTGGGACCCAGGGCATGTTGCTCTTTCTTTTTCCATATGGGAAGAAGCTCAAAATGAAACCCAGACCACAGGCTTGTAACAATATTCTTTGTTCATAGCGGCCAGCCCGGCACCACATGTTTCAGCTGATACGCCTTGCACAACCTCCCTCTAGGAGCTCCCACAGGCTGGCAGCTCAGCTTATACAACAGCTATGGGGGTTCCCACCCTTTAAAGGGAAATCACTGTTAAAAATAACTCGACTCCGTTAAAGCAGCTGTGTATTCCCAGCACAAGTGTGGAGGATCAGTACTGAATGAGCTACAAAGAGACTGAAACTTCTCCTCCCAGATAGGGAGTTATGTGTTTCACAAGACTTAACTAATGAATATTCTTCTGCAAGTTGTTGTCTACTCCACACTGCAAACCTTGCCCTGACCTCAAACACCTGAGTTACAGAGTCAAACACACCAGCTTCTCCAGATTAACCCCCTTACGGTTCTGCTTTCCAGCCGCCTCAGATCTCAGAGCTTCATAGAGAAGATGAATGTCACTGCCAGTCTTTTACAGAAGGGGAAACTGAGGCAGAAACTGAAGACATGCACCTTCTAGCTCAGGAGATCACAGCTGGATTTGGAAGACCCACACAAGGACGTATCTCAGCTCCTGAAGCCAGCACTCTGCCTGTGCCCTAGGCACCAGGAGATCTCTTACCTTCAGCATCCTATGTAGTAGTTTGACCTTCCTGGCCTCCTCCTTGGCCTGGAACAGGGCAAACCCCTGTGGGGGTCGGACTTTGCTGATCTTCTCAGAAACATGCTCAACAAAGGGATGCTCCACCAAGGTATCGTCTTCCTCGGGGTGCAAGCGCTTGGCAACCAGTGAGAAATAGAGGGCTTCCAGCAGAACCTGGGGAGACAGGCAGTGTCACGAGCCTGCAGAGAGAGCTGTGCCACCAGAACCGCCATGGGCAGCACCTCCTGTGGGCCTTTCAGCCCAGGCAGTGAGCACAGTGCAGCCACAGCACTCCCTTGGAGCAGCTAGATGACCTCTAAACCAAACTGCCACCAGCCCTGCCTCTCCTACTGCTGCTGGTGTGCACACCCTTTCCCCCCCTGCAGGGATACAGAGGTGGGAGACAGTATTCAATCCATGTAGTGTCCAGCTTGACTTGATTAGTATCTGAATAAGATGCTAATTACAGCTAATACATACTCATATACAGGTATGTGCTCATGTACTCATGTTACCCTTACCTTCAGGGGCTCCCAGACCAAGAAGGATGCCAGAAAGCTGAATATCCCTGAGATGAGCCACATGAGGGCAACGCTGGAGGAAAAACCCACCCCGATCCACACGGAGACTCCGGTGGAGGTGGCAAAGAGGAGCAGACTGATACCATGAGCTAGGTAGGAGCACCAGGGTGGCAGCAAGCGCTTCCTGAACGTTTGGTCTGCAACTGAAAGGAGGAGGGAAAACAAGCATAAACGTTATGGCAAAAGGGTGCCAATGGGCACAGGAAAGGCTGAGCACACCACTCATCCCAGTAGAGAGCTCACTACTGGTCCTGGGTGAGTTTGGAGGGACTGTCTCAGACATCTCCCACTAAGTAACATGGACAGCACACTGAAACACAGCCAGCCTCAGAAGAGCAGCCTCCCATCTGCAGACAAGAGGGTGGGCAGGAGATGGGATCCCAATTTGGGTAGTGGGATGGGTTCCCTACTTTCTCTTGGAGCCCCAGGACATTGGGCATGTCCAGCCTGGCTGGAGGTGCCGCTGTCAAACTCATGAAAAGCCACACAGATTTGTTGCCCCAGCTGCCTTCAGACTGCCAAGCCACCCTGCCCCGGGGCTCACTCAGCACAGCTTCTTTCACCCACCCCTGCAAATCCATGCCTGCATGAAGATACTACAACCATTCATCAACCAAGATGAAATGATGGATTTTAACGGACCCAAGAGGATTGCTGCTATGTCCAATTTTCCATGCTGCAGCCTGCCCCAGGGAAGCTGTGCCTTGAGAAGCCAAGAGCTCATGCTAAGAGACCTGATGCTGAGCTTCTCCACAGGGCACCCAGGCACTTATCACCCCCCAAGATCTTGCAGGGCCTGACAGCTTGCTCCCTGCCTTGTGCAAGCCCAGCTGGCCGGCTGTCATGTTGCACGACCCAGTAGGAAGCATCTCTTGTCTTCTTTGCTTTGTTTGTTGGTTTGAACTTCCCTTGGCATTTGACTCCCGTTCCCCTCTGGTTATGTACAGAGACTCACTCTCTCGTGATGGATGGATGAAGGGACTGATGGCTGTAGAAGGGTGCAGAGAGCACAGGAAATGGGGAAGCAGTGAGCAGAGCTTCCCTGGGGTGTACAGTAAGGACTGTCACAGCACAAGTGGTGGCCCAGGGCTTACTGACATTCAGGCTCTGAGGGAAGCTGGCAAGAAATGGCAAATATATCCTAAGCAGAGGAGCAGTCTTTCCTAAGGCTCCTTTTCTATTTACCCTGTGCCTCCCAAGAGCTGCTGTGTGCAACAGCCCTTCTTCCTGCGCATCCCCACCCTCCCTGCCCTGATGCTGGCACAGCCATGGTACCTGTCCACGTCGACTTGGCTGATCTGCTCACTTCCCTGGGGGGACCTGCCATGCTCTGGCCTTTGTCGTTCAGCTTCTGCATCATGACAGTCTCCACCTTCTCCCCGAACACGCTGGACCTGCCGAGGCAAAGGGGTGATATTGGTGAGCCATGACACTGTTGGTAAACAGGGTGGCACCAAGGTGGACTAACTCCAGTGCTAACACCAGTGCAGCAGCCCCACAGCAGTTAGAAGCATTTCCTTCTAGAGCAGTGGGCCCAGGCTCCTGAGGCACACAGACGCTCTGCCCTGTGTCTCATGAAGGAGGGCTGAAAGTCTTTCCCCCTCCTCAATCTGCCGCTTTGCGCTGGCTACCCAGAGGTGAGCCACCAGCCCAGCTGGGCAGTGGTCAATGTCCCAAAGCAGGGTGCTCTGGGCACCATAACACAACAGAGGTTCAACCCCGCTTCTCCCTCCCAGCAGTGCCATGAAGCAAAACCATGTCCCAGCACTTCAGCAGCAGTCACAAAGCTCTGGAGACACACCTTCAGCTGGAGCTTTAAGGGGATATTCCAGGTGGCTCCTGGAAGGGTGGTAGCGCCCTCCGTGAGCTCTAGCTGTGGGGGCTGCAGGAATCACAGCCAGCAAGAACACAGTGACTCGTGACAATGCTGTTACGGGCATTTGCAATGTCTCAAACCACAGCTCAGCTCACTGGCTGGGCACAGCAGCTCTGCCTGGTGCAACACCGGCTGCTGCAGAGCTGGGTGGGAGGGCAAGGGACAGGAGTCACTGGCTCAGTGGGGGAATCTGCTCCCCAAATACTTACAGGCCTGAGATCAGATCCGTTTCAGCTCTCATGTATGGCCCTAGGTCCTGGGAATGGGAGATACCGCTAGCTCCGTCTGCCAGGATCTGCCGGATGAGATCCTCATCTGGAGAAAGAGAGTGCAAACAGCGTTGGCAGGAGCACAGCACCCAGCATCGCACCAGGGGACGGTTCTGCACTGCTTGAGCTCAGCCACATTTATGGAACTGGGGAGGAGGAGGGCCAGGGTGAGGTCCTTCTCCATGGGACAGCCCTCCCCTCCTCCCTGTCTTCTAGCTCCAGTCTATCCCCAGCTTGGCTGCAGAGCCTGGCATGGAACTGCTGGTACAGGAGGCCAAGTTGTTCTTCTCCAGCCATTTACAGAGGTTCAGAGGCACACTGTGGCTTTGCAACAAGTGATGAAGTGCTGGGTGCTTGCAATGGGAACAGACTTCTCCTTGCTCGCAGTCTGCTGACCACTCACTTCAGACTGATCCCCATCAGGCTTTCTGCTTTCCCAGACTGAAATCCCCATGAAGAAAATACGACCCCCCCTCCTCTGTCCCTCAAATTGAAGTCAGTGATGATGGCAGCAGACTCTGCTATTCTGCCTTCTCCAAAGCTGAGCTAGGGCTCCTAGGGACCAGACTGCTCCTCTTGCACTTCCCTGGGGCATTCAAAGCCTGGCACAGAGCGATGCTACTCACACACACACCTGAGGCAGAGAAATATCGAGGCTGTCCCTGGTGAACGCCCAGTGACAAGCTGTCCTCCTCAGTTGCCAGTGGGGCCTCGAGTCCAAGGTGGCGGCTGGCCCGGCCTCTCTTCAGCTTCTGGATGGTGTTGCCCATGATGGAGGGGTCACTGAGGAGGTCTGGCCAGCTGAGCAGAGCCTCACTAGATGGCCACCGCACGAGGCTGCAGGAAAACAGAGGAATGGGTGCAATCAGGTATGCATGGGGAATGGGAAGCATGAGAAAAGCAACTGTGCTACTGCATAGGACTGTTTAGAAGGGAAACAGCTGTGGGAGCACAACCCCAGTCTACAAAAGCAGAAAACTACACTAAATCACTACTTGCTCCATCCCCAGAAACGTACTTACCTTTTGGAGTCTTCCAAGAACAGATCTGTTTTGGTTTGCTCAGAGAAGGCCTGTGGAGGAAGCAAAGGCATTTCAGGCACACAACACTGGTTTGTGCCTGGTTTAAACAGCAGGTCGTTAACATCAAGGGTCACTGGAAACCTGGAGCCTGAGCTGCTATTAGCCATGGGTCCACCTCCAGGAGCCTGCTCTCCTCCAGACCTAATGCCCAAGCACGTATGGGAAGATCCATGCTCATGGACACAGAGCAGTAGCTGGAAAGAGCTTGTGCTCAGAACCTGGGACTGGCCTGGGCAGAGTTGTGGGTGAGAGATGAAGGGCTGTGACTCCCCTCTATCACTGGTATTTGCCAGAGGCACTTGAGTGCATCAGTTCTTGCACTGACAGCTGTGGATGGACACTGTGCCCGTGCACAGGAGCACACAGATGCATGCAGCCCACCCAGTTTTTGGGTGTGAAGCAGCTTACCTCTGCCCGGAGCCCAGGAAAAGTAGGGAAGGAACTGTCAAGAATTGAGGAGTCCAGGTAGTTGTCAATCTCCAAGGACTGCTGGTCTGAGTGGGTCAGGGTGTGGTTGATGGAGACCTGCAGGAGACCCGAAGGCTTGAGCAGAAAAAGGAGGGACGGAGGTGACAATGTCACAGTGGCTCTGAGCCCTGTCCTGCTCTACTGGGGAGCTCCACGCTTCTCCACTGCCTCCCAGGCACCTCAGACACTTGTACCCACATGTGCCACAGCCCACTGCCATCCAGGCTGTCCCAGGTACAAGTTCCCAGGAAGCCACATGAGCCCACAGCCTCCTGCAAAGCAGGGAGTACTTACAGGAACAAGAAATATCAGACACATTTGCTGCTCATCAGTCACTGAGCAGCTGGCTGCAGTACTTAATGGGGCTGCTAATTGTGTCTAACTAGTCATTAAATCCCCAGCTAATCCTTTCACAGCTGCCTAACCACAGCTCTGCTCAGACAGCTGAATTTCTACCCAGGGTAGGCATTTCATTAGCAACGCTCCACTGAGCAGCTCTCCTGCCAATGCAGCAAAGGGTCATACCTTTAAACGGTGCTTGGGTACCTATCTCATGCTGAAATCACAAGGGAGCAAGTGCTTAAACAGACTTTAAAACCTGGCCTTTTGGTCTCTCTCTGGCCAGTGTCAGAATTCAGGCAGCAATCTGTCCTGAAAGAGGTCAGGGGCTGCTCCCAGCTCAAGAAGGAGGCAGAGACTTGCTAAGGGCAAGGGTCTGGCCATAGTGCAGGACAGCACAGAGGCACAACTGGGAACATGCAGAGACCAGCTGAAGAAGTGATGTACCACATAGGGCAGAATCTAGCCTCAGGTGAGGAAACCTGGTGGCATCACACCCATCTGGGCAGGCTGCAACTACTTCTCCTCATTACCTTGCCACGAGCCATCCGGAAGAGAAATAAAATGACCAGGTAGAGAGGGTAGACCACCATGCTGGAGACCAAACCAACAGCCACTGTGTCCACATTAACAGGGATCAGGTTGGAAACGGCCCCATTGCTGGAGAGAATCGAAAGAGAACAGAGACCAGCGTTAGCAGAAGCACTCAGGGTTGCCAGCTAAGCAAGGAGGGAGGCAGAACTGCACACCCAAGCTTTTCAGATGTGCAGAGAACAACATGGGCATGGGCTGGGCTAATGGATGACACAGCAAAATCAGGTAAGGGGGAAAGATGATCAGATTGTCCTTGGTCATCCCTGTCATGGTCCCAGGTTCTTTGGAGCAGGAAGGGCAGACTCAGGGCCATGAGAAAAGCACCTATTCCCAGCAGACATAAGGTCTGTCCTGCCCTGTGTCATGGAAAGCACAGGAGGGACCTTGAGGAGGTAAGGGACTGGCCAGAGCACCAAGGCACACAACTCACCTGAGGTGTCCGTTCCCCACCACACCGTACCACACAGCATTGGCACAGAGGAAGAGGAAGATGAGGAGGGAGCAGCAGGTGGCTCTCTGGACACGGGTGAAGCGGCTGCGAGGCGGGCGGTCCCACATGGACAGCCAGACGTGCTTCTCAAAGAAACCTCGCTGCAACTCTGCTATGAAGATCCGGGAGAAGCTCCTCAGCTCTGTCTCACCTGAGAACAGAAGGAGAGAGGCTCTCAGGGCCAGCTGCATTGCAGAGAGAACCCTGCCATGATCCCTCCTTGCAGATATTCAAGGAAGGATCCACACTGCATCTATATGGTCCCTCCTGCACAGCGGGGTCCTTGCCATGCCTTGTTCTCTAGCATATGGACCCAGCACAGCACTTGGCTGCAGAAGGCATCAGTGCAGTGAGGAAGAGCAGGCTCTATGTCTCTCTGCAGTCTCCTGCTGTGGGACCTTCCTCAATGCAATGGGAACTGCCATGCTGCTCAGCCACCCCAGCCCCACACCCCAGCAGTTGAGCACTCACTGGCAGCATAAACCTCCTTCTCCACCATGCCATCATTCTCTTCACTCTCCACCGACAGCCAGTCATTCACCAGGAAGAAGTAGCTCTTGCTGCTCTGCAGGTCCCGAACTATGACGTGCTGCAGGTACCAAGATGGGCTGAGTCCTAAAAGTTAAGAGATTAAGATATGTGTTTCATGGCAGACATTCCTTTTGTGGACCTGCAAAACCAAGAGGGCAACGCAAGAGCCCCTCAGTGGGACAGCAGCAATTGCCCTGTGACACTGTCTTCATTGGTGGGAACTGCACAGTCCCCAAGAAAGGCTTGGCATAGCCGGGTCACCTCCTAGGCTGTGCAGACATTTACAGACACTGTCACAGCACATTACATCGTATCTGTATGGGATTACACCTGACCAGCCTGCAGAATTCCCTGGTGATGGAGACTCCACGTCTCCCCCCAGCCATCTTTCCCCAAGCCAGTGGATCACCATGATCTCCCATCAGGGTTAGCCCAGACTGTAGGCCCAGGTGACTCTCTCCTGGCCCAGGCACCAGGCAGAGCAGCCCCTGGGATGTGTGATGGCTGCCTTGAGCCCACACACCCGCTCATGTCTCACCTTTGTTGTCGTGCCAAATGCGGATGCGCCAGATGCTCCCCAGACTCCGCTCCGTTGCGATCTGAAACACGTCGAGGCTGTTGCGGTGGAAGGCATTTTCTCCATCCAGATGTCTGTGACCACTTTTATTGTCCACACCATACAGGGCGATCCCCACGTGGGCTGTGGTACCTGCCAGAGTTAACGGGGCTCAGTTAGGGAAGTCCACCCAAGGTGGAACTGTTCCCCAGCCCTGCCTTCCTGCCAGTGACCTGGTACCAGATGCGTTGGCCCTTCAGAGGGGCCACCTGGAGACTCTCCGAGGAAGGAATGTGCTCCACAGTCATCCCACACCCAGGGATAGTGTTACACACAGCCTGGAGGGCAGCTGCTCAAATTGGCCTGGTGCACGGACCTTGGCATGCCCATGGTTTTCCTCTTTGGAGGGGACTGAATCTGACATTCCTTGCCTTGCTAACACCCTAATGGGAGGAGATGTTTATTCTGGATGTTTTTTCCACCAAGTAGTTGAAAGATTTGTTTTCTTTGACTTCTCTCCGCTACCAGTTGCAGATGCTCCTTGGACTACCTGCTCAACCTGGATGGTACTTGTGGTGGCTTCAGGAGAAAGCTGCCACCAGTGAAACCAGTGGTTACACTAAGATTAATGGGAGTGTGTTTCTGGCAGCGACACAGTAGCACTTCACCTCTGTCCTTGCTTAGAGCTTCCACATCTCAACTGCCTGGATTTTCAAATCCAGGATGATGTTTCTGGCGGCTCCAGCTACAAACCCAGTCCCGGATCAGAAAGCCAAGCTTTCTGTCTTCATGCTGCTGAGAAAGACTCAGACAGCAGAACAAAGTGATGGAATCTGCAGGACAGCAAAATGGTCCATCTAAAGGGCCCCCAAGGCCTGGATGTTTCTGTGGGAGAGGGCCAGAACTGAGGAACAATCGCTGCCTCTCGGCTGTTCCTGCCACACCAGCCCAGTCAGGGAAAGTGGGGTGGGAGTATTTCTATACTGGGTGGTTCCTTCCAGCAGCAGTTGCTTGTCCCACCCCAACAGCAAGTGGTGGGGCAGCATGCTCTTCTCCACAGCTCTTGACCTGCCCCATCAACATACAATAAAATCTGTGAATGCTGTGGGAAGCCCTGCACTGGCTGTCTGCTCAGTGCTGCTGCAAACACCAGCTCAGCTCTGGGCCCTGCAGGGGAACGCTTGGTGCATGATGTGCTGAGGTGGGATCTCAGGGGAACTACGCAGATGTCACCTTAGGAATCAAGCAGAGTAGACTCTGGGCTAACCTGATCCTCTGCCCCAGCCAGTTTTCACCAGGATCTCGTATTTGTACAGCCCGTTCTTCCCGCAGAAGGGAATCACCCCCACACGGTTGATGTCAATCATGTCCAGCTTGTGCACGATGAGCGCAGCCACCGAGTAGGTCACAAAGCAGACGGCACATGTCAGCAGAACGATGTAGTTGAGACCTGGGCCTGGAGCCTAAAAGAAGAGAAGCATGTTGCAAGGCACTCTCCTTCCCCAGGAGGACACCCCCCCTCCCTTCCCCAGGAGTCACGCTGCCTTCTTCCCAGCTATAATCATCATTCACACATGATACCACACTCAAATAGAGGAAGACCCATCCCTGTGTGCTCACAGCCCCGCGGAGTGACTGCAACAGGCGGCTGGAGCTGCTGTAGCAGCTGCTGAGAGTTCTCTGCTCCCACTAACGTCACACCGACGGCCCGAAAGAGCCTGCCTGCCCTCGGGAGGCAGGGAGCAGCTGGCAGGAGCAAGCTCACTGGGATAAAACAGTGCTGGGGGACAGCAGGGAGGAGCATTTGGCATCTCACTGAGAGGTGAAGGCACTGCGAGGTGTCCCGCATAGAGAATAAAGCCATCTGCAAAGGTCTGTTTTTAGCAGCAGCAGCCAGGATTCACGATCAGAGGACACAGCCCCTCTCTGAGCTGTGCCCACCTGCAGCTCCCAAAGGCTCCCAGGTACTTGTGCTGGTTTGCCAGCTGGGCACGGGTCAGCAGGACCCAGCTTGAACGTGAAGTCAAGAGGAGCCCAAGGCTTTCCTCTAGGTGACAACAATCTGCTCGGAGCGCGACAATGCTGCACAGCCTCCACTTTGTTTTACTCACAGGGAAGATGAACTGGACGGAGTTTGGGGGGACAAAGAGACTGGCCCCGAAGGCGGTGAGGTGCTGGGTTAAGCACACGGCCTGGTCTGGTCTGGTCTCTTCCAGCGGGATGATGCCTTCTGTCTTCCACCGCTTCTCCTGCTCGCTGAAGTACTGGCACAGGGAGGTGTACAGCCCCAGAGTCACCTCCACTGGGGACCAGCTGAAATGGTTGGTGATGTTGAAGTAGTATTTCTGGATGGTGTCATCAGTTCTGGAGAAGGGAAAGACAGCAAGGAGACACTATGAACCTGCTTGCTGAAGGGACACAGACCCTGTTCCGATGGGTGTGTGCCCACGGAAAGCACCCTGCTGCAGGGACAGGTAAGCACACAACGAGGAGCAAAAGCTCAGTGCACGTGGTGTAATTTGCACCGCCTTTTGGCTGTGCAGAAAGTCTGGGGTTCTACAAACCACCTGAATTCTTCTTTATCTTTGTATTAGTTCAGCACCTGGAGCGTTACGTTGTGCATCCTGCACAGGTCTCCCACCCACCCTTCCCTGTGTCCCACTGACCCACACGACACTTCCAGAGCAACTCTACAATTGTTGGTTGGGAGCAGGTTTGCTCATTAGGACAATGAATCTCTCTTTGAGCATCCTGTTACCAAAAGCCATGGAAGCTGGGTCAGCTTACACAACAGTGGCTCCTCTCTTGCCCCACCTATTCCCAAGCTGCCTATCTTTTCTTCTCATGCCTAGGAATGGCTCGTAAATAACACGAGGCATGAACTCACACGCTCCCTGGCAAGGCAGCAGGACAGCAACTGAAGCTACAAGAATGACTGCTCTGCTAAAAAGAAGAGAGCATTGCTGCAAAACCCCACAGTACAACAGCAGTGCTTAATGAGCCCCAGCACACTCCAAGCAGCAGGCAAGCAGGGTGGACGGGAGCCCATAAAAGAACCTGCTTTCTCCTCCAGTCATACGTTGGGAAGATGAGCTCTGCTTTTGCAGGGTCACTCTGTGCTTCAGGAACGAGGCTAACACCTGTGATGCTTTGCTCTGGGAAATGGTTTCATGAGCTGCACAGAGCAAGCCCTCAATCTGCAAAGGTCAGTGAGTCCCTTAGGGAAGGAGTCCTGGTAAAGACAGGCAGCTCTGGGGTTGCTGGTGTACAGGGGATGAAAGTCTGGACCAGCATCAAACAGACTACAGCAGGCACCAGGCAAGTGAGCAGAGGAAAGAGCAGCGGGGGGAGGCATCACCAGAAGAGGCCCTGGGTGAAGGTCACAATACTCACAGGGAATGTGATTTACAGCTCTAAAAAAGGGAACTCTCCCTCACCTGGATCAGAAAGGCAAATCACAGAGAGCTGAGCTGCTTTCGGAGCAGCAACAGAAGATGTTTGGGAAGGAGGGAGTGTCAGGGTAGAAGAAATGCCAGTGTTGAGGTGTAGGAATGGCAGCTTGCAGCTGCCTGGGCAGGAGAGCTGCCTCCTCCATGGACATGGCAGCACTGTGGGTACCTACAAAAGCACCAGCCCTGCAAAGCAGCCTGGCAAAAACCATGCCCAGGCCCTGAGCACCCCTCACATACATCCACGGGACAGCCTGGGGGTGACAGGGATTACGAGGGAGGCTTCTCTTACCTGGGTGAGGTGAAGAAGGTGTAGAGCTTGTGGTCGCTTCCAGCCAGGGCATCCAGGCCAATTTTCTTAGAGGCACTGCAGTTGTGCTCGTTGGGCTCTGGTTCGTGATGGAGATAAGCCATGATGAATGGCTCAGGCTCGCTTGCAATGTAGTGATCTGCGTGGGGAGGGGGAGAAAGAACAGAGAGTACTTTATAAACACCAGCGAGAGTTCGACCACAAGCCTGGTGCCAGCAGTGGAGGTACAGGGAGGAGTATCAGGAACACAGAAAGTCAAGAAAGATACTTTTCCAGATTGCCCTCTCTCAGTCTGCAGTTCAGAGGATCCCTGAGCAAGAGACTCTGGATACCATTGTACCTGACCAAGAGAGAAACAGGACAAACTCCTGCCAGTGCTAATGTGGCTCAACAGAGGGGCTGGATAAAAAAAAAAGCTTCTCAGTGCTAGAATCCACAAGCAAGGATTACACTGGGGACTGGATGATGCCTGTCACAGCTGGAACCTTAACCATGCAGTGTGGAGCTTGCTGGCTACATCTGACATCCCCTCCCACACACCAGTTATCTCTTGACACAGCTCTCCTTTGCTGCAACACCCAGCCCTCCTGTCCCACGGGAAGAAATAGCAAAGAGCATAAAGAGTTGGATCTGTCTGCGCTACCGTTCAGGACTTTGTAAGTGAGCTGGAAGTGCAGTCCTGCTTCTCTGTTGTTGCTCTCCATAGTCACAATTAGGTTCACAGATGTTCTTGCCTCGATGACTTCAGTACCAGCAGAGAGATTGTTAGCATCTGTGTTGTTCGATACCATTACGGTGATGGCCTTCTCTGAGTCCAGGCTCCCAATGGGGATCTGCACCCCGTTGTGTGTCTGAAATTCCATGGAGGCGACCTTTGTGGACACGGTGTAGTTGCTGATGTAACCGAAAGGGAAAGGATTGGAGTCCACTTGGAACATGACTTGAATGACATCTGTCAGGTTGGAAAGGGTGGTGTTGAATGCCTGGGGGATGGAGAACTGGCAGTTCGGTGTGTTTTCGTAGCAAAGCAAGTTAAAGGGATCAGACCGCTTGCCTGTGGCCTTAATTTCTCCTCCCACCAGCTCAAGGGGCTCTTCATTCAGCACTCGAGACTTCATGAGGATGCGCATCAGGCTGGAAGACAGGTTGTAGGCTTTGGGAGCCAGCAGCAAATTGTGGGAATCAGAAAGCAATTCCTGGGGCTTGGATTCTTGTGAAACCGTATTTACAAGGTGAATTAGGTCACCTGCCAGGAGAGAAATAAAGGCGTAAAGAGAGGAAGTGGTAAATAGCCTAGATAACATCTGACACCTTCCCAAAACAATCAGACAAGTCTTTCCTTATTGTCTTCTCACTGTAACTCTACCTGTACACATGACCTTCTGCACTGGGAGTGTTCAGTAGCCCATAGCTAAAAATAAAGCTGTCAGCAACTCCTGCAGGCTCTCAGCTATTCTACTAAGCTTGGCGGTGAATACTTAATCACAACAGGTTTTATTTTTCTCCTGTGAAATGACTAGAAGGGCAGATTGGGAAACAGGGAAAGAATGGATAAATCAAACATATGGTACTAAGTTTTTGCACTACAAAGAGCAGAACGCTCAGAAATACACAACAAGGAGTGCAAAGAAGGTGCCTCGGCTTCCTCCCAAGGTAACCAGGTGGGAATTTCTGCACAGTGTTCATGGGTGCCCCAGTGAAGTTTGGCACCCTCCTCAGATTGCAAGCAGGAAGGCAAGCATCTGGAAACCATAGCTGTTACTCATTGTTTACTAAAAAGACAATTCCCCGAAGAATTAGTGAGTTTATTAACAACTGTCATATTTAAATGTCCGCAGAGACAGCTGCCAAAGAAAGGACAACCCTGGGAAAAGTACAGGGAGAAGAAATTACTGAGGTGCCACGGCCCAAATGTTAGATGCAATCTCCCTAACAGCTTGAAAAGGCATGAGCCAAACCCCTAATGGTACAGGAGAAAGCCTGCAAAGCTTTCCTCAACCTACTTCTGTCCAGCACCCTACGCTGGGAGACCTGTGCCCTCAGCAGCACCCTGTCAAATGTCACCCATTCCTGCAGGAACAAAACTGACCTGTGATGTTGAGGATGTTGTCGGCGATACCAGTCGGTGTCACAGTGCCTTGGGTCATTTCCCCTTGCAGAATGGTCATCATGGTCTCCAGCTTGTTCAAGGTCCTCGTCAGGCATGACTTGCAAACCAGCTCCTTGCTCACCACCTGCAAAGGGGAACACATTCTGATGCAGCAGGAACACCCCCAGGGAAAGGCAGCTGTGGGCAAGTTCAGCTGGCTCAGTCCTCTAAAGACCCCAGCATGTTTGTTCAAACACCATTTGCACCCTGAAAGTCACCCCTGCTCCCTCCAGCCCCAGGGAGGTGACTGCAGGCTGCTCTGCTCACACTGAAACGTGTCAAGAAGTTGTTGATGTCTCCCAGACTCTTCCATCCATCTCCCCTCACATTACAGGGTTCAGGCAGGCATGCCGGGAATCTAATGGAAGTTGCATTAGTGTTGGAAAGAGCATTAAAGAGCAGCATATTCATGTTCCCTGGAGTCCACTTGTAAGGACCAAGCATGTCTCCTGCTGTGGCATCTCATGAGCCCCCCTTTGGGGCCACAAGCTATTCCTACAGAAATCAACCAGGAGCTGGACAGGATTCCTCCATCTACTCTACTCCAGTATCTTTGACGGGAGCAAGATTTAGCCCTAACTGAATCCATTTCAGTGTCCAAATTCTCCTGAAAGTGGTGGGAGGGATCCTGCCACTCAGGCATGATGGATGTCCCTCCCTCTGCTCCCAGATGTGTCCAAGAAACAGAATGTTCTAGCCATGGCCTGGAGCTCCCCGCACTCTTGAGGTCTGGATGGGAGTGACTGAGGCAACACATGGAAGCTGTTACCACAACGCCGTTCCTAGCTCTTATTCATCTTTTTTCTTTTAATCATCATAGGATTCAGACGTGATTCACCATATGTTTTGGTGAAGAATCAAAACAGCATCTGCAGGTCTAGAATTCCCTCTTTTCTGCTTTTATTTATAAGCTATGAAGAGCGAGGACATACTGTGTAAATCAGAGTCCACAAGGCACAGCCAGGTATTAAGGAGGTGGGGAATAAAAAGAGTTATGGGGAAGAACCACCCAAGGAGCTACTCCTTAGGAAGGAGAATCTGCTAAGAAGACTGAGATTCTTTTTTTCCCCTCCAGGAGAAATTTCATTCTGATTTTTCCTCTCCCCTGTAGGTAAAATCAAAACAGTATCAGCACTGATTGACACTTCTATAGGAAAGGAAATGTGTGAACTCTGTGCTAGTCTCCACCACTTGGGAAATTCTAGATTACTGTTTTTCTAAGCTTTTCATTCCAATCCAGAGAATAGACTAATCCTGGAACGTCAGCTTTTCCCGTGGAACAAAAATTCTATTTCTAGACCTAAGCTTCCACAGCAGGATCAAGTCGCAAGGCAAGAGCACGTGGGAGAGACAGAAAGAAACCATTCCAGCATCGGAAGGGCATGTGCCGAACCCCAAATCCCTGAACAAAGATGAAGAGAAAGAAGTGATTTTTGAGGTTTACAGACTCGGAAGCAGAGAAAGAAGCAGCAGAAGAAGGACTCAGTGGGTGGGATGCAGTAGTCTGTCCATCATTTTGATGAGAGCCTCTTCCCCGCTGAGCGAGGCTGCTGACCTGGCTGGGGAGGCGACGAGCAGCCAAGGCTGGGGTACCCGACTCCAGCCCCGAAAGCGAAGATTTGGGAGGGCGGGGGAGGAAAAGCGTGCCAGAGCAGGCTGGCTGGCCACCAAACCCCGAGCACATTATATAACTGGGCTCTCTTCCCTTTGCCCATCTGACAAAACACATAAAGCCACTCCTAAATCCACCAGGCAGCAGCCCCAGCACCAGGGAGCTGAAACTGCGAGCTGGCTGGGGAACACAGCGCTCCCGGTCAGCAGGGAAGAGGAGCAGTGTTTCTAATCTTGTAGGGTAGAAATAGGGCTGGAAGGAACATCAGTCCTCGCCATTGTCCCCTGGCTCAAGGCAGGTCCAGCTCTACTTGTGTTACTCCTGATGGGAGTCCAGCCTGTCCTTGGAGATTCTGTGACCCTCCCAGCAGTTTATTCCAGTGCTTCTCCACTCTGTCGAGGCCTGTTCTACAGTCTCCATCTGCAAGTGAAAGAAGCTACTTGCTAGCAAGCTGCCACACCAGGGCTGGTACCAGAGAAGCACCACAGAATTCTTATATGCTGTCTTCCAGCACAGGAATACATCATCTTCTCCACATCTGCTAGATCGGTGGCACCGTGAGGGGCAGAGCTGACAACACTTACAACATCACCACAGAAACCCCAATGATGTCAACAAGTGATACTTGTCCTCCCTGTGTGGTATGTGTGAGGGGAGAAAGAGGCAGGGAAGCAGAACAAGAATTGAAGAGGATCTAAGCTGCACCTGGAAGAGCAGGAGGCTGTAGGTGGATGGGGAACATACCGTGCACTGCGCCAAGGCAGCGGAGATCTGCTGGATGTCATCAACTGTGTTCACCTTCAGCGAGTTCAGGATTTCTGTGATATTGTTGCGAGTCCAGGTCCGGAGTTCAAATTCATTCTCAGTCTCAGGTTCCAGAAGCACGGACCGCTCGTACTGGCGGGGAATAAAATCAGGTAGAGTGAGGAAAGGTACCAGGCTGTTTCAGAGGATGATGAGCTGTGCTGAAGTCACCTCTCTCCTGCCTGTGCTTTTCCCCAGAGAGTCATCTAATGAGCTGGTTTTTCAGCAGAACTTCCTCAATTTCACTTGTGTTCTCCAAGCAATTATCTTAACAGTCTTGCACTTGACAGCTAAGTAGTAGTGTGCAGCCCTTATCCAGCTATACACAGTGCCTGTGCTCAGGGGGATTGCCCCTGCCTGGCTTCCAGGCACTCAGGAGGTGGAGGAAAGCACGAGTATAGACCAAAATTCCTGCCCTGCCTGCAGAGATGCATGCGGAGGGACTGGGCCCTACCTTAGGTAGGCATGAAAGTGAATGCTGCCAGGATGATGATGGTCCTACACTGTGGATTAAGAGCCTTTGTAGGCAGGTAGAAGATCTTTCTAGCTGCACTAAGCTCTGCAGTCAGATCAAGGAGGTCTCCTCAGCATCCAGAGCATCAACTGAGCAGCTACAGGGAGTTTCCAGCCCTGCTGAGATGGAGTGGGGTGGCTGGCTCAGGGGAAGCATGAAGTAGCTGGGGGAATTTAGGGTAAGATTTCTGTTTCTAAATTCAGTGTTTAGACTGTTTAGCCACTGCCTTCTCTGGGACCTCTGTTCTATTCTGCGGCCTCTCTGCTTTCCCTGGTCATTGTGTGTATGTCTGGAGTTTGTTACTCTTTTTGATCCATGAAAACAGCTCCAGCTCAGCTCCCAGCATGCACGTACACTGATTTACATGAAAAACTAGCATTAGTCATTTCCCTACATTGCTGTACAAAACTTGGCCAAAGAACATTACTGGCGATAGCAAGGCCTTCTGGAGGCCCCTCTTGGGCAGAGAGTGCGGCTTTACCTCATTTAGGATGGTGATGAGGGCCAGGGAGTACTCAATGACCTGTTGAGGGTCCCTTTGTTTCACTAAGCCCCGGAGCACGGTGTCAGTTTGATTGTAGAGCCAGTAGGAGAGGCTGGGGAACCCCTCGGGTAAGCCAATTTCCATGGATCTGCCAAGGGAAAGAGGCATTTGGGTGGTTAAACAGCCATGACAGCATTGCTGGTGCCTGCCCTGGTACTCAGTTTGTACCAGCTGTATGCAGGAACATCAGGGACCTGAAGCCTGATTCTTCACTGGTCCAGCTCTGTGAAGCTGCAGGTGTAGGACACACACGGGTGCATTGAACCCAGCAGAGAAAATCCAGGTTTATTTTGATGGAGCATAAAGAGCACTTAAAAACAGGGCCGGTGTGCTGGGAGGAGCTGCACTGCTTTTGGCATCGTTCCTTGGGGTCTGAGGAACAGCTGGGACACAGATCCTCCTCCGCAGGCACTGCAGGACCGTATGCTCCAGCTTGGGAGGCCGGGACCACATGTACAGTTTGGGGAGCTGCACATCAGCCTCGAGAAGAAGCAGCCCTGCAGCTTGGTCAGGCAGCAGAGACCTGCTTAGGATGCTGCCCAAAGACCTGTGGGCACTTGTCACCTGCATGGAGCACACTGGAAACCAAGGGGCATTTGCAGAAGGGACAACTAGGCTTTCGTGGTACTGGCCCTGCTGAGACTCGAGCTGCAATCCCTTCCACCCTATTCCAAAGCACCGTGTTCTGCACCTTGGCTACATGAGACCTCCCTGGCTCTCAGGAGCAGGACACCAGGCAACCCCCAGCACCAGAGTTTGGCGCTGCCAACTCTCCTTTGAGGGCTCCTGATGCAGAGAAGGTGATGGAGCACAGAGGTCTTCTGGGAAAATGACGTTGTGCCTTCAAAACAAGGTATCACCAGGGAAGTAAGGAGGTGGTCAGGAAAGCTTATTGGAAAGTCTCCTCCTTGAGTGATGATCCACAAAGTCTGGAATTCTCTGTAGAGCATTTCTGCTGGGCCTCCCCTCACCTTCCTGACATTTCACCCAGGATCTGCCAAGCCCTTCGGGACAGGGACCCAGTGCTCAGGCTGTAAGACTGTGATTCAGGGGCCTGGCCCGCGAGCGGTGGGTCTTACCGGTTAATGGCCACCACGGTCGCTCCCAGCTGGTCCTGAACAAGGACTGACACGGACACCATGAAGCCGCTCTCGTGAAAGCCCGGGGGCAGGAAGGTGCTGTGCTCGGCACGGCTGCCCTTGTAGACGCAGAACTCGTGGTAGTGCCCGGCCCTGTGGCGGGAGACCAGGAGGATGTACACCAGCGGGCCCTCCGCGTCCTCCGTGTCTCGCCAGCCTGCAAAACAAACCCCAACAGGGGGTCTGACGGGGACGTGGGCACGGCGGGGGCTGCAGCCACCATCCCAAAGCCCAGCCCACCTGGCATTGCCTTCGCAGTGTCCCTTTCCTTCCCCTGGTGTGTCCCACCCCGCTCAGCCCTTCAGCGTGGCACCTCCACTGCTGCCCCCCAGCAAGGGGTCACCCTGCTCTGGCAGAGGAACAAGTTGTCCCCACCATTAGGGGACAGGTTAAGGACTCCACTGGTCTAGAGGGATGTTTTCAGGGCCTGCAGTGTAAAGCCCTGACCCTCTCTGCATTTTTCTGATGTTTGGGGATTTCTGCCTGGGTGCCTGGGTCCCGTAACATTTAAAGGGATTTATGAAGAGTTCACGAGAAAAATAAAAATAGGAATAACTTTAATTGGGCTGGGAACAGCAGACCCAAGGCCACAGCTTCTGTACAAGCCCCACAAAGCCTGATTAGACAGAGGATCAATGCAGACCTCAGGCAGTTCAACATCTCAGGAACAACAGAGTCTAAGATAAAACCTGCACAAAGGTTTCCTGGAACTCTCAGGCATTACGGGGAGTCTTGTGGGAGCTAAGGGTTTGGGAAATTCACTGCGTGTTTGCCAGTAAGCACCAGCAAAGGTGCTGGCTCTGCCAGGGCTCGCTGCACTGGACATCAACCAGGGGGTCTGTATCCTGAGTGTTTCACTTCAGCTTAAAAATAATCCCTAAGAGCTAAAGTTCCCACTATTCCAAAGAGGTAATGATTTCATAATTATCCTGGGTAGCTCAAAACATACCAGAGTTACAACCATACCATGCTGAATACGCTTCTGCTTCTCCCCCAGTTGAAGCTGGGCTTTGGTGCTCAGCGCCCCCCTCCCCGCAGAACCAGCAGAATTCATCATCTCCTCTGCAGTGTGGCTTCCCAGCATTTGTGCACAGACAGCATTAATCTCTAACACTAATCATTTGGGGAAATATGGTTTTCGAAGGCACTTATTGCTTGGCCCAAGGCTACAGGACGTCAGCCAGGCCACTTTTCCAAAGCTAGACTCGTTGTTGCTGTCTCTGCAGCTGGTTGAGAAGGTAACTGCTGACGGGAACATCCAGCCCACATGGCAGAGACAGCCCCAATGCTTTGTCTTCTCAATCTTCCCACGTGTGTGTGACTCAACTTTGGGCACCTTCCTTTTCCTGCACTGAAATACCAGTTTCTTCTGCAAGTACTGGCCTTGCCTGGACATCATCACTCAACTATGTGGATTAGGGTTTAAAAATGTGCCTGTCTGCTACCATGAGTTTTATAGCTCCGTCATTTGGGCAAACAAAGTTGCTCATGGTCCAAGCTTTGGGGATCAGAAATGGAAAGATCAACTTCTCCACTCAGCCCTGGCCAACAGTGTGCTGGGGTAGGAGCTCAGGGTAAAGAAAACATCTGTGGGAGGAAGAGCAGCTGGTAACATGCTGGGCAAGGAGAAAGCTTTGCCCGTGAGGAGCAGAGAGGGCTGGGAAGTGCCCAGCACCACTGTCTGTATGGTCTCACCTGAACACTCAAAGTGCACCTTTGCCATCAGTGCCTTGAGGGGTCCTTTGGGAGACAGCCGGCAGGATCCTCCAACGGGCGGCTGGTTCGGGAGCAGATCGATGGAGGCGAATCCTTCCTCCCCTGTCGTGAGGTCTGTGATGTGAAGGGTAAAAGTATATCCTTCCCCATCCTTGAGAGCCCCTTGCCTCAAGACCAGGTTCATTCCTGTGTTGCCAGTGGAGGTAGTTTTTTTGTCGAGGATGAGCGACTTGTTTTTAAAGCTGTGGGCTGCCCATCTCTGTAGAGATGAAGACGGGAAAGACAGGAGAGGTTTTGTTTAAATCTTTAGTTATGTCCTTAAAATGTTTTCAGATTGAGTCTCTTATAAAAAGTAACAGATTTCTAGTAGGACCGTCTGCCAAATTTGCAGTTGATAATTCAGCTTTAGTCTTGTGTGCTACAGCAACAAGAACTGGAACCTTTCCAAAATGTCTGGTGGGAATATTTCCACTGTGAGATCTACTTTAGTCTCTGGGATTACATCACCCTCCGACAGAATATTTCATAATACAGAACACAAAACACAGGAAATAAATTAAGTACTGGTGGAGTCTCCATGGGATACCATGTTCTATATGCTTCAAGCTGAACGTGTCCTGGATGGTTACTGTTAATAGCGCAAATGTACAATTGCGATAACAAGAGGAACAGAGAGATAGCCAGACAGAAAATGCCATGCAAGTACATGCTGGGCTTGCTGGGAGCAACACAGACTGGCTCTTCCAACAGGACTTCCACTTCTGAGACCTGCTGAATTCAACAGGTTGCAGAGATGCTGCGTAGCGGAATCTGTAATTAGAGGAGGGCATGAGGGACTCGGGGGATCAGAAGAGACTGAACAACCTCTGCTTGAGCCACCAAAATAATGGGCAAAATGCCAATCAGCAAGGAGAAAACACTTTAAAAACCTCTACTGGGAAAAAGAAAGTGGCTTTTGTGTGAAAAGAGCTGGTCATTCATGGGCTTGGTTTGAAAATGACGCATCAAGGACTTGACCTCGCGTAGGTCAAGACACTGATGGAGGACTGACAGGCCATGTGTCCCACAGCCTGCAGGCACAACCCAGGGCAAAGGAAAGCTCTGGACATCTCTAGGAAGCGCAGTGGTTCACAGGCTTCACAGGCTCTCTCAGCCTCCTCCACGCTGCCAAGACACGGCATGGCACGTGGGAGCCCCACGTCACACCAGGCAAGGTCCGGGCCGAGCCTGTTTTAAACTTCTGACTCTTCAAGCTAGTCCTGCAGCCAGTTCCAGGGGCTATGATGAAGAAACTAGTACCAGCCAGCCTTCATGCCCTCAGCCAGACCAGCCTGTCATTGCATTTATGGTCAGAGATTGCTTCCCCTCCTTGTCTCTACGGCAGTTTAGGTCCAGGACTTTATTTCTCACACAGATCTTTCTGGCCTGTCCTCTCTGACTCTAGCCTTCTCTGTGAAATCCACCAAAGGTGAAGCAAAGAGCAGCAGTTTTAATGACTTTACCCCAAGCTTGGAGTCGTTGTGACAATTCTGGCAGGTCCCCTCCAGGTAGATGTAGGAGCTCTTGCTAACTTCATAGACAGACTGAGCCTTGCAGGAAACACACTCCAGAGACACGATAGGGACTCCCCCCCTCTTGATGAATACCTGGGAAAGCAAGAAGCTCCGTCAGGAGATCTGAGACAAAAACACAAACATCTAACAGGTAGGTAGACATCCCAGCACCTGGTTCTGCAAGGGGAAATTGCTCTGCACCAGCCCTGTCTGTGCTAAGGAAAGAGCAGAAAGGGATTTCCAAAGGATTTCAGGTCAGACTTAAGCTGCATCACTCTTCTTACGCTGCCCAGAGAGAGTTCTTCTGTCACTGGTTTTCAAGAGCCACGCAACGCTAAGCTGGGCCAATCTAGATAATTCTGGATTTACTTCACTTACACTTTTTAACAACATCCATCACTTTCAAAATGTCCCTCTGGTACCCCGTGCTGAAACTCCAGCAAGTCCTGCTCATGCAGGGATGATGCTAACTCAGGATGATGCTAACTGAAGCACTTTGCTGTACTGACCACCTCAGGACAGTTGTTAGCCCAACAAAAATGGGTTCCGTGTTAGAGTTTTCAAAAGAGGAGCAGTCTAACTGGGAGGAGGAAAGCCTCTGTCACAGCACAGATCAAACATCTGGTGAGCACCTGCCCTGGGAAGCAACCACAGCTCTCCTTTGTTTTCTGTGGGCCAAACTCTTGGCCCTGCCTCTGTAGCTGTGGAGCGCCTGATACAGTGGTATCCACTATGGGTCCCTGCCCTCAGCTAAATGGGAAGAGTTTAAAGTCCCAAGTAACAGAGGACTCAAGGCGAGCCAGGGAGCCCGGGTTTGCTGAGGATGTGCTGACCAAGCCAGGGCATGGTCCTGCTGTCACCCCCATCCCCACTCTGATCTACAGAGCTTGGACTAGAACCACATGTCACGTTTCCTGGTCCTTGGGCTCTCGAGTGCATTGCCTCTGCAGAACCATCATCATTTCTGACACTACTTATGTTCCTGAGAGACAGGAATGATGATAAAAATAGCCAGAAAACACAGCTCCCACTGTGCATCAAACGCATTTTGCTCCGCAGGCTGGAAGAATCACTTTTCCCAGAGAGCAGCACGTTGTTCCAGGCTTTTAGCTCAGATCTAAGATGCACATCTCAAGGTCTCCACCACATCTCCCCGGCAAACCACCCAGAGAGAGGAGAGCTTTAGAAGCACCGGGGGCTCAGACACAACCGTTATTGAGCTCTGGCCCTTGAACTTTGTCTAAATTCCTTTAATCCCCAAGGAAACGGGGTTGTCCAGCATTCGACAGAGCCCTCTGCCCTGGCATAACGCATATTCTGAATTCAAAGAAAGACAGTAATGAAGACATTGTTTAATATGGCAGACTTTTAAAAGAGGATAAATATTCCACAGCACTAAGCTGGGGCGCATTGAAGCTTCATTCATTCCTACAGTATTTGCAAATTTCCTGCGACACTGGAATCATTGTTTTGCGCTCATGCATGGAAACCAGATAGTACGGAATGTCCTTGAAAGACTATCAATTTAATTTTTTTTCTTTTTATCCTCCGGCTTTGGTTTAAAACACAGGCAGTAAGAGTTTCCACTTTCAGGCTAACTATATCTCTAATTGCCAAACGCACCACGATGAATGTTTCTGACATAAACCATAACTGCTGTCGGACTGCAGTTGCATTCAGTGTGAGGCTTAATTTGACATAAACAACATGCACTTAAAAAAATCCACCCTTAAAAAAAACATCAGAAGGAGAGAAGAGAGGAACAGGAAGAAGAAGAGAGTAAAATTAACTACCAGCTCTTAGGAAGCTTTCTCTGGGCAAAAATCAGGGAATAGTCTGATGCTGTGACGCATGAAGAGCCCAGGGCTGCCCACGATGCTGGAAGAGCTACGGACCATGGGCTCCTTTGCTGTCGTCCTATGGCAGATCTGCAGTCACAGGCTCTCAGTCCCAGGACTAGCAGCCAGCACCCTCCAGGGCTGGGTCTCTAACACAGCCTCTGCACAGAGAGGGACTAACATAAGGTCTAAAGGAAGGAAGAAACTAAAAGGACTTGGCAGGACAAGCAAAAAGTGCTGCCCAAGGCAGCATAAGATGAATGGATCACAGAAATACCAGTGCTTGTTCCTCCCAATGACCTGGATGGAGCCCCATTGATGCCCTAAAATTTGCCTCCCCTGCTTTCCTGCGCTGGCTGGTGCAGGTAGATAGTGGTACTTCCACACCCCTGGCTGAACAGGGCTCTCCGATGGGGCCAGGGGGAGCAGCCTGGAGAGTCACCCATGGCTGGGCATGGGTCTGAGCCAGCAGCACTCTCCTCTATAAAATTCCTTAGAAAAAGGGCCATGGACTTCCAGCTCCGCTGTGTCCAGCAACAGGCACACAAGGACAGAAAACGACAGTTGTCTGTGATACGTACGGTTTGATTTGTTGCCTCGGGACTCATACCCTCCTTCCTGACGGTGAGGTCGAACGTATACTCCACATCTGCTTCTAATACAGCTTTGGAAATTGTGACAATTCCTTCCTTGGCACTGAAATTCAGAGAGCACCCTGCAGCCGAGCTCTGCTTGCAAGGAGAAAAGAACTTTCAAACCCTCCTTGTTACGGGTGCACATCGGGTTAGTCCAATGTTTTAAGCGAAAACATTCAGGTCCACACAAATTCCCTGTCACAGATCTTACTGCGCAATGCCACCACTGGGGTGGGAGACACGGGGTGGTGTGTGGACAATAAAGCACATTATCCTGTTCTTCAGGTTAGTAAGCAGTACTTGGAACACTCCTGTATTTCATCTGAGCTTCAAATTCTTATTTTATAAAATTAATTCTTCATCAAATAGCTTATAAACATTGCCAAACAACTCAAAGAGCTCACATTAAACTCAGAAATCTAACCCACACACACTCTGCATCTTTCTACTTTGAGGTAAAAATAGAAAACAATGACTTTTTACAAGGAAAAGAATCCCACATTCAATCAAAAAATGCTCCCGAGGTGGTTCTCCCATAAGAATTTGAAGGGCAGTTCTCCCTTGCCCTTCTATCACTGTAGGGTCAGACCATTTCCGTGTGTAATGACAGTGATCTGCTTGTGACCATAGTGACCACTACTTGTCACTTGACTCTCCAAAGTCTGACTTTGGCCTTAGATGGAATTAGAAACATTTAACCATTAATGGGAGAGGGACCCGAGCCCTCAGCCCCCTGGGCTGCAATCTGCAGCTCTGTAATGCCTTCAGGTTAAGGAACCAGCTGCACTGAAACCATGAACCAGAGGCCCAAGAGAAGGGAAGAAGCAATGTCAATGCCTCAGCTTCCAGTGCCAACACTTCTGTCCTGCCCGAGGACACTGCGTGGCACCAGACTGCAGCTGGCTGCATGGCACAACTCTTCACAGCAATTTTTGTACCACCCTCCTGAGCTAGAAATTGGGAAACATTTGCAACCCTCCTTCCAGAGGAGCTCTGTTAAAAATGCTCACAAAAGCTCCCCTCAACACCATTTCAACCCAGACATGTGTTTGCAGTGGAGCTGCTGTGCAGTTGGAGCTCCCAAATGATCACCCTCTCTGGCTGTGCAAAACTGCTCTTACCTTGGAGGAGTATGTACAAGACCACTCGTACAACAATGGAGTCTGTTCACCATCATCCAAGTTCGGGTCATAGGATTTCTCCCCATCCAAGATTAAGTCCTGAGTGTTGGACCATACACGGTATGATCCCCCGTCAATGATTGGGACCAGCTTACTTGGTATCACAGTTACATTGGCAAAGATACTTTTGGACAGTGGGGTATCTCCAAAGGAGACAATAAAGATGAAGCAATAGTTCCCAACTTCCAGGGCAAGCTTCGGTATAACTAGCTGGGGTCTGTTCACATCAACATTTGGCAGACGGATTCTGCCGTGCTTATCCAAGTTCATGCAGCTGGGTGCTCGGTAGATCTCCCATAGGTGCTCTGTCTGGTACTTGATGCATCCTCGGAGGTCAATCTGTGCCTCTAGGTAGTTCCTCTGGGACCGCTTCATGACTACTTGAGGGGGCAAGGCTAACTCCACCTCTGGCTCCTCACACTCCAGGACTTTGACAGTGACAGTGAGGTGGGCTATGAAGAAGCTGATGAGATTGGTGGCGTTCACCTCCACCAGGTAATCTCCAGGGCTCAGGTAAGAATAGTTGGCCACTGCAACCTTGGTCACTTGAGTGGAAGAGCCGTCCCCAAAGGTCCATAGGAACTCAACACTCCTACTGCTGGGCACCACTGCTGCTTCAAATAGTGCTGTCCTGTTGACAAAGGCATTGGAGGCAGTGAGGGAGACTTGGACTATTGGGTCTTGGACCTGGATGGTTCTGGTGATATTGATACCTCCCAAATCATTGAAGGCCTTGAGGTGAATCTCGAGCAGCCCTGCAGATTCTGGAGTGTAGGAAACGCTCTCTCCTGCCAAAGTGACCACAGATCGACCTCGTTCTTTCCACAGGGAGAACTGCCAGGTGAACGACACACGGGTGCCACTTCCCACCTGGGCACTGAAGCTCTTCTCTGTGCCCGTGGGTATACCTTCCTCACAGCAGTTCAGGAGCCTGACATCACGGATGGCCTCCAGGACAGAAATGAGCACCTGGGCATGTGCGATGCTGATTTGGTTCTGCACTGTCACGGTCACCAAATAATCACCGCTCTTGCTGAACTCATGCGTGTACCTGGACCCATTGAGTACCACAGAGTAGTCCCCACTTATGCTCACCAGGTAACTCACAGAGGTACCCGACAACATCTTGATCACGAAGGTGACCTGCTCCCCCGGCTCCACCACCTTCTTGCTGGCAAGAATTTCCAGTCCTTGAATCCTGTCCAGCACCGAGATATTCCTGCTGGCTAGAGCCCAGCTGATGTCATTCGATGCATTCAGATAGACTGTATAAAACCCTGCTGTGGGGAACATGACTTCCACGGACTGGCCAGTCAACGTGCCATTTGGCACCTCCCAAAGCCATGAGACTTCAGTCCCTTTCTGCAGCTCTCCCTCAAAGACCACTGTGGAGCCTGATGAAACATACCTACAGTCCAGTTCTGCAGTCCCTATACTCAGCCCCTCAATAACCTCCTCTACCCAGATATAAATTGTTGCATTGGTTGAATCCAGCTTGTTTTCTGCTCCAATGACAACCTCTATCACTCCAGGGCTTTGGAAGGAGTGTATAATAAAGGATTCAGAGGTAACAGGAGAGAAGCCATCCTCTAGGTACCAAACATACATGATGCCAGTGCCACTGGTTATGGTGGTACTTATGTTAACGGAGGCATTGATAGCAACTGGGTTGGGGAAGGCATAAGGCTTTAAAAGACCGATGCTCTCAATGAACTCCAGTGTCCTGTTAGCAGTTGCGCATCCCAGCATATTAGTGGCTTTCAGATAGACAGTGTAGTTTCCGGCTTCTAGGATGGTCAAAGAGAAGGTTTTCCCATTGAAGGTCTGCACCGCATTGCCATCCCTTTGGGCTACCCAGCTGTAAGAGATGTTCGTTCCCTCTCTCACCACTGCCTGCAAATGGAGCGTTTTGTTAGTTGGGAAATAGACGTCCTCCACCAGATCACTGCTAGCCACCTGCAGGCCTTCAATCTGCTCCAGGACATAGACGTAGATGCTGTCCTGCAACGAGCTGATCTTGTTCTCTGCTGTCACAATGACATTGAATGTGCCCACGGACCGGAAGGTGTAGGAAATTGTGGAGGAGCCTTGGATAGGGGTACACCGGTCACAGAGGATCCATGAGTAGCGGGTGGCAGTGCCAGCTACAAGCGTGGCTACAAAACTCACCGAGCCATTTAATGGCACCACTGTCCTGCTGGCATTGATGGTCAGCCCATTGAGCCGACGTTTCACTGTGATGTCGATGGTGGTCTCATTAAAGCTCACATCATTCTGGCCCATCACACTAATAGTGTAATGGCCCGTGGTGTTGTAGGAGTGGGTAGCGATTTGGCCAGGTTGGGTAGTGCCATCTCCAAAGTCCCAACAGTAACTCACTTTGGTTCCATTCATGCTGGCAGAGAACAGGTAGATCTGGTTCAGCTCCAAAACACTTGTTCCGTTATATTCAATCTTTGCTACTCCAACCGGTTCCTGGACTTCCACAAATGCCGTGTCATTGTTGAAAGAGACATTGTTGGAGACGGTCACCGTGACCAGGAAGATCCCTGTGTTCTTGTAGGTATAGGTCACTTCAGTCCCACTCGATCTAGCGGACTCGTTGTTCCCAAAATCCCAGCGGTAGCGGTACTGGTAGAGAGGTATGGCACTGACCTGGAAGCTGCTCTCCTCACCAAGCCTCACAAACTGCTTGGAAGGGAGAAGGGTGACATTGACTATCTCTGGTTCCACACAGACGCTGGTGAAATAGTGAGCCTTGTTAAACCTGCTTGAGAGAGTCAGGGAGAGGGGGAACGTCCCACTTCGGGTGAAGTTGTGCCTCACCACAGGGTCCCCACTGATTGTGACATTGGACGAGCCATCTCCAAAAGTCCAATCAAATATGTATTCAGCAGGATTCCCTGTCACATAGGCAGTGAGCTGCACATCTGGGTGCTCAAGGATGCAAGAAGTAGGCTCTATTTTGAGTACTTCCAGGACAAATATCCGAATAGGCACCGTTTGGGAGACAGAGTTCACAGGATTCATGGCTGTCACGTTCACAGTGCAGTTGATGTCCTTTACGTACACATGTTCTACCACTGGCACCTGGCTCCTCAGCACCGTTCCGTCCCCCATATCAAATATCCAGGTGATACTGTCCCCAGTCTGCACTGAAGCATTAAGGGTCACGGATGCTCTCAGCTCTGCTGCCTCATCTGCAGAAACATGGAGCCCAGTTATCTCTTCAAACACTTGGTAGCACTCAACTGTCTCCACACTGCTTATGGTGTTGTTCGCCGTCACGGTGACGTTGTACACCCCTCTTCTGGGGTAGCTGTACGTCACTGTAGGCTGGCTGTCTGTGAACAGTGAGGAGCCATCCCCGAAGTCCCAGGTGTACACGACCCCATAAGGAGATGGCAATGGATTGGCTCTGAAGGTGACCGGACGGCTCACAACTAAAACATCCTCTTCTACTTCCATCTTCACATCAATCAGGTAACTGTGGATGTGAACTGGGGTCAAGTGGGTGAGGTTCTCAAATTGGTTTGACACAAGAACCATTAGAACGTATTCGCCTGCACAGGAAGAGAGGAGAAGAAGACCAGTTGTGAGGACAGGCTTGTGCAACAGCTTCCTCAGTGCCGCAGCAGTGTGGGGACCATGACAGGGGACTGCAGGGAGATACTCTGCTCCAGCACTGCGCCCATGCCAGGCTTCCCTCCTCTGGTCCAAGACAAGCAGGAATTACAACTAGGCCATGGACATGAGGACCAAACACCAAGTAAGGAGCCAGTCTAACACAGAAAGAAAAGATTTTCTTTCTGTTTGCTCTCAAAACAGAACCCCCTTCCTGGTGCTCACGGTAGTGCTCCCTACCCCCTTCCCATCAGCACAGAGCTTCATCTGTCTGCTGAGACTGCCCAAAAAGGGGACTGTGTGTGGTGGACCTGCTTCTTACAGCATGGACAAACTTCTCCAAGGAACAGTGTTACAGAGGATGGCAATGGCTGGAGACTTCCCGTCACTCTGGCTGTTCGCTCAGGAAAGAGGCAATGACTTTCAAACCTTTTTTTTGAGGGGGTGCCTGGTGCTCACGGTAGTGCTCCCTACCCCCTTCCCATCAGCACAGAGCTTCATCTGTCTGCTGAGACTGCCCAAAAAGGGGACTGTGTGTGGTGGACCTGCTTCTTACAGCATGGACAAACTTCTCCAAGGAACAGTGTTACAGAGGATGGCAATGGCTGGAGACTTCCCGTCACTCTGGCTGTTCGCTCAGGAAAGAGGCAATGACTTTGAAACCATTTTTTTGAGGGGGTGGGGAAAAAACAAACCCACACAACAAAAACACCTGAGTCCCTTCTTCCCCAGACAACCATCCCGAGCATACCTGGGTCTTGATAGACGTGTGAAACATTGTGCTCAATTACAACCTCATGGACGCTGGGATCAGGAACAAGGAAAGACTTGTTGTAGGGAGGTTTGAACAGGTATGTCTCCTGGACACCGTCTCCAAAGTCCCACCTGCAGAAACATGCGAACCACGTTACACTGCACAACAGGAGAATCATGGAAATCCCAGAGGAACCCTGGCCTGGCCTAGGGCTGTCTTTCAGGCTGAGGGCTGGGGTTTCCAGAAAAACCATAGGAAGCATAATGCCAAGTATCAAAGCAGTAGCTGTGCCTAATGCCGTAGAATTGTCACTGTGATAGGAGTAGAGCACTGGAAAGAGGAGAAATCCACTATTAAAGCAATGTTGCAATCCTTTAAAAGACATGTATTTCAGCCTGAACTATAGGTCCCAGCCAGTGCGACTGAACCACACTTGCAGGAATTTCAGATTAACTAGACAGCAGCTGAGAAATGGGCCACTTGACATCAGCTGGCCCTCAGAGGAGAAATAGTGCAGGCAAGACTGGTAAGCTACACACAAAAACATCCTAAGTTCGGGCAACTTGCAAAGGACTCACAGGAACATAGCATCCACAGCTGAATCAACCTGAACTCTTGCTGTAAGCTCCACGGTGCTGTTCTGAGGGAGGACCGGCAGGACACCCAACACAGTCAGGTTCTTCATCTTATTCATCATCTCCACCGTGACATTGTAATTGACTGTAAAGTTACTGACGTGGTTGGAGGCGGTGAGCTGGGAAGGACAGTGGGACAAAGAATGCATTTGGGATCACCTTGCTGTGCTGCCCTCTCCAGAGAGTGGGGCTTTACTGTACTGAAGAGGTCCCCCCAGGCAGGCGAGCAGGTCAGGTCAGAGAAGAGTAGCCTTTGGGACAGGGCAGGGGCAACAGCCTGAGTGGGCACTAGAAAGCAGCATAGACTGGAAAGCCACCACCTACTGGAAAGCCACCTGTTGCTGAAACCACCACATCTCCACCACTAAAGTCAGTCCAAGGAAGGACTGGTTCTACAGCAACAGGACCAGCAGAACAGCTTCTCATCATGAGATTCATCTGGCTCTGAACTTGCCAGTTACCCTTTTGCCTGCTCTGACATGCCCTGCACCCTGTATCCAGCTGCTGACCCTAGGCACTTGCTGCCACCAAAGCTGCAACAGCCACCCAGTTTCCTTAGGACAATGGCAGATGAGGGTTCCAAGCACAGAGAGTGGGGATGGGAGACACTCATAAAACCGAGCATGCCAGGTGCAGCTCCAGCATCCCAGGCGTAGTGGGCACAGAGAAGGAGGGCAAAGTTGGGCAGAGGAGGGAAAGGGAGAACGGATGGGCAAGAAACTGAAGAGACATGACAGAAGTAGAGCAGGATCCTCAAGATTATCTAAGCATGTAACACTGACATGGCACCTGATGATGAACCATCTTGCCACATCCTCACCCACAGGAGCAGCTGACAGAAGGGATCCCTCAAAGCCAGTTAAAGAGAGACCTCCCACCTCAACAGATAAAAGAAGTTTGTGTCTAGGCTTCTGTGGATCTGTTACACTGAACCCTGTGGACCCCAGACTGATGCCACCTTGTCATCTCTGCAAGTAAAAGCAATTCAGACTTGTCAGCACAGTGCTTCACCCGGAAAATTAGTGCTACTCAGCGTAGGGCTGCACCAAGCAAATTAGCGCTAGCGTGGCCTCCCAACCAGGGCTGGTGTCTCTTCAGGAAGCCAGCAGTTATTCTGCAAATGGATAAAGCAGCTCAGAGCCAGACAAGGACTCTGCACGGCAGTACAGGGCACGATACAGAAAGATATTCTGGCCAGAAATAAACTCCTATTCCCCAACAGACACCTCCCCCTGCCCAGACACTCTGCTCTGTCCTTCTTCTGGGGTGATGACAAAGTCCAGTGTTCCAGTCTGCACCAGTAGAAAGAGAACTGGACAGAGACCAGAAGAGCTTGTGGCAGAAGCTCTGTCCTGCCTGTGAAAGTCTTATGTTTGCATCCTGCCTCTGCCTGGTTCTGAATCCACATCTCCTGCCTGCCAAAGCAGTGGCTGGCACCCTGCAGTGGGGGTCCCTCCCACATTCCTGCTGGGAAGGAGCAAGGACAGACACTCCATGAACAGAAAGGAGAATATGGAGAAAAGAGGAGAAAGCAAAGATGAGGAAGACAGCAAAGTCAGCTGTAAGAATAGGAAGAAACCTACTATTTGCATTTGCAAGAGCAGCTCAGTGAGAAATAGCAGATGAGCTTGTTAGGACAGCAGTGAAAACCTCCCTAACTCAACTCTACCTTCTCCTCTCCCTGCTGCTTTGCCTGCTTAGTTTGTGGGATGAGATGGAAACCCAGGATTGAAATGGCATCACGGGAAAGGCCTTGGCTTACCGAAAGCTTGTACACAGCTGGGCTTTGGTAGATAACATTGAAGACAACATTGTAAAAAGTGAAAGATGGCTTATCATCTACTGTCCATCGGAAAGTCACATCTGACCCAGCTTCCATCACAGGGACGTAGCTCTGAAAGGCATGAGGACATTTTATACTAGTGCAAGAGAAAAGCATGCACAGCACTTCCCAGGAGATCTCCAGTTGAACCGGAGAGGGAGCAGACCCAGACTGGGAGCCATCACACACCTGTAAGGCAGCACCCTCAGAACATGACACGGAGGTACCTGATCATCTGTGGCTTTGTAGCTGATAGAGAAATCTGGACCCTGACTCCATAAATCAACAGCATAGCAGGGAGCAGAACCCATTCTGACTGTTCCCACACCTTAGTGCTCTGCTCTTGTGATCATGTCTTTGTTACTGGCTAAAAAACTTCACAATATCTTTTGGGAAACAACTCAGCTTTTAGCTACACCTGTAAGCTGAGTCTGTCACCCTCATCCATTGATGGTGCCTCACCAAAAGGCTGTACTGGATGGGGTAGGCTCCCTCCTCACTCCTACAGTGCCTCCTGAGCAGACCGTGGCAGCCAGGAAGGGTGAGACCAACAGGTATTGCAGGCACAGGGTTCTGCCATAAGCAGCCAGAGGTTGAACAGAGCATTTCATAGATACCCAGGGGCAGTTACTGAACAGGTTCCCGGGGCTCGGCTGTAGCTCTGGAGACAGGGGTTTTGAGAAAAAAACCAAAAGACTGCAAACACCAGAGTAAATCCAAGACTTTGATGGATGGATGAAACATTTTTATAGCTTCAGCCAGCTGAGGTAAGGATTTAGTAGAGCAAACCTAAACACCCAAAGGAATAACTACCTTGACAAGTGAAAGGAAGGTAAACCCTGGACTTTCATAATGCTTCCAGTTTTCTGTAGAACTGGAAAGCCAGTATCCCCCTCACAGGAGGAGCTGCCTTACGTCTGAGGGAATTAAAGTGAACATACAACTGGGCTGCCTTCCTGCAGGAGAGCATCAGAGCTTTCTGCCACATGCCTGTGCCCGCAGCAGCGCCGACTGGGTGGCCCGGGAGCTGGCATTAGCAGCAAGCAGTGCTATACCTGACTGGTGTGGAGACCAACCCCTCCTTGGGAGCCAAACACTGTCAGCAGGAAAGGCTAAAAACACTACCGATGAATTAAAAGCAGCAGTAATCACTCACCACTCGTGTATTTAGCAAGACTCTGCTCTCAGGATCAGGGGTGGCCCGCAGCCCGCGGATGGGCTCCTCCACTTTCACTGTGATGGTGATGTTCTGGGAGCTCATGGCGTTCTCCGCAACAAGCACGTGGGTGCTCACCCCCTCCTTGAGGCTGCTCAGGGTGACCACAGCAAACCAGGTGTCGTTGGTCTCCCTGGCACACTCTGCCGTCAGCCGTGCAACACTCACTGGGCAGGACCCCTCGAAGGGGAAGGTGTGGTTGTCTCCCAGCCAGCGAGCTGTCGCGTTCAACCCTGAGGAGAGTTTGACGACCAGGGTAGTGTGGTTGGATGGTAGGTAGACCCTGCCACCTTGAGGAGCGGGGTAGATGACACGCAGGCCTGACACCCAGGAAGCCACCCAGAAACTGCAAGACAGATTGGCGCTGAAGACCCCATTGTCCACACTGGCTCTGACCGTGTAGCGACCTGGATGCTCCAGCCCCGCGTTGTGAGGGGTGATCACCGGGACCAGCTGTTCCTCAGCATAACGAATTCGGAGAGAGCAAACAGTGCTGTTCATCCAGGTGGCACCGACAGAGCCATCAGACAGGCCAAGCGCCCACTCTGAAGAGTTCATGGTTAAGATGTTGGTTCTGTACGGGGATGTGGTACTTGGTTGGCACTGGAGGAATGAGCCCAAGCCTGCATTGTGCTGGATACTGAAGACATCCTCAGCCCTGACAAAAATATTTTCTTTCCTGAATGTGACCTGCAGAGAAAGGAGAGGTTTTTGGATCAATGCCTCAAGTTAAAAACACCCAGCACCCAACCCTTGCCTAAGCAAGACAACTGGATTTACTGCCAAGTGGAAACCAACAGAAAAGCTGCAGATCCAAACACAGCACGGGGAGACCACCCTGCTCTCCTTGGCAACGCTGGATCAAACGTGCGAACATGGAAGTTAGTTTGATGCTCTATCTCCACTTTCTAAGTGCAATGGGAATAGCCCAGGGACTCTGCACAACCCGTTGACCAACTCTGCTATTGCCATGGGTTACTGCAAGGAGTCCATGGCTCAGAGCAGGGAAGATAGAAACTGGTGGCATGTGTGACACTGGGCAAGTCATTTCATTTGAATGGACTACAGTATCTCCATCTGCAAACTGGGAACAATTCTTTATTTACCCAAAGCACTCAAGAGGAAAGTGCCCCACCTACTCACTGGTTACAGCAGCTAATAAACACTGACCAGATACTGGGAAGAAGGGCCAGCTGGTATTGTAAAGAGAAATTCCTTGATGAGTTCATAGCTGAGCTGGCTTTCATTGTGCTGAAGGGAAGTGGGGGTAGGGCTGCTGGCAAGAGAACTGTTGGCACACTCGGTCGCGTTGCAGCAGTTGTTTAATGATGAGCACAAATTAGTCAAATGACACCACTGGAAACCAGGAGGACATTCAAGTAGAGTCCAGTTCCCGTCATCCTGAGCAGCATGGAATGGTTCGGTAGCATTTTTCCCCTCCTGGTGGTCTGGAAGAAGTGAAAGAGAAAGCAACACTCCTAGTGCACTTCTTTGCTCCAAATTCACCATTTCTCTCCACTCTTGGTAAAAGCTGCAACTGCAACGCATCCTGGTACTACGTAAGACCAACGTCCTGTTTTATAGGAAAATTTCTCAAAGGCACAAAGATTGTTATAAACAAACTTAGTCGCTTTTCCAGTGAGAACGCACCAAATTGCAATCTAAAAGAGCTCTATGTTCAAGCAAAAGGGAGTCCAAGCAAAAGTAGAGCTGGCTTTAACACTGAAAACACATTAAGCAACTTTTCTGAAGTTAATGCTTTCATGTCAAAGTATGAGCTTTTCAGTGTCAAAAAATATCCTTTTGTAACCAGCCAACCCTATGGCTATAACAAACACTCTGCTGCAAAATTAATTGTTGCCAAAACTGTGACTATTGAGCTATTGTACAAGGAATAAAAGGCTTATTAGATTATCTCATTCATCAGGAAGAAATAGGCTCAGGAAAACGTTTTTCCTTGTTAACCTGTGGGGCCAGATGGACCAGAAGACATATCCATTTGACGTGTCATGTCTTCCCAAAGTATCAAAGTGTAACTCAGAAGATTAATTCACTTCTACATGTGCTTTATGTTCTTTCTACACACTTTCTTCACTCATTTAGACAGGTTCCTCTCTCTATTAATTTTTCCAGGACAACCACTTCTTCAAGACAACCTCAGGCTGTCCAGCCATACCTGCAGATTTTGCACCTGAGTCTCCTCAAAAAATTAAACCACATCCCTGGGCTTTTAAGGCTTCAAAGTTTCTGTGTGTGAAGGCCATACACACTCAGTTTGACATAGCCCTGATGGCGTCAGCTCTAACAACACCAGAAGTGTTGAGAGGAGGTGCCTCACCTTCTCCATCTATTGGTCTGTGCAGCTGGAACCTCACTTGAACGGGTTGATGCAGTTCCTGTGTCACAAACTCCAGGGCAGTCAAATATCCCTCGTGCCTGAATGCCAGCTCAGGGAACACCATCACCTGCAAAAACAAACAAGGTTCTCACCTGCCTGTGTCTCCCTGGGCTCCCTCTGCAACAGCAGGATGAACAAACCCTTCTTACCTCCCCAGCTTCCCACGGAGCTGACAGCACATCTTCTGTCACATTTTTCACAGCCTCGTGTGTGTCAAACACAGGGTCTCCCACAAAGAAGTTTTCGGCATTTAAGAGAACTCCTGTTTACAAAGGAAATATTTGGACAAAGCTCATGAGACTCAGCAAGGCCTGAAGCTATTCCCCAGCCCTGCTCATGCTTGCTCACACTGTGCTGCAGAGCGGCAGCAGGGCTGGGACCACTCAGGAATCCGTAACTCCAGCTTTACTGGAGAAGTAGCTGCTGGAATCCTGTAGTTTCCTTCTTCTTCTTACAAGTGTTTTGATTTCTTTCTCATCCTGCACAAGTAATGTTTGCGTTTGCAGTTCTCAGCAATTTGGACTTCTAGGAACTCTGCAAATACTTCTCCTTTCCAACACCCCACGATTTGCTTTGAATTTTTGAGCACAAGAGGCACTCCCCACCATCCTTGTCCCCTTGGACTTTGTGGGAAATGTTTCCACCAGCAGCAAACACCTCTGGCTCTTTCATAGCCAGGTCAGGTGCTCGGGACTGAGCACAATCAGGGCCAGTGGGCTCTCTCTCTAGCACTGATTTTCCTTCTTACCTAAATCTTCTCCCTTATTTCATGTCCCTTCTTCTTCTCTTTCTTACTCCCTACACTACTTTGGGAGATTTAGGAGGGTTCATAAACATAAACGTGCACAGCACACACCAGATAAAAGCTCACCCAGTGATCTCCCAGACCCTATAGTCTTTTAAGTCACAAGATCCCGACATCTCACAAACTACAAGATGCCACAGAAAGACAGCAAGAGTCACCAAGAGAGCACCACAGCCTCATCCTGGCAGCAGAAGACTTCTCAAATAAGAGAGAGAAGATATTTCCAAAGCTCTGCCTCAGAGCTTCGCCCCTCTCTCTACACCTATCAATGGCAAAGACTGGAGTGGACCAAATTCTTCCCTTTGGGATGAGGCCAGGTTTCTGAAAGTTTATCAGTCTCTCTCAGGAATATTGTGGTTGCTGCCAGTCCCTCTTGATCTGGGATGATGCTCCGGATGACCCGTTCCATGCAGCCCTATTTTTCCTTGGCACATGCCAGCGAGCAGGATGCCCACCTGCCCACGATGCCAGTGGATAGTAGAAGAGAAGCAGAGCCCACCTTTTGGCTTGTACTCGCAGACGTAGCTGTGCTTGGCCATGCACAGGTCTGTGTTACACTGGCCCGTTGGGCCCATCCGGACGCAGTGGTCAGCGTTTGATGGATGGGGTTCTCCTGGCAGCCAGTTCTGACAGCTCTCCAGATTAAATCCTTCGCCTCTCTGCTGCGCTCCAGTGCTTGCAAAATCATTGAATCCAATCCAGACATCGAGGCTCCTTCAAAAAAAAAAGAAGGGGGGGGGAGGATGGAGGATTTCAGGAAATCATGAGTATTAGAAAGATCTGGGACAGATGCCATCTATGGTTCTCTATGAAAATAATAACAACAACAGCTTCATCTGGGTGTCACAGCCTGCAGTTAATGGAGCCTTTCAGTTACTAAAGGATTTCAGAATCCATTCTACCACCAGAACCTGGCTCTTCAATAACAACTCCTTCAGGGCACACCATCCTGCTGGCTACCAGCCCTTCAAACCTCTGTCCTAAGGGCTACAGAAAGCCACCTGCCCTCTAATATACTGAGCCAAAATGATGCAGACAGAGCAATCCACACCAACGCTACTGTGCAGCGGAGCTAGGAGGGAGAAGCAGCTCAGGGGGTCGCTGTGTGCGGCTGAGTCAGACCTTGATGACTGTTGCCCCACAACTTGAGTCAGCCCATTCCCAAAATGCCAGTCTCTCCCACTCAAGTTGCACGAGGACCCAGTTAAAGGCTCTGTCAGCACCACAGAGCTCGTGACATACTGGTAAGCACTGATTCACGCCAGCCACAAATGGTACAGCAAAGATATCAGAGAGGGTAATGAGATGGCACTGGCTGGAGAGGACAACCACGAGTTTTTTATTGCTCTCAGAAATTCCCAGCAGTCCCTCTAACTGCACATCTTCTGCTTCCCCAAGCTGGAGTTGCTTCCTTCGTATCCATATGTTTATTAAAATCACCGTGCTGCCTGGCCTCCCCTCCAAGAGGGCACGGAGGGCTGATGGCGGGTGCGAGAAGGGCTGGGACCAGCTCCCCCATGGCAGAGTAAACCCCACACAATACAGGGAAGGGGGACTATCTGCAAATTAAGAAGTGCCAGCAGGTTGACTTGAACCTCAGATCCCCCTTAGGAGAGCCATCTGTAAAATAGCCTGCCTGCACTGCAGTTTGAATGACAGGCACAGACACTTTTTAAGCCCCGTATTGAGTCATGACTTAAGAGGAACGGTATGGTCAGACAAAACTGCCCAAAAAAGCTGTGTCTTTCAGAAAACTTTCGCTTTATTTCCGCAGACATGTGGAATTTGCCACTCATCAATTCTCCACTGCAAGTGGAACTGGCACCAGCGCAGGATTAAGCCTCAGATGGTGCCAGGTCCAGGAGCTCCTGTTCAAATCTTTGATGCAGCTGCTGGGAGACCCTCAGCCACCGCTGGAAGGCACCAGCCGTGGGGGGACAAGACACTGGCAGCAGAAGCCAAAACGCTGCAGGCAGATGAACCCCACATAGACAAGGAACTGCCATTAGGAAGATGAAATGTCCCTTCCCTATTTGGAAACTGGTTGAATCCCAGCAGAGCTTCTGCTGGAAAGTGCTGAGCGATCTTTCATAGCCACAAACAGCCTGGACGACTGTTTCTAATCGCACCCAGCAGAAAGTGAGGCATTTGTTCCATATTAACTTCTTGGGGGGGGAACAACCTCATCATGCACCCTCAAAGCCCCCCAGATCCTTCTCCATGCTCCCTCCTGCAGGTTGGAATCCATTCTGCTACGGAGGCCTTGCCCCTCTGCTCCAGTGTGCTCCCGGGGTGGTACAACTGCTCTGCAAAAGGCAGAGGAGGGAGATAATTGGTGTCTCTCCACCACAAGGCTCACGCCAGATGAAATGATTAATGAGGTCATGCTGAAAGACGACGACGAAAATAACTGTTCCGTGAATCAGTAGTTTTCATTGCAAATAAGATTAAAAAAAATAAATAACCGCTGCGTTCTGCTCCCGAACCACTGGCAGGGGATTAGGGAGAGCAGGCAAGGAAACCGCCTGTTTGCTGCCATCAGTAAAACTCGATAGAGATTTTCCTTTTCTAATTCCAGCTATGATCTAACTGCAAATCATCAAAAAAAAATATATGAAAAAATAGAAGGCGGCTTGCTGGCTTGCTTCCCACCCCTGCCACACTGCTTGGGCCACTACCTCGCAGAGAGGAACAAGAAGACTCCAGACATCCTTTTCTGAAGCAAAATGTGAGCATCCCTCTGCCTCTGAGGAAGGACCAGGCTGCTTTGCTTGGGGCAGCAGGAGCAGAACGAAGCCTGAGGAGGCTGGGAAGGGGAGAGGGGCTCCCTGAGCTGTCTCAGAGGGGAAAGAGGGGTCCCCTGGAAGGGGTGTGGGCTGGAGCATTCTGCTTCTGGAGGTGGGGAGGGGACCAGCCCAGCACACACTGCTCCTGGGGAGGCCATCAAATGACAGGAGAGAGCGGTCCTCGCTGCTGCGTGCTCTAATGGGAAACAGATTTCTGCTTCTGTCATTTTCCCACAAGAAACTATGGAGGCTGCATGTTCCAAAAACCTGCAGCTCAGTTGATTTGTCTTTTATCGCCAGGGAAATCGCATCCTGGAACTGCCTCATTCATGTTTATCTGAATGGATTACTAAAATAAATACATGAAATAATGGGGGCTGGGGAAGAGAGCAACGTGGGGCAGCAGCTGGGAAACAGCTTGGGCGGCTCATTCCCTTCTGAGGTCTCATGATTTCCTTGCGCTGCAGTCCATCACAAGCCCTGCACGCAAGGCCTGATAAATCAGTGCATCGAGTGACCAGTCCCTAACCCGCGGGAGGGGACAGATTCCTCTTCCCTGGAGCAGGAACCACATGTTTGCAATCTCAGGATAAATCCCAGAGTAAAGGGAACGGGGCAAGGACACGAGTTCGGGGAAGAAAGGGCTGTCAGACCTTCAGGAGGACTGTTCAAAGCCTACGTCACCAGCAGCTGCTCCCTTCACATGTGCTTTCTGGGCTGTGTTTATTAAGAGGCCATCTCCAACATCTGCATCTGGGAGCGCTGACAAGAGCTGTCAGGCCCCTGAAAGCTCTCCTGGTCGTCCTCCCCCCAAGACGGCTGGTTGTGGAAAGGGCACTTAGAGGGGCGGATTTAATCAAAGGCTGACACTTCCAGTGCTCTCTGTTTATAAAGCCCAAGTCCTGAGGTGGAACAGATGGTGCTGGAGCCTGACACTCGGAGAGGAGCGCTGCTCCTTCTCAGGAGGTGAAAAGAAGAGTGGAAGAGGTCTGGGCTTCAGGCTGCAGCCATGTCTGGGAGGGAGCAGGATCCCAGCTGGGAGGCAGGATTGCAGCACTGGCTTGGGCTTTGCTAGAGTGGCTGCTGGATGCCACGGTGTAATTCTGCTGATGGAGGGAGCTGGTTGCAAGGTCACCCTCAGGCCCTGCCTAGCAGCTAAGCACGCTCTGGACACGAGCACCTGACCCTCTCCATCGCCCAAACCGAGTCTGCAAATTTTGCTGAACTCCAAGGTGGAAGGTCTGCTCAGCCCAGCCCCGTTTGCTCCTGAGCCTGCACCCCTCTGAACCATTTCAGATGCACCCACAGGCACAAATGTAGGGTACAAGATGCCCACCAGCAGCCATCTCACTATTCCCAGTTCTGACTTCCAGCCTTTTTGCCCCATTCCTCTTCTTCCCTCCACAGCCTTTAAGCAAAGAAGCCAAGTTCAGCAAGGGCTCAAGCTCTGCTTGTTCCTCCTCTTTGTCCAGCAGCCTCACCCGTACCATCTCCCCAGACTCAGCCTGGACCCACATGTCTCTCCAGCCTGACTGGCTGCACAGGGCTGCCTGCTCAGCAGGACCCCCTGTCCTGATGTGACCCCAGGAACACAAGACCTGTCCCTAGGAAATCTTAACCCTTCCCCTGCTCGCTTACCTGATGACATGTGCAACCAAGAAGCTCTGGATCTCAGGGCTGCTCACAAAAGCCAGCTCTCCGTTGCCATGCTTCTGGCAGTGCTGCTGGGCCTCCAGCCACTCAGCCTTCTCCACCACCAGCTGATAGCAGTGGTTATTGCCCGGGAAAACCAAGCCATCAGGGGGACACATGGGATGAACTGCTGCATGAGGTAGAAGAACACAAGCATGATGTCCTTTCTATGGGCCCACATGCCCCAACCTAATCACAGGAGCAAGGTTCCAGAAATGTTCCGACCCTTTTGAAGCCCATAAATCCCCATCACTATTGAACTGCACCCTGTGCAGTTGCCTTCTTGGCCCAGGACAGTGCAAGACACTGCCTGGTTAGTCAGGGAAGGAAGGAGTACCCAAAGGAGTCATTCCTTTACTCTTCATTGAGAAGGAATGGAAAGGAAAGGCCAAATGCCACCCCTTCCTTACCCAGCACCCACCCAGTCAACCCTGCTTACCTTTGCCCAGCTCTCCAGCCTCTGCAGTGATACCATACAACACCGTGAGGCCAGTGCCACCTCTGTTGCGGATCCATATGTCCAGACTCTCATTTGTCTTGACCAAGGAAGGACACTGGAGTTCTAACTGTTGGGGTGAAGCCACCACCTCAATTTCTGCCTGCCCGTATGAGACCTTGGTGCCCACAAAGATAGTGGCAGTGACGTTGTACTGCCCAGGTAAGGCATACATGTGGACAGCTGCATTTTCAGTGGTGTTGAGAACCTCCGTCTGGTCCCCAAATTCCCACAGTAAAGTGCTGACAGCAATGGGAATACTGACATTGAAGAGCACAGCCTGGTGTAGGCTGTACCGGGGCTGGAGTCCTGTGAAAGACACAAGCAGCTGTGCCTGGAAGGGAGAGGGGATGAGTGAGGGGCCACCACAGGCCTGCTCGGACAAATCTTCAGTGCAAAATGGCAAACAACCAGAGGAAGAGTTTGTTTCATGGGCAGTACCACACAAACACTGCCCCTGGGTGCTGAAACCTCCATATTCCTGGTCTTCGGCATAACAGAGGGCACTGCAGGTCTCCTCACTGAGGTTCCCAGGGTGAACAGACGTGAAGAGGATGACAAGTTCAGTCCCTTCCGTGTGGTTGCCTGTCAGACACGTTATGTATTGAGCTCCTGCAGAAAGAACAGAAGATCCTCTTGTAAATTAACACTGTGAAGCCATGGTTTGGTGAAACCCTCCAAGAGACACCACCCTACACCCCTGGGAATGGACTTCTCCTGGGCAGCTCCTATTCCAAGCATTTCCTTTTTGAGACTTGCCTGGGAAGTCTTTAATCCCTCAGAAATGATTTCCAAACTCTTTGTGCTAATTAATGATGACAGAAATAACAAGCCAGTTGCACATATTTATGGAGCAACAACACTCAGCAAATAAAAAGGGTCTTTGGAGAGCCTGGCAGTCCCGTGGGATATGGAGCCACTGAGTCTGACCCTCAAAAGAATCCAAAGAACTAGCCACCAAGTATGACCAAGACCAAAGGTTGTCCCTTGGCTGTACCTTGGTTTGATTTGGTGCAGCATGTTTCACTGCATGCTGCCCAGGGCTTCCAGAAGCAAGGCTATAACCAAACACAGTTGGACAAAGCGGCACATCGGGAGCACGGGGGAAATGCCACCAGGCTCTCCATCAGGCCCACGCTGAAGCTGGGCAGACACTGTAGCCACTTTTCTCCTCAGGGAGAGCCAAGAGCTTCCCACCTACTTGCAGGCAGAATCTGGTGCTAGAAAAGAGGGGAATGCCACACACAGCCTGCACCCAAGGGGCGTGGAAGGATGCACACGTATGGGAAGGATGCAGAGAAACAACACATGCCGGGCTACAGGGAGCACAAACACACACGTGCATGGACATGCAGGCACGTACAACGATGGCAACCACAACAGCCCCATTCTCAGAGCAACAGCTCATTCCCTTGAGTTTACTTCCCCCTCACTGGCTTTCAAGGGGTGGGACATTTCTCTGCCACAAAGACACAGGCAGGGCCTCTGCCGCTCGCACAGCCGCGGCCCAGCTGGGACGGCCTGGCCTCCTCTCCAGCTCTGCCCACGCAACCGAGCCATGTTTGCTCCTCTGTTTCTGCTGGTTGCTACAACATCTCCCCCCAAACATCTCAACAGCTCCGGCCTTGCGTGATCTTCCCACATCAAATCCATCAAACTGTCCAGCTTTCTCCACGGCCTTCCTGCAAACACTGAGGCACTTTTCTTCTTAAGAAAAGTCCCGTGAGGAGGACCACAGCATGGGAACTACTTTGCTTTTTAACACCAGCCTGGTCATACTTCTTCACTCCCTGCTGGTCAGTAACAACCATCAGTAGCTGGCAGACTGTCCCCAGCCTACTCCCATTACAATGAATTACCCAGAAGACAGCTTTACGATATTGTTTCTACACCAACTTAAAGTAATTCAAGAGGAAAACAACTAATTATCAAGGGGAATAACAGTGCTGGTGTTATTCCACTTGATAATTCCAGCAGCAGGCTAATAGCGCGCTAGGGAGGTGCTGCAGGGATGGGGTAACTTTGCTGGGGGAAGAGGAGTAACCACCACCCAAGTTTTGGCCCCGGGGGAGCACTGCACTTCACCAGGCAACTCAACTGGCTCCCACCAGTGCTAGTTCCCTCAGTCCTCCTCACTACATCCTCCCATCACACATTAAAGGAGATGCCTGGTGCCTATCACGGGGAGCACTCGCTCTCTCTCCCTCTCTCTTACTCAGAGAGAGATGAGCATCCAGGCAGGATTAGTTTTCTTAGGGCTCCCCCTTCCCACCCTCCACTTAAACACCGCCTTACGTTTCTTCTTGCCCAGGTGGACAGAAAAATGCACCCATAGCAGGCAATGGGCTGTAGATCAGGGCAGTGTTCATTCAACACTCCTGCCGTGGAGCCCTGTCACCTGTAAAAATCAACTTAGCATGTCCTCAGGTCCCATCAGCTCCAATGAGACTTCACTGCTTGAAGTGAATGAAAGCCTAAGGCTGGCGGTCATGGAGCTAGTGTCACCTGATGGCTGCCTGAAGCTTGGTTTATGATAAGTCTGCTGATCCCAGCCCTGGTGTGACCGACTCAATCCTTGAGGCATCAGGGTACAGTCATACACTACCGTTACTTCCTTAATTAGATTCAACTGGTGAGTTGTGCCCTAAGGAGATCTAGATGTGATCCCCAGCTGCCCTTGGGCCCATCGCTTCCACTGGTTTAGTCATCTCCCCCACCACAGCCCGCAGCGTTTCCTTACCGCAAGTAGCATTGACGAACAAGACATCGAAGAGGGAAAGGTTTGCCACCTCAGGAGGGTGGGCGCATCTTGTATCTGACGCCTGAATAACTCTCACTTTTCTGTCTTCCACCCAACTGGGCAACCAGGAAAGTTTGCAGTCACAAACAAATGGATTCCAACTTAAGTTTCTGCAACAGGGAGATCAGAGAAAAGTTAGGCATTAACTTGACATGTGCTCAGTGTTAATTACAGCAGCGTGCAGATCCCTCACTGTTCCCATCTGTGCCACTCCACCAAAATGCTTCAGAAAGAACCACGAGGGGAGTTAATGAATAGGGAATCAAGCAATAATTAACATGATTTTTCTAGAGGCTAGAATTAGGCAAGCACTCCAAGTACTTTTTTCACTCTACAAATAATTGTTGCAATTAGAAGCAAATTACAGACACAATCTTATATTTAAAATAGTCTGCCATCTAACAGCCATTGGATGTAATGGCAGCCTCTCCAGCTAAGGGAGACTATTTACAGCTCCATTAAAAAATAGCTAAGAGAATAAAATTGATGTGTCAAAAAAGAAATGCAAAGTCAATGATAATCTTTCCATGTGGCAGTTTAATGAAAAGATGGAAACTTTAATTGCAGCTAAGCTTGATCCAAATTATAGCCTTTGGCACTCAGCTGCGAACAGGACAGAGATGGAAAGCTGTTTGTTTAGCTGACGCCAGCTGGGCTGGGCTGCCGCAGGGGCTGAACCCGGGATTTTTATACTGAAAGCACCACTTTGCCGGCCAGCCTTAGCAGGGACAGACCCACTTTGACCCAGCCTGGATCCTTTGTATCTGCTCAGTGCCACTTTTAAGCAGAAATGGACAGCTGAAAATGCCCTTTGTGTCTTGTCTTCAGGGAGAACGTGCGGCTGAGCTTTCATCTTGCTTGCCAAGAGCAATTGCACGGGGTTAATCCTTTGGCTCATTCAGATACAGAACGGCCACCCTGTGCTGTGACTTCATGGATCTCTCCTAGAAATGTGTGGCTTCCTTCACATAACAGCACAGATCTTAATTACTTCAATTAAAAACCACTATCAACCTAAGAACTTGAATCACTTCAAGGGAGAACATCTTCAAGTGCCTTCAAGTGGCTTAGACACCTCAGTCAGGATTTCCTGGGTTGCAGGTCAGTGCCCTTTTTGTTAGATCCCCAGTCCCAAGGTGTGACAACACAAACAAGGACAGTAAGTGTGACCTGGAGCACGGCCAGAGAGAAGAACCTCAGCAGAGATGGTGTGGGAGAGAAGCAGGGAAGCCAAGAAGGCAGTGGGGCAGATGGAGGTACCCAGGTGACGGAAACAATGTCTGGGAAAAGGTTAGGCTTGAAGGACATCAACAGGAGCCAGGAGCAGGACACAGTCTGAAGAAGAAACTGGAGAGAGTCCAAAAGACAGCTGCTTAGTTGGGTACGTGCTGCAGATCTACCCAAGAGAGTGTTGCATCCCACCCGACCAGGAAGGGAGGAGCTGTTTCAAGGAAAGGTCTAAATTAAGAACTGGGAAACAAAAAGGATAAACTTACATTTCACTTAAATTAAATAAATTATCAAATATTCCATCTTCTAATGTAGAAATCTTGTTGTGGCTTATATCTCTGTAAAAAAGGGAAAATTAATAGGAAAGTTCATTATGCTGGTAGCAACTCCCTGGCCAACATACAGGATTAACCTCTGTCCCACGCACTGCTTGGGTACTAGTTACCCTCTGAGCACCTTGAGTCGCTCTGCTTGGATACTAGTCACTCTCTGAGCACCTCGAGTCTCAAAAGCCACATGCATATGACAGCAAAATGGCCAGCTGGGCACTAAGTCACAGAATCACAGCATGGTTAAGGTTGTAAGGGACCTCTGGAAGTCATCTGGTCCAACCCCTCTGCTCAAGCAGGGTCACCTAGAGCAGGCTGCCAGGACCACGTCCAGACTGCTTTTGTTTATCTCCAAGGATGGGGACTCTACAACCTCTCCAGGTGGCCTATTTACATGCTCAAGACTAGTTTCAGTGCTCCTAGTCCTTCCATAAGTTCTCCTTTTAGGACACTCTTAAGGTGTAAAGATAGTAGGCTGTCCAGGCTGCCAGCTACTCAGCTGGAACCACCAAAGCAGGTTTTGGGTTTGGTTTTGGCTGTATTGGTGCTTTTCTTGATCTGACAGTCCAATTTTTTTTTAAAAAGCAGTTAATCTTATCTATGAACCATCAGCAAGTAACAGTGCCAACTCATCTGATCAGCAGCTGAACCAGTGAGTTTGCTGACAGTCAAAGCTCTCCTCTTCTCCTGGCCCACAGAAAGTCTGGGCAGTTTTTGGGACAGCTCAGGGTGCGGGGAGCAAGGGGACATTGGGGCCTTTTCTCAGAGGACCCCAGACTCAGTACCTAATGCCCTCAGAATATAAGTGGGATTTGGACTCTGCAGCTTTATCATAATTTTCCATGTACTAACACACATCTTGCAACGAATCTCATTCCCTTGCTTTGATCCTCTCTCCATCTAGTGGTACAGCAGGTCAAATCCTGCCCGACTCTCTGAATGCCAACTATCAAATCACCAGACTGTGCAGCTCAATGCCATGAGAGGAGTCCATGGACGCATCTATCTGGGACTCAACAGACGAGGTCAAGCAAGAAGACAACTAACTTATGAAACACAACCATATGTTCTAGGTACCAGCTCAAACATGCAGTGAGGGGCAGAGTGTGTACTTACAGTTTTGCCAGAGAAGTCAGACTTTCGAATATCTGAACATCTAAACCAACGATCTTGTTATTGGAAAGATCCCTAGAGAAAGAAAACACAATTTTCAGCTTTCGTTCAACTTCATTTTGTCATTCCTCCATTACTAAACCTTAGAAGAGCCTCTCTTCAAACTCCATCCAGACTCCAGCCTGGAAGGTTCTGGTGTGTTAAAGAGGAGCCCTTCTCCCAGCTGGAGAAAGTACCTTTCCCAGCTGTAAAGAATTTGCTCCTCAAAGCTTTGTATAAAGTGTAGATAGAGATTAGGGCTATCATTATATGCATACCATTCTGCAACGTATCTAGAGTAATTACAGACATGACAAATGCATCACTAAATTTGATGTATTCAAGCCTAATATATGTTCTAAGAAGTAATTAAGAAATAATTTAGACTAAAGTAGTAATTAACTTAGAGAAAAAAATTATGAGGAACTTCCAAGTCCATTTCTAGTGCCAAAGAACTGATGGTTAATTGCACAATTGATGTGTTCAACTTTTACTTTTTAAAGATCTTCTTGTCTCTCTTTGGAAAAGCTTAAAAGGAAAGAAGAAGTAACAAAGAATATTTTCCACTTAAAATCAGGTTAGATTGTCCTTATGAAAAGAACACCCTTTTAAAAAATCTCTAATCGCCAATAGCCTTCAACTCATCCAAAGCAAAATTGCTTCTGTCCTCCAGTCCAGCTCCCTCTCCTCTTTTTCATTTTTAAAATGTCACTCAACTAAGAAGTGAAAGTTTCACTGATCGGTCTCCACTCGTTCCCAATAAACTTCACTCTTTGGTTTCAGATGAATCTCCTTTGGCCAAAACCTTCTTTTAGCAGCATCAAAATACTCATTCCGAGCCCATGCAATGGTTATTATCCTTCAAGGATTTCTGGCAGAACTCTGTGGAGGCGGACAGGGCTGGATTCACTGCAGCCGCAGCCGTCTCGTGTCAACAGAGACGTTCCCCTGCCCACCCCCTTTCCCACCTTTTTTCCTACAAGCAACTCCTGTAATTTCTCCTTGCTGTCTCACCTCTTATTTTTATCCCCTAATCAATAAATACTTGGTTTGATCTGACACTTAAACTTCATTTATCCAAATGAAAAGAATTCTGCCAAACTGGCAGGAAAATTACATATGATTCCAGGAAACTCTGGGGATTAAGTCAGAGGGATGGATATCTCTTTAAAAGGCTTGAGTTTATTTTCCCTGATGTTGCTGTCCAGGAGTTCTTTGCCAAGCTGAGAGTGGATTCAGAAGAGTTCACCAGCAACATTAATAAAGAAGTCCAAGAAATGTGCAAAATAAAGCTCAACAGATACACTTAAAGAAAGGATGCTAGCAAAAATATCTGACCTAGCCAGTGTTCTTTTGTCTCGGTGTAGCTGGGACAATAGTTAAAGAATACAGAGCACCCCTTGCTGGATTGACACAGACCACACGGGAGTCACAGTCTGCACAGGAGACAGGAAAGTCACCTCCAAACCTGTCTCCAGCCCCCACTTGCAAGGCAAACACACAAGACCAGCTTGGGCTGGGATCCCAAATGCCAGCAGCCAGGTCAGATCCTTCCTCAGGGAGGCTCCTGCTTGACTTCTCCTTGAGCATTGTCTATAAACTGTACTCCTCTGCCTCTGCACCTCCTTCTGTTACTTGACCAGATTTGGAAAGGACCAGACCCCAAACCAGTTACCTTACAGGGAGACCAGTAAAACAGCTTCTCTTCTTTGAAATACCTGGAAATATCCATATTATTTTTTAGGCAGCACCTCAAGCCCAAGACAGAAAGAAATGGTGTTTCAGCTCTGAAGCCTTCTTGCTCCTTACCCAGACAAGAGAGACCTCCAAACCCTACCATTCTGCTGCTAGAAAATCAGGGCTTCAGCATCTCAAAGAGCCTCTTCAAAAAGTGCTGCTTGGCAACACAGAGAAGAGCATGTGAAGGGCAGGGTGAAGCTCTCAGCATCACGGATGGCACAACCAGCAAGCGGGCACCCGAGCCACCCTGGCTACTGGGACAGCCAGCCCCAAGCCCAAACGCCTTCTCTGCAGCTTTCTCTTCATCCCTCCCATCCTGCTACTTCTCAGGTAGGAAGGGAAGAACTCCAGCATGGCAGGCCTGCTCTTCTCCATCCCTCTGCCACAGTGCCAGGCATGGAGAGGTTGATCCTGAGCTTTCCCAGCCCTTTGCAAACATCCCTTTGCAAACATCCCATTTTACCTCAGGGAAAGCTTTTAAACTTGAGATAACTGAAGGCTAAGACCCCAAATCCTCAACTCCCAAGGGTCAGTCAGCTTCAGTCTGACCTGAGAGCAAGACCAGGGATGACTGACCTGGTACCTGCTCCAGGAAGATGCAGAGTGGCAGAGCTGCTCCCACCAGCCTCATCAAATGTGTAAAAGGCAACAAATTCCCCACACAGCGCCGCTTTCACACAGTGTGTTGGACTGACACTAGATGTCACTGCCTGCTGAGCGGCAGGCATGGGGGAAGGAGCTCCTGGGGAACACCAGTGATCCAGCGGGGACTCAAGAGGTGCAGGAGGCCTGGTGCTGTGGCTGTGGCCAGTGGGTTTTCTTCAGGAAAGGCCAGGAGGAGCTGAACCCCATAAACTACCAAGTAACAAACCTCAACCCTCTGATTTGCTCAAGGGACTGTGCTGCTTTGTATGGCCAGGACAGCTGGTGAGGGCATCAGGCCACTTGGAGGTGTGTCTCTGGGGTAGCAGCACTGTCGTGCCCCAGTGACACTCCACAGTGTCACGGTGAAGGGGCTGGAGGGGTCTCCTGGTGCCTTTTCCCTCTTCTCCTGATAGTACAACTTGGCTGTCATTCTGCACACACCACCACCAAGCTGATGTTGCCAGATATTACCATCTGAGCTCCCCCATCTACCCGGCACCCAAAGCTAACACCAACCCCACAGCCCAGCACGCAGAGAAGCTCCACCCGTGGGCTTCAGAGGAAAAAGCTGGGACTCAGCTCCCAAGCAAGGCTGCTTCAGAGGCTCTCTGAACCCTTGGAGGTTATAATTAATCCAAGCTCTGTCTATACTCGGATACGTTGTCACTTAACCACAACTTGCATGCTTTGCAAGGGATCCCAAGACCTTGGCCCCCACCCTCCTTCTTCCACAGCCTGAACTCCCATGCAGGACCTGCAGAGAAGCTGCTGTCCTCCATCCAGACCAGGCACTAGATGGCAACACACAGGTACGTAAGACCAGAGCACAATTCCCTTGCTGTTTTCTACCCTTGCCTTCACGATCTGACGAGGAACCGGTATAAAACCTCCCAGCTTTCAAGATCCCCAGACCTCCTTGGTGCAGAGCCTGCAAGAGAAGCAGAGCTCCTGCTGACAGGACAGCTTGGAGAAGCAAGGAAGGAATGGTGGCAGATGCCAGCGCCTGCCACCTCCAGCCGCGCATCGGTGAGCTGGGCTCCCAGCCGCCTGCTTGCCTTCTCCCACTGGTCCCTCTCCAACTTGTATGGAAAATCATATTATGCCTTCCTGGCATGGGAAAGATGGCTGTGAACCAAGCTAGGTTGCAGGAAAAAAAAAAAAAAAAAAAAAAAAAAAAAAAAGAAAAAATGGGCAAAAAAACCCCAAAACAAGAGTTTGAAATTCCCAAACAACAAAAACCTACAAAAATCAAACAGTTATTTTACTACAAAAACTTACTGAATGACTATGAAGCAGAGGATGAGTGGAGCCCCTAAGCAATTCTTTTAAGGATGAAATTTATTCTTTTGCGTATCATATTAAACTAAGTCATATTTATCTGTACAGGTGTAATAACAATGTATATACTTCCTAGCCCACACTGGGAAGTTTAGGTATAATAAAAGAAGTCATTGCAGAGAAGCTCCACCCGTGGGCTTCAGAGGAAAAAGCTGGGACTCAGCTCCCAAGCAAGGCTGCTTCAGAGGCTCTCTGAACCCTTGGAGGTTATAATTAATCCAAGCTCTGTCTATACTCGGATACGTTGTCACTTAACCACAACTTGCATGCTTTGCAAGGGATCCCAAGACCTTGGCCCCCACCCTCCTTCTTCCACAGCCTGAACTCCCATGCAGGACCTGCAGAGAAGCTGCTGTCCTCCATCCAGACCAGGCACTAGATGGCAACACACAGGTACGTAAGACCAGAGCACAATTCCCTTGCTGTTTTCTACCCTTGCCTTCACGATCTGACGAGGAACCGGTATAAAACCTCCCAGCTTTCAAGATCCCCAGACCTCCTTGGTGCAGAGCCTGCAAGAGAAGCAGAGCTCCTGCTGACAGGACAGCTTGGAGAAGCAAGGAAGGAATGGTGGCAGATGCCAGCGCCTGCCACCTCCAGCCACGCATCGGTGAGCTGGGCTCCCAGCCGCCTGCTTGCCTTCTCCCACTGGTCCCTCTCCAACTTGTATGGAAAATCATATTATGCCTTCCTGGCATGGGAAAGATGGCTGTGAACCAAGCTAGGTTGAAAAAAAAAAAAAAAAAAAAAGAAAATAATCAGGAAATACTGAGCAATAAAACCCAATGCAAAGGCTGTAGGACAGAGCTCAGGCTCTCAGTGCCACAAACTGCCACGACTGTATTTTCCCAGCCCACTGCCAGGCTGGAGGAAATTCGGAGCAGGTTCAAAGCAGAGCTGAAGCCAGCAGAAAACAAGGCTCTCCATTGAAATGCACTGCACACGCAGACTGCCGCCCTCTCCACGAGAAGAAAGAAAAATCTAGTTTCTTTGTGCCACGGGGAATTTTGAGAACACGCTGTGCTGCCTGCGAGAGAGCAGCTACGGGCAAGTCACAACTTCTCGATCCTGCCTCAGTTTCCACACCTGTAAAATGGAGCCAATTAATGCCAGAGGAGGCTGGCCCACTTCTCCATAGACCTCTGTGGGACAAGGAGCACCCAAACCCACCAACAACTATGGTGTAAAACAAGAAGCGTGTTAAAGATGCGTTGCAGAGAGCTCCCCAAGTGCCTCAGTAAATACTCACACTTTTTATTTACATGCTTAGCAAAGGAAGTTTGAAAAAAACTTCTTCTAGAAGGGGAGTTGGTCACGGGGGGAAGGTGAAGCTTCGGAGGAGGGAACATTTGGTAATGAGGGCGTCAACCTGAGCCTTGGGAGCCTTCAGCTCCATCCCAGCTCTGCTACCAACTCCCCGTGTGATGCTGGGTGCACCAGTGAACCTCTCCTGAGCTGTGTGTAGCGCGGGGCTAAGAGCAGCCCGTCTCCCGGAGAGTGAGAGGATGGATCAGTCACAGACACATCTCTCACAGACGGGGCTGGATAACTTCTGGGGGTGAAAAGCATCGAGTGCTGGTGTGTTCTCACCCGGCTGCTGCCCTCCAGCAGCTGCTGGTGGAAGGGAGCAGAAGGGCTTTGTCCCCTTCACGATGCTCAGACGGGCTCCACGGCCCCACAGCGGCAAGCCCAGGGCAGCCAGGGGTTTATTTCTGCAGCGCTGTGGTGGACAGGCTTTTTTTGGTGCACTGCTGTTTTTTTTCCTTAATTCCACAGAACATATAATGTTGAGCAGAGTATAGCACGCCTCCGCCTGCCAAGCCTGATGTCATGCTCTCATTATGTCATTTGTGGGCCCGCTCTGCCTTCATTTCACAAAAAAAAAGGGAGGGGAGGGAAGGGAAGGGGGGGCAGTGCTGGCTTGTGCCTTCCCCAGCCCTTTTGGTGCGTGGAGCCCAGCCAGAACAGTAATGGGAAAAGCATCCACAGACGGAGAGAAGCGTCTGTGCAGGGAGAAGCCTTCATGCAGGCTGGGAGAGATGCAGCGGTTCAATAGAAAAGAAGCTCCAGGTTTGTAAGACACAGTAAAAGCTAAGATTTTTGTGGGTCAGTGAAGCTCCAGAGGTGCTAGGGAAAGACAGCAGCTTGAGTACAGTCGTATTTCCATCCAGAGCCTGCACGGGAGCCTCTACAGTGGCTACTAAGGGGCCTGCAACAGTGTAGTAGGGATAAAGCATCTGCCCTCCAGGATGCTGGGTCCCCTTGCAGACAAGGGAAAAGCTTTTCTATCTCACAGCTCATCTTCCTGAGCTGGGCTGGCCCAAGAGGACACACAGGGAGAGTACATGGAGCATCTGCAACAGAGAGACCCTGTCCTTCAGGCAAAATCACTTTTTCCCTGTGGATCAGCCAGGCTGGGCTCTCCCCACAAGCCTCCACCAGTCATAGAGTCTTCCCTCATCCAGGACAGCCTCCCCAGAAATAAGTTTGCCTCATGTTTGTGTGACCAAACTATGAGTCCTGGGGACAGGGATGGGCCCCGTTTTGGTCCAGAAAGTGTTTTAACAGCAGGAATGGTTGCAGGGATGTAGCAACAGCTGGAATCAAGGGTCCATCCTGCCCCATATCAGATCTCCAACACTGGTCAGTACTGGGTGTTGAGGGAGATGCACGACCAAAGCTCCCAGCAAGCCCTCCTTCCCCAACACGGTTCCCAGCTCTTGGCAGCCAGCAATAGAGGACCTTCAGAGCCACAGACTACATCAGACTGTTGGATTTAACAGCCACCAACAGATTGATCTTCCACGACACTGTCTACTCCTTCCTGATCCAGTCTGGGCTCCACAAGAGCCTACAGCAACAAACTCCGTAATTCACGTGCTTTACAAAAGAAGTACATTCATTGGTTTGTTGAAACATGGTAGAGGCACCACTTCATTGGACACTGCCTAGTTTTCGGCACTGTGACCACTGAATAACTGCTTTTAATTATCTTCTCTGCCCCACTAATGGCTCCAGAGCCTTTCCCAGATTGCCTGAGTGCTCTCTTTCCCAAGCACATCTTCCAGTGGAAACAGTTCCCCCTTTCTGATCTCCACAAAGTCCACGTGCTTCATCCAAACACCCACCAGTGAATACAAAGGTGCTCTGTCCCTGGCAGCTCTCATGGCTGAAGCTTTGCAGCAACCATGGAGCAGAGGCAATGACCGAAGCAAGCAGAAAAAGGCACAGAGACCACCAGCAAAGCCCAGCAATGCTCCCATTTCTCACCCCTACTGAAAGCCAGGCTGCACCATTCCAGACCTTGCAACCAGAGAGGACAAGTGACAGAGGGACACGCTGGATGGCTTTTGAGACCCAATGAAGCCCACTGCTTCCAGAGCCCCCCGTCAGCCAACAGAGCAGCAAACTGCCCCAGAGGTCGCCTGCACAGCCGAAACGCTGCCTTAGGAGTTACCATGGCAAACACTTCCCCGGTCTCAGGAATAAAAGGCAGCGTGGTGCCTCATGCAGCAGTGCTGTGCTGGTACTGCTTGACGTACATAATAGACTTTCCAGAAAAGAGGAGGAAAAACCCTATGTGTTTTTGCATGCTTGAGCCAGGAAAAATTACAGGTTTTTTGCTGATCTGATCCCTTTTTTTTCTTCGTCTTTTGGCTTGCACCTCTCCTAGGAAGCACAGTAGAAGTAACACTGCTTGCATGCAGAGGGGGGGATAGAGATTCTTGACACAGTGGCTATGGAAATCTGAAAACCACAGATTTTTCTTCATGCTGGGCACGAGGACCAATGCCATCATCTTGTACCAGGTGCAGGGACACCCCGACTGGCAGGCCAGGAGGAACAGTCTCAACAGCTCTCCCGCACGATGAGCTCTCAGCCTTTCAGCACAGATAGGAGGGCAACAGCATATGGAGATCTTCATCACCAGCTACTGGTTTCAATCACACTGAAGCAGGGATTTTCCAAGGCAAAGGGATTCCAGCTCCACCGCACATCACCTCCGAGAGCTGCAGCCAGACATGAAGAGGGGCCTTTTGCTGGTGGGTTTCACCCCTGTCTTTCCCAGAGCCATGGAGCTGTGGGTCACCGTGAACTGATGAACCCAACCCAGAGGAGGCTCCATTTCATCCCTGTGCCCGGAGACTCCACTGCAGAATGTGCTTCTAAAGAACAGCAAGGCTGTTTGGGAGCAAATGCAGAAATGGAGGGACTGATGCAGAGACTGATCCAGGGAAAGGAAGGCTCAATGGGAGACACCAGCAGCTGCTGAGGGCAAGTCCTGAGCAGAGAGAGCCGCACGCTGGGACTGGCAGATGGTGGCGAGCACCCTTGTCTCCCCGAGGCTGTCGCAGCACGATGACAATTTATTTGTTCATTTTCAATTTACGAGTTTCAAATGCTGGCCCAAGTCTTAGCTCTTGCTAAGGAATTTGCCCCCAAAGACTTTTTCACAAATATTCATCTAAAAACAGTGTTTTTCTTCCCACAGCAAAATCATAATTGTTGATATGAAAATGTAAGGCAAGGATACAAGCATTTTTGCAATGTTCTGTACACTTTGTGCTCTCCTGGGGGAACTACAAAGCACTCTCACATATGCCCTTGCAAGGCAGCTGTGCCAGGAGACAGTTGGGTTTGACACAAAGCAGACCCAGATGGAACTCCCAGCTCAGCTGCAGACTCGCTGCAGGACCATGAGCAGGTCACTCCATCACGGCGCGCTCCCCTCTGAGCGATGGGGATGAAGCAATGCTCCTTCCTCATCCCACTGCCTTGCCTCATCCTGCCACAAGCCTCTCCCGGAGCACCAGCACAACGTCACCTTCAGATTTGTAGGAGTAAGTCCTATTTGTCTCGCTGGGTCAGGGCCACAGGTTCTTCACGACCCCTCTGAAAGGCAGGTGGCTGCCCACAGGGAAGTGTAAAACACTCCCTTGGCTCTTGGCAGAGGGGGTGAGCTCAGGGTTGAAGCTGGGCAGTGGGTGGCTGTGTCCCTGCCCGTACCTGAGGAAAAGGGGCTGTGAGAGCCTGTGGTTCAAGCAGTATGGGAAAGACTTATCCCTGAACCCTGCATGAGACCGAGCTAAGAGCTCAGGACACCCCAGGTGACACCACAGTCCCTACCCAGCTGCTGCTTGGCCACACTCCCTCTGCTCCTGTGCCCGTGCCCCGTCCCTGGATCAGATAGAGGAGGTGAGGCTGCATAAATCTGCAGGATGCAGAGCCAGGGCATCCCCATCACAGCCAGGGATGCACAGCCAGGGCATCCCCACCATGGCCAGGGATGCACAACCAGGGCATCACCACCACAGCCTGGGCATCTCAATCATGGCCAGGGCATCCCCACCACAGCCAGGGCATCCCAATCATGGCCAGGGTGTCCTGACCCTCCAGGTGGGAGCTGTCTGCAGCGCAGCTGAGACTCAAAGAGCAGCTCCTTGGATCCCTGCAGCCAGCAGCTTTTCGCAGACTTTCCCAAATATGGTTATAAAGTCGGACCAGGGATGAAGCCACTCGAACAAAGGGGACGTGTTACCTCATGAAGCGACGTCATGTTCTGGCAGGGCCGGCTCGTAGGCAATGGCATCATGCGCTCCATCCCTCTCCTCCCCGGCCAGGAGGGCTGGGTGGGGGCTTTTTCACACAAGAGGCTCCCAGGAACCGGAGCGCTGCTGTCTGCGCAGGGACCCGCAGCACGGCTCATTTTACAAGTTATTCTTAGACTTCCACTGACTTCATCTCCTCATTCCCAACCCCGAAACAATGGAGCCAAAGGCGAGGGGGGCACTGGGGAGTCACCAGGGGCCTCCTGTGCTTGTGGAGGTCAGCAAGAGCCTCTGCAGGGCACTCAAGTGGGCAAAGGAGCTGGCTACAGAGACAACCACCAGAGAGGCTCTTCATGCCAGGTCCCACCTTCCAAGCCACCTGAGCAACCAGAAGCCAGCACTGACCTGAGCTGGCACTGGACGTGGTCCTCCCCTCCACTGCCAAGAGGTGATTCAATGTGGAATAAAATAAGGCTTGAAACATCAGGCATCACCCAGCCCTGCTCTGCCTCTGCAACATCACACTAAAAGACGGGAACTGGGAAGACCTTCAGCTTGGGAAAGCAGCAACCCAAATATTTAAATAAAGTTAATGTCCATAATTAGTGCTGCACGTAAACAAGCTGTCTGCAATTTCATCCAGCCAAATGTCAGCCCTGCAAAATATACATTTGTTTCATGGAAAGTTCGCAAAGAAACCAAAGACGCGATAAAAGCAAGGATCTTCCCAGCACACATGGCAGAGCTCAAGCAGAGTGTTATTAGATGTCTGTAGCCCAAATCCAACCACAGATACAAATCCTACACACAGATATCCACTTTTCCCCTAAAAAGCCAAGGAGTCCAGGGAGCCCCCAGGTCCCGTGGCCTTGCACGCCAACACACAGCTCTTCCAACACCCAGCTCTGGTCTCTTGAAAACCCAGAGTGTTTCCAAGTCAGCATGTTCAGAGCCCAGTGACATTTTATTTTACCATGAAAAGTGAGCCATCTGTAAGCTGTAATTTAGGAATTACACAGCTGAGCTACTAAGTGCTTAATCTTTCTCACATAAAGTGAAGAGTTTTCAATAAATGTTTAGGTATTGATATTAATTCCTCACTGGGCAGGGGATGGAGTGCATAATCTTCAGGTCCTGTTTTTTTATTATTCTATTTGTATTTATTTTAATAAGCCAATAATTCCAGCCCTTTGCTTGGATAGCTAGCCTCTAGAGATATTATTTCTCTGTAAGAAATAATAAAAACACAATGCTATTTTTCCCCAGCACGGTAAGATCTGCTATACACAACAAAATGAGAGCCACAGGCAATGCTCACAGGATGCAGGGGGCTCTGGATGCTGTTGAATACGATACTCAGAGAGACTTTGCTGAGCTGATACAGGAGCTGAAGCCAAGAGATGGAGAGAACTCCAGGGAAGCCTTCTCCAAAGCAGACATCCAGTTTGCAAACACTGACACAGTGTGAAAAAATATTTGTATAGCCCATTCCTTGGAAAACTTCTGGGGCATCCGTGTTTTATATCCCAAAAGGAACAGCAGAACAATGAGGGCATCAATACATCACGAGAGCCATCAACCAGGGCCCGTCTGATCCTCTGAAATGCCCTGAAGAGATTTCTAAAAAACTTAATGCCACTTCCCAGCTGAATTCAGGGCTCAAGCCAGCTGAGAGAGAGTGAGACTGATAAGGAAGTATCAGATCAAAAGTAATTTCTTCAAACAGTTGGGAAGTTCTTCCCTCATTTCTCACACTGGGAGAACAGTCAGTATGTTGTCAGGCACCGCACGGCACCGACAGCACAAACAAGAGGAAAACAAAGCAAAGGCAGCAAAACACCGCCTTTAGCGGGGGTTTGTGAAGGACTGAGGATTTAGGAGTAACATCATCTACCAGCCAAAGCCACCCACGCGTGGCAGGTAAAGCAGAGGTGAATGGGGCACCCTGGATCCAAAACAGTGAGAGAACAGACAGGGAAAGTCTCAAGGCCAAATGCCACAAGGTAGCTGAGGGACAGTGTCACCATGTCCCTTTATCCCTCCAGGTGTGGGAGCAGCCCGGGCTGAGCACAACACACTCCTCCCTTCGGACCTTCTGCTGCCAGAGCACCACAAAGGCGAGCAGTCCCGGTGGAAAGATTTTGTGGCCATTTCCTCCTCAGTCATTTGCAAAAGATTGAGCTCCAGCCCCCAAGTCCTGCTCCAAAATCCCCCAGCCTGTGACTCCCGTGGGACAAGGGGAGCAGAGATGACCAGGGGTGCCACCAGCCTGGCTCCATGGGCTCCAACACCTCGGTGCCAGAACGGACCCAACTTTCCACCTGCCCCTGGTAACGCTGGCCCCGAAGCCAGATCTCGACAGTCACTTCCCACGGGTGGTAACACTCCCTCAAACGCTTTCCCTTTCGGAGTTGACAGTACAAATTTGTCTGACCTTTAGCTAAGAGCAATCTCTCGCAGACGAGCAAGTTTTCCAAGTACCTGGGTGGTTGCTTAAGAAAAACATTTCTGTGTGTATTTTAGCCTTGTCTGTCAAGTGATCTTCATCTCCGATATGTTCCACCAACAACCTTTCTTTTTATTTAAGAGACTCCCTGTTCCAAGCTCTCACCAACACCCTTCAGCTCCAAGCATGGGATGCTAACTAAAAATAGCTGGGACTGGGAAAAGGACATGTAGAGACCAGGAAGACTCAACTAGGTCCAGGCCTGGCAGCGTGTTATCAGCAATGGAGAACAACTTCCAGCAACATTTTGCAGCGCAGCCTGTGCTGCAGAGATGCTGAGCCCCTCACTTCTTTTCTTCTTCTCCAGAGAGAAAACTCCGGGACTGGAGCAGTTGCATTAGCACTTGAGAGTGCTAAAAACAGCACAAAGTAAATGGTCCTGCTCTGTGAAAACAATGATGCCGAGCACAACCACAGAGTTCACAGCCCACTGCCTGCGAACAGAAAATCCACAAACCAGAGGAGCCTGGAGCAAAAAGAAAAGTGCATCGTGTTCAGGACCCAAGACCTGGCCAAACCACGGCTGCAGCACAATCCGGTTTGCATTTTCCCTGTGATCCTGATGTTATGTCTGCTTTCTGTGGTCTCCCCATCTCCTCAGTGAGGGACAGGATCTCCAGATGTTCTGAAGCCCTGGGACCTACCCAATACCTGAGCCAGCTTGGGGAAAGGGGGTGAAAGGACACAAAGCTACTAACCCTTCCCTCTTGGCAGTTTGCTTCTTGCACTAACAAAGAGCAAGGAGAATGACCCATATTTTTAATGGGATCATTTATCCCAAGAAATCCCATACAAGCCATAGGGCTCTTCACAATCAGTTCCTGCATGAAGCCTAAGCAAGCATTTCCCCATCCTTCTAGAGAATGTTTCCATCTTTACATAAAGACTCCCAGGGATGGGATGGCCATCACTGTCTTTGGTAAGTCAGGCTTATTTCGAGTCTGAACTTGCCTAGCCTGAGTTCCAGGAGTAGGATTCACTCCGCCTGCCCACTAAACTGATGGTTCTTCTACTACATTTCCTAATTTTAACCAGAAACACTCCCCACACTGCAGTCACCACTTCTCACTGGTGCAGCAAACACCAGCTGCCTCACAGTACACAGTCCTTCAGATACGACTCTGGTTGGATTCTTTAGGGCATCCCTATCTCCACGAAGTGAGGACACCAGGAAATACAACCCTTCTGCTCCATAGTTCCCTGCTTACACATCCCTGGGTTGCACTAATCATTATGGTGGCCATATCCTTCATTCCACGCTTGACTACCACACATCCTCTGGCCAAGTGTTTGCCTTCCAGGGGAAGGTTCTCATCCTACACAGCAGACCTGTCTTCCTTGGTCCCAAATGTACGATCTTACACTCGGCAGCATCTTTGCTCCTTTCTGTAACCAAGTCTCCAACCAAAGCAGAGCTCCGTTTCCTCCTCTGCGCTTCGGCACTCTCAGTACAGTATCACTAATGCTTTTTTGTTTTCCTCCACTCTGTTGACAAATCCACCAGGGAGGCAGCCAGCAATCAATCTCCAAGATTCCATTGCAGCACGGCTCTTCATGACGAGTCCAGTTTATTCTTACGTTCTGAAGCCAGTATTTAATCCCTTTAATATATGTAGTGCTGATTTTTTTCATTCCGATTTCTGACAAATATATGTGACATACCTTACAGAAGTCATATGTGTATTACATCAACATCATCATCTTCATCTACTCCATCTGGAAACTTACTTAAAATGCAGGGGTTCATAAGATCTATTTTCCATAAGTGAATTTTCCATGTTGATTGCCACTAATTACACTATCCCCTTTAACTTCTAGCTAATGTCCATGCTATGCACTGTATTGTTTCTCCTTGGGCTAGAAAATAAGGACACCAGGCTAATAAATGTTTGTACCATCCCATTTACCTTCTGTTAACACTGGCACCACGTTCATTTTGATCCAGTCCTTGGGAATTTCCCTACTGCCCCCAAACCCACTAAAAATGAACATTATTAGCCCAGAGGGCTCTTCAGCCAGAGCTTTTAAAATTCTTGGATGCAAAATATCTGAACTTGCTGGTTTAAGAAGGTCTAACATTAATAGCAGCTGTTTAACATCCTCTTCAGTTACTGTTGGAGTGGAAAGTGTTTCATCATCCTCATATGATACAAATACATCACCTGGCTTTTTTCCAAATAAAAAGCAGAAATATTTACTGAAGTCCTTCATTTTCTGTATTTTCATTGATAAATTGACCATGTCCATCTATTAACAGACCAATATCGTTTAATTCCTTTTGTTCCCAATGTACTAGAAAAACTCTTTATTCTTCTCAACTTTGCTAAGTACGGGCTTTTCCTTGCACTCTTTTGCTCATCAGTGTTTGATGGACTTGAGCTCTCAGTCAATACTCACCACTACCAACACTGCTCTTCCCCTGTACTGTACCGTCTATATTTATTTTCCCTAACTGCCTTCATCTCTCCTCCAGGGTTTTATGCAGGGGATAAGGCCAGGTAGCCCTGTACATTGATTAATACATCAGGATCAAGGCAGACCCCATCACCAAAATCTGTCAAATGAGGTTCTCCCTAGAGATGCTATGGGCCCAAAAGGCTCTCACAACACTAGAGGCAGGTTTTCATGCAACACAGCTTGACGCAGGTTAAGACAGTCCAGATATACCATCTGGAACTGCAGAAAGACAGCACCCATCCCTGGAAGACTGGTCGTCCTGACCTGCAGAGATGGGAACAGCCTTGCAGGAGGCACAAGGCTCAGAGCGGAGGGGAGCAGGCAGAGCGGGAGGACTTCAGGAGCACTCACAGCAGATCTGCTCCAGGCACTTATCCCTCATGCACGACAGACAACCCCTAAAAAAGGTCCTCTCTAAGGACGTGGTGCCCCTAACAGTTTCTCCCATCACGTGGGGTAACGATGATACTGAAAGAAATTTACACAAAGGGGAAAAAAAAGAGCAATCTCCTGGATCCTCCTACAAAAACAGGACCAGCCCCACAAGATATTCCTCAGGGATGGTTACAGCTTTAATTTGAAGTCCCAACTGCTCTCATCCACCAGTGACTGTTCCATAAAAAGTGTATTTCAGTGTTCTCCTCACTCCATGCAAACTTTTTTTTTTTTCCAATTAAGTCCCATCTCTCTGCTTTCTCTAACTCTGGCGCATCTACAGCAACTCTTCTCCATCCTTGGCATGCACACCCTTGGATACCTGCAGGATGTTATTTTGCACCCGGAAAGCCAAAGTTTTCATAGTTCTGCCAATCCGTCTCTGGAAAACAGTAATATGTGTCTAAAAGCCAATTGCAACAACACCATGCACAGCGCCCGCGGGCTGCAGAGTGGGACCTCTCTGCCACCAGCACATGTGTCCCTGCACCCCAGCAGCAGCCCAGACCAAAAGCCTTCTGCACCTCCAGCCTAGACTTTTGGGCTTTCTACCTCAACAGGGCTTTGAGTGACATTCCCGGCCCGGGTACAGCTCCACAGGGCTGTGTGTGTGTGTGTGTGTGTTTGTTTGTGATTTTGTGAATAGGGCTGCTTAGCACGTTGAGTCCTCCCCGTGGGGATGATGTGTTAGAGCGGATTGGCTCGCTATTCCCCGAAGGAAACATCTGCACATTCCAGACACATTTTGTAACGGGAGTGAAACCCATCCTTGAAGTGAAATTTTACAGCCTCCACAGCGCAAAATAACGATCGCTGGCAAGGACCAGTGGAAAAGTAATGTTTAAAATATTATTACAGGGAAGCGGCTGCCAGAGCCTCCAATTAATCATTTGAACGTGTCTCGGGAGCGGAGCGGTGCGTTATGTAACGCTCGTCCGGCTCCAGCCCGGAGCACGGCTCCATCCCTGTCCCCATCCCCATCCCGGTGCCCCGCTCCCCTTCCCACCCGGAGAGACCAGGGGGACCAACATCCGCCACCTTGCCAGGCTGACACTGGCCACCAGGACCAGCGTTCCCCTCTGTGAGGTCTCCTTCAAGAGACTTTGGCCAGACTTGGGGTCCCGATGCCCAATTTCTTCTTGTATTAAAGAAAACCCCAAGGAGAGACAAGGAGAAGGGCCGTTTCTCACAGTCACCTCTGAAAAGCAGCATTTGCCACAGCTCTCCACAGCAAAATGAGCACCAGAGGAGCCGGAGGGAGGCTTGGCTGCTTCCCACCGTGGTCTGCAGAGCAGGAGAAGCTATAGGTCTGCTGGTTAAACCCTTTGGGCACTGGTCTTCAGCCAGCCTGGTCTGCTCCTGAGGGCCATGGGGCTAGTGATGAACAGGGATGTTACCCGTCTCCCCGCCTCGCCCTGCGCTGCGCAGCCATCCCGAGCTCACAGCATCCAAATATGATAAAAATGCAACTGACGTTCAACAAAAAAAAAAAAAAAAAAAAAAAAAAAAAAAAAAA
>NW_015090794.1:3207310-3232061 GCF_001431845.1 Calidris pugnax
AAAAAAAAAAAAAAAAAAAGAAAAAAAGAAAAAAAAGTCTCTAAAGGAAAGCAGGAACACAAACAGCAGAGGATGCAGACACATCTACGGGGGAGGAAGAAACAAAGCGTTTGGCAGCCTGTACCAGCAGCAGGAAGAGAAGAAGTGAAATGAGTACATCAGGGAAACAAGTCCTGTGCTACAGCAACCAAAGAAGAAGCCTGCAGGCCCTCAGGAAGGGACATTCTCTCAGCAGCAACAAGAACAAAGCTCTGTTATTCATCAGGCTGAAGATACCATGACTGCAGGTGGCCCAGAGAAAGGTGCTACTGGGCTGCTGTGACCCAGGAGCCGGTGGGGGTCCCATCAGGTGCCAAGCCCAGCAAGGGTTGTGGGTCAGCAGATGACAGCTCCTGAAACCCAGATCTCCTCCGTTTCAGGCTGAGCTTGCCACATCAGGGGTGACTTCTGAAACATTGGCCAAGATTCTAGGTTTGCAGCATCTCTTCTGAGTGTACCACTAACAAGTATCATCTACGCTAAAGAAACATCTCCTTTCCTTTCCTGGCTCATTTCACACTCCCTGGACCTGTGGGTGTTAAAATATTCTAGGTTTGAAATCAGATAGACAGACAGACATACGCAGACACACATAGAGACAAACAGATATTTTGCCTCCAAACGGACTTTCTTCTTCAAATACATTTTATCAAATACAGAAATAATCTGGGACTGTTGTTTTAAATGTCTAAATATGTGTTTCATTACGGGATCCAGGCAGCAGTTCTGCAGGAGTTGCTGTGTCTATCAGCTAAATACTTTCAGAGAAACTGTCTAAATGTGTAGTTCACATTCTGGTCTGCTGGGCAATAAGAGAGATTTAGAGTCAAACCTAGCTTCCTTGATTTAAAGGCAGGGGGGTGGGGGGGAAGAAACCCTGATTAATTAAGCAGCCTAAACCCAATGGTGTGCAGCCTGAGCAGAGGCGCTCTGGTGGCAGGTGGCCCTGCATCTCGGGTGGTCTTTGTGCATCACAGGTCCTCCTGAAGCTTGAGGTAACAGTATTTCCATGATTCCCAGGGAAAAAAAGGGCTTCCAACCTACTGTTCCGTTGTAAACATCTCTCTAGCACAAGGACACCATAATTCAAAGTCAGGCCCATGAATCCCTATTGGAACAGAAACACTCAAGGAATTCATTAAACAGCAGCTTTGGTTGACGTTATGTGCCATAAATCACAGGGCACAGTAAAAACCCAGAGCCAGTCTGCTCTGCAACTGGACGGACAGACAGACAGACAGACAGAGCAAATGGAAATAGTTTACAGAACACCAAAGGACAGGCGTTTCCTAAAACCCCGTGTTCTGGTGCCGATACCAATATGAGCTCCCCTGTACTTTTTCAAATATGGTTGTTTGGGTTGGAGGGCTCTGCCCTGAATGTTTTTGGGATATGTTCACTATAGATCCTTAAATGTCTTCCTTCTGAAAACAAAAAACAATTAGAACCCAACACAGACCTGCTGGTTCCAGTACAAAATGCATTTGCATGTTTCTGGCATTAATAATCCGTGTGGTTGGGTTGCTTCCTTTTAGCATTAGAAAGTCTTCTGTGATGCAGTCAGAATATTTCTGCTTTAAAAAATGCTAATGTTCAGAGGCCCCAAAGTAGGTACAAAGGGAAATGAGCCACTTGCTTGGGCCTCGGCCAGGACCCGAGCTCTGCAGCAGACCTGGCCCCTCCAGAAGACCTTGTGAACAGGCGTGGGAAACAATAACCCATTTGTCACCTGCATGAGACCTCCAGAAGAAAGTCTCTTTGCCATTGCAGTCAAAGAGCTCATAGTTCCTTGTGCTGCTCTGGGAAGACGAAATCTCCTTTCTCTTGAGGCTCCTCAGGCAACCAGGTCAGACCCATCACCCAGAAGCCATCAGAGGGGGTTTGCTCTGGTCACTGGCCATGCTTTGTGCTTCTTCAGCGGGCTGTCAGGCTCAGTGTCTCCAGATATTGCTGCCGGCATGGTGGAGGTCCTCATCAAGTCAGATCATGTGCCAGATGATGTAAATTTCTCATTCTTTTCTGGACCATTGTGCACAGGAGTCTGCTCAGCATCCTCCTCTGAACCCATTCCGGTTTTAGCCCTCTTTGCATCCCCATCAGCTAAACTCTGGGTTTTAGTCATATCTACCTCATCAGAGGAGATGGGCCTTTCCCTGGTAAACCCATCAAAACAGCCAACAAATGTTCCTGCTAAGAAAGGGAAAGGACAAACCCACAAGAACTACAGGGAATCTTAGGATGAAACTTATCGAGCAGCGATAAGACAAATTCAGCCCTGAAGCCAACAGATGTACCCCAGGGACCCACTCGTTTCCACGTGTTGAACATCAAGAGATGCCAACAGATCAACACGCAAAGGGTGCAGATGGCACAACTGACCCGTTAGCAGTGATACAGCTGGACCGAAACGAGCCTGAGGCTGCAGAAAGGAAGGGTTTGGATCTCATGGGTTAAACAGGACTTGCACATCTAACTTTCTACCCATTGCTTGGAAAATTTAAACTACAGATAGGAGACAGCCAAAGCTTGAACACGATCTGCCTGGGATGAAAAAGTGTCCATGCTTCTGCCAAATACTAATGGCTGATAAATCCACTATGCAACATATCTGGAGGTACGGGGTGGAGACCAAAGGACAGATCCCTGGAAAGAGCTCTGGAAGAACGCTCCGGTCAAGTCAACAGCTTGTCCTGGAAAGATGCAGCTGACCTCAAGATAACCTACTTTTACACTGCTCCCCTCAGCTCAACTCTCCCCCCTTGACATGGACTGACCTTCACCTGTCCAGAGCAATGAATATAATTTACTTCTGACCTCTGGCTCAGTCAAAGAACCTTGTGGGCTTGTCTCTGCTGGCTGTAACACAGCTTCTGTGCTCCTTTACTGCAGCCCAAAAGACCTTCAGCAACTGTAGACTCTTCTTACTGCTTGCTGCCTAGAAGACCTCACACTGCACTCCCAGAGTGGACAGGCTGGGGCTGTGTTCAAAAGCCACCACCAGCTGAGAAAGCAGAAGGTACACGCTTCTTAGGGAGACTTTCCATGCTTCCTTGGGGAAAACCACCCTGACCCTTCACAACTTCCACAGCTTAGTGCCAGGCATCATCCCGTGTCCTTATTATCCATACGTGTACACACACCACAAACGCTCACAGGTCAAGAATACGTTATCTCTACAGCATCTGTTGCAACTCAGCCTGGGCAGAAGTAGGAGGACATCACATCAGCCATTCAAAAGCCTACAAGACTGAGTCTCAGAGGTCCCAGTGGACCTCCTAGAGGACAATTATCCCAGCCACAGTGGCCACAGAGGTGGTGCAACAGGCTGGCTGTACCCACACCCTCACAAGGAGGTGCCTGTTTCTGCAGACTCCCTTCTTTGATCAGCTTTGGGAAAGGGATGTCTCTCCCCCAAATTAAACTCATATTGGAGACACAGTTGGTCTGATTTTGTTGTGAAAGAATCACAGGAAGGATAATTTCATTCACTTCAGACTACAGGTCACGTCACTGATCTGTTAAAGAGAGGATCACTACAGTGTCTGTTCTTTTCTCCCACAGGGCCAACGCTTATAATCCTTTTTTAAAAACATCATTATGTGGAATAAACTATCTAGGGGGAAAAAAAAAAAAAAGCCTTGCAACTCTGCTAATCTTCCTAATGATTTAATACCTGCAAATACTAGTGGGAGATATTCCTTTCCTGATCGCATTAAAAGCTGTCGTATTAAACGTCTCACCACACTTCAGCATCCTACTGTGGACTTTTTTTTTTTTTTTTTAAACAAAGCCAGTTTCTCTGGAGACTGAGCAGAGGTTTTAGCTCCCACTGCCCCCCCCTAATTTTAAAAGACCTTCTAAATGCCTGCCTGGGGGATTCCAATAAGTTCTGGCACAGAGCCTCCAAATAGTAGCAAAGCTAAACAGGGTATGGCTGTTATTACAGAGATCACTCACTGCCAGCACAAATACACAGACTGGACCATTCAACCTTTTACAGCGGGAAAGTCATGGACAGTTGATGGTTCACAATCAGCATTTTTTCTTCTACTACAGCCACCTTTTTTTCTTTAATTATTCTTTCTTTCTGGCAAGCGTCCCTTCCCTGCAGCTTTTGCGATGCTTTCTCTGCTCCCTCCCCCCCCCCAAATTTGTTAACCACATTAGCAGGAGCAGGCAGGGGACATCCCAGAGTCCACAGTTTGATTTCTCCATCTGCTCGAGACGCTGTGTGCTGTAGCGCTGGTGAGAAGTCCCAGGCGAAGGCTGCTGCGGTTCAGCTAGCCAGGGTTAAGCATTCCCCCCGCGTACAAGACCAGAACAAGGCCTGCAAAGCACTCCTGTCCCCCTCGAGACCTCAGAATAAGGCTGAAGTGGTTTCATGGGCCATGTTTGTGCTGGCTCCGTGCCCAGGGGTGAACCTCACCACCAACAGCCTATGCTACGTACTTTTCTTTTTCTTTTTTTCTTTTCATATGCAAAGCCAAGAGACATTTCTTTCCCAGGTCAATATGTACAGGCCCACCAAACTCCAAAACCTGTTAAATTATTGTCTCCTCCCCATGCAAGCACATGCTGGGACCGATGCTCAGGAGCTCAGCATCCCGTGGTACTCCCATCTGCCCCCCTCACCAAAGCATCCCAGAGCAGAGCTGAGGTGCTGAAGGCTTGCAGGGAACAGAGCATGGGTAGAGGAAGGTCGTCCCCATCACAGCCTGCCCCATCTCTCCTCCACTCCAGATTCAAACAGCTGCTGCAAAGGGGCTTTTCCCCAGGAGCTGATTCTTCCTCTTGGAAATCTTTTCTGGATTAGTCAGCTTCAATCTTGCTCAATTCAGGTTTTCTCCAAAGTTCCCAGGCACAGGTCTGGTGACAATTCACCTTAACTACAGGCATTTACTGCTGCCTAACACCCACAGCCGTTGCCTATCACACAGTTGTCAAAGCACACACCAAGAAAGGAGAAACAAACCCTCAGAGATCCAACAGGGCAGATGTCACTGGAGCAAACAACAAGAAAAAAAATCACACCCTTTCCACTTCACCGATTTTTTTTTTTTCTACTGTAAACAGATTGATTTTGTTGTTGTTGTTGTTTCATTTTCTGTTGAGTGAAACAGAAACCCAAAGCTGAGAGTCCCCTCTCTGGCACAGCGCTGGTTGAGGAGTCTTTGGGGAGGCTGATGCTTCGCTTCAGGTTCAGGCAACTGCCTCAGACTATGTCTGAATTTAATGATTAAATACAAAATTACCCTGTTCTTCATAAGCTGAAGATAAAAAAAAAAAACCCATGAGAGTGATTGTGTAAGAGGGTGTTTGCGGTAAACACAAAACCGCCAGCAAATTTGCTGTGTTTAAAATGGAAAGAAGCGCATGAAACCCCCCGCAACGCCAAGCCAAATAAAACACTGCGGACGGGGTGCCCCCCGCAAGCGGAGGGATGGAGCCCCCTCTCCTGTGCTGTGTGGCAGGCAAAGCAGGCAGCGTGCCCTGCGCCCTGCCAGTGCTGTCCCCTGCCTCTGCTCCGAGCACCGCAGGGACTGGATGGCTACCAAGAGCAGGCTTGGCACAGCAGGACATGTAAATTCGGTCTGATCCCTTCTTAGGCTCCATACGGAGACTCTGGAGGGTTTCGGTAAACATCCTTGGTAATCTTTGGACACCACAGCCATGTCAAGAAGTATCACGTTCATAAATCAGCCCTTACATCAGCCAGCTCTGCTGGCAGAAAGAACATTTGCCCAGTTCTCAAGGCACATCGAGCCTCAGACGGCATCATCGTTTCTCAGGATTTATGGTAGACACTGAGTTAAGCTGCATCTTTGGTCTTATGCTAAATCACCTTCTTGCCAAGGCTAAAAATTGCTCTGTGGTGTAATCACAAACTGAAGCAGAAGAGCGAAATAACAAATTTCATTCCCATATAATAATAACAAGTTACGTTTCCATAGCACCCCTCTTCCTCTCGGATCCAAAAGGACATTACCAGCTTAACTCACTGAAGCACACTCTGTGCACAGGGACTGTGTAACCCACTGCTGAAATACAGCAACTGCTCCGTAAGGGTCCAATCCAGCACAAAAGCAGTTTAAGACAGAAAGAATTGCCAGTGCACTAGGAAAGGGATCCCGCAGAGCAAGAACTGCCTCCTCCATCGTGCTGCTGATGTGGGGATGGGTAGACTCTGACCCGTGGTGTGCTCTCTGCAGACCAGTCAAGAGGAGAGGTGCTGCTTTCTGCTGGCCAGGCTAAGCCTAGATCTCTCTGGGATGGTGACAAATGCTGGAGTTCCCTCTCTATAGCAGCAGCCAACGTGGCTGTGCTGTCTCCCACCCCGCTGCCCTGACAGACAGCCGGGCACCCTCTGCGTGCCTGGGGGGCAGAGATGCTGGGAATGCTGCACAGCCCAGGCACCTGTGGTCAGAAAAGGTCCTAGGTCATGCATTAGAAGACAAAACCAGTCCCTTATTTGGCCAAGTCATGCTGGGATCGCTGCCCAGTCATGCCCATTCCGACAGCGACAGCCCACACCGACTGTAGCCCTCTCCCTGTCTCCCCACACAAACAGCAGCTTGGGCTCGCGGGAAGCTGTGCTTTGTGCTGCTTGGTGGGTTCAGGAAGACAAAGACCCCAAGGCTTTTCCCAGATAAGCAGTCTGTCTGTTGCACCTTATCCCTTGGAAGGCTGTCCAAAGAGCTACTGTTTCCCTCAAAATAAAATAAATAAATAAATAGGAGCATGTAGGGATGACGAGTCCAGCAGTGAAGGGAGGGGGATTTCACAGGGGCAGGGGGAGTGGGTGCGATGCTGAGCTCCCCAGCCTCATGCACACGTCTGATCTGGGGGCAGGCTGAGCTGCAGACTGAGCTACAGACTGCCTTTGCTCCGTTTTTCCTTTCCAACATTTTCCACAGCCTCCTGCCAAGAAAACTCCAAGAGCTGCCTGCCATGTCTGGCAAACGCTTCCTGCTGCAGAGTCCTCCCCGTTAGCACAGGCGTCGACACGGACGGACGGAGGGACCCGAGATGTGGTGGGACCTTCACAAAGCTCTGTCCTCGCTCCTCACCAAGGGGATGAGACTCTTGGGATTCCCTGGAGAGACTTGGGGAGAGCGAGGGGTGACTCTGAAGTTTATTAGGCTTTTTGGGTCCTTTGTAGGCAGCCCAGCTCCTTCAGGGTTGGGAAGCCTTCTAAGATAAGAGGGATCTCACCAAGGTTTACAGCAGATGAAGTGAAGAGGGAAGGCAACGCACCAGAAGCGAGATAACCATTACTTGCACGTGCTCAGGCCTGGGCTGTAAATGCAGAAAGGGGGTTGTACTTGTGACTAGTCTTCCCACACATCACACAAAGGCAGATCGTCTGGTCTCAGATGCCTGAGCATGGATTTTATCTATTTTTATTACATTCAGAGTCATCAAATACTATGACATTTTTATAAAGCTACCTGGAGTCCCAGCTCCTCCATTCAGCGTAATTTGGGCAAATAAAAATTTGTATCTGAGGTGTCTTGTGTGTTTGGGCTTCTTTTTTTTTTTTTTTTTTAATTTCCTGCTGTGTGAAATAGGAGGAGCAATAAAATCACATCCTTGGAAACAAAAGACGATTGTTTAATGGATTAAAAAAAAAAAAGCCCAACACCTTTCTAGTCGGCTTGTGCCACAGCTACTACACAGGGCTGCTTACACAGGTAGAAGAACAAGCTCCAAGTCCGGACTTCCTCACTTTTATGGGTTTAAATTGGATCCCACTAGGTGTTTAAGGCCATTGTTAAACTGCTAACGCATTCTGCAGCATGACTAACACCAACCGAGTTATTTTTCATTCTCATTTGGCTTTTTTTGGCTCCATCTGCTTGTCATTGCAGACAAGAGAGCCAAACAGAGCAGCGAGTAACAGGTGAGTGATAAACAGCCTGCTGGATGTGTGCAGAGCAGCGGGGACAGGAGTTCACCAGCAAATCTGTGCCTGAAGAGATGTAGGGACAAGCTGCTGCGTTCCCTGACTGAGCAAATGCAACGTGCAAATGTGACTTGCTCTCAGATGTGGCAGGGTAAGACAGAATGGCAGAAGGAAAAACACAACGAGCTACAGGCTTCTTTTTGCCTTTTTTTCTTTTTTTTTTTTTTTCTTCCTGAAAAGTGGCCAGCAGACCCTGGTTGAGTGCATGACCAACTGGCCAGTTGACTAACTGGCCAGAATCTGGCAGCAGGGACAGAGACGGACCCGGGAAGCAGGCGGTGGTTTATGAAACACCCTGTGGAACCAACACTTTCCCCTACCAGGAAAAGTCTTTCGCAACTGAATTTCTCCGAACCATGGGTTCGGATGATTTCCGACATCTCCCTCCATGACCTCTCCCCCCCCTTGCCAGACTGTGGCTTCATCTTAATAGACGAGGCAAATGGGGTTGGGAACATCACTAATGGCATGGAGAGAAATGGGAGAGACTTCCCAAGAAATGAAACCACACAGCCAGTTCCAGGAGCCCCTCCCTGCACAACAGCAGCTCCCAGAGGATCCTGGAAACAGTCAGGATGCTCATCCTACCTGGGATCTTTAAAGTCTCAAAAAAAGCTGTGCAAGAAACTGTCAGTAAATCAAATCCCTACCTTTCTTGATGTGAGAACAGCCCGAACCCTACAACTGCTGGCTCAGAAGTGGGGAATACAACTACAGCAAGATTTCCTCAGCTAATGGCATCTGTACTCTTAGACAAATCTTCCTTAGTTCAACATATCATCAAACACACTTTAAAAAGTTCCCTCTGCTCTCCCATTAACTACGCTGTCTAATGAGATTCCACGTGGGGAGTCCCAGTAACTTACAAGTGAGCGATTAGGGGCTGTAGTTTCAAATTGGAAACAATCATCTACACAAGCAATCCGTCCACATCTGTCTGCAGACACCCCAGGGGCTGGCACGAGCTGTTGGACTTGGCATTCAAAGGCTCACAAGCTCTGCCGGCGCAGACAAGGTCTGAATCTGCTCTCCCACCTAGGTACTCCTGGCGTGTGTCTACAACACTGATTTTCTTTGCTATGAGACAGATCAGAATTGGGCTTCAAGTCACAATTTTTCACTGGAGCCCTGAGGAAGCATGAGAAAAATATCAGTCTACAGTCTCTGTTGAACATGTGGAGAAGGTGAGGTTGGAGGAACAGAAGAGACCTCTGAAATCAAAGATAGAGCTGGAGCAACTTGCCCTTCCCAATAAATATTTCACACTACTTGAATTTGGTGCTACTCGCCAAGGACATCCGAACCATCAGTCCCAGTGACAGTCACACCTCTTGGTTCCAGTCAGTGCTCCCAAGGAAGACGGTACATCTGTCACAGCTGGGCACATCACACCCCCTACTCTGCAGCCACCCTGTAACCACCATCCCCAACTCTACAACCACTCTTTTACCCCCAGAAAGAGGCAAAAGCCAGAAGCTCAGAGATAAAATTTCTCAAGGTCTGAGTGGTGGTTGGGAGGTGAATCAGGGCTGGGAGGCAGAGGAAGGCAGATTCAGGTTCCTGGATCGAAGGCTTGCTCCATCTGGCACGGTATTCAGTTCAGCTTTGGGTAACCTACAGATTAAATATTTACCTCCAAACAGCAGAAATGTTGTATAATCCATCTGATCACATGATAAATCCTCTAAAAATGACCCTCAAGATTTCACCTGCCTCAAAGCTTTTACCAACCTCGCTTGAATCCTAACCAACTCCTGTATCTGGTCCCATGGCTCTAGATGACCCACTTTTACCCCAAAAAGGAATTAGAAGATACACTCAGCCTCACTGTAAAAGACATAGGGGGTTACCTAAAGCTGTCTCGTGGAATCATGACACTAAATTATAATCTCTACTTTTTTCCTTCCCTTTATTTCGCTGCTGCCTCCAAATGTCTCCTACATGGAACTTCAGGCTCAAAACCCAGAAGGCAACAACATTTGGCCTTTTTCGGTCTATTTTTAATCTCAAGATTTATGAGAGGTAGCTGACTCATGTTTTGGCTGGCAGGGCTGGACTCTTGTAAGTAATTGCATCCTCGCTATTTTGTTAATTAAGATAAGTTTTCCCACTTCTGTTTGAGTTGTTGATGCTGCCATTGACTTGATGCAAGAAAAATGCAGATCTTTGCCTTGGGTCTCAGGCAGGTGAAAGGCCAGACGTTTTCTTCTGCAGTCTCTGGCCCAGGCACCCAAAGTGAAAGGTGCAGATATATCAAATTTCCCAGCACTGCTCAGCTCTATCGGATCATTCAAGCATCTCCTGCCACAGGGGAGCTCCACCCTCAGCAAAAGGCAAGAAACCCTACACACACCAGGGCTACTGTGACTTGTTAAGTATGGTTTTGCTTCACATACCCCGATTTCCTTTCCAGCAAGGCACCAGAAAAAAAATACTGAGGAGGGAGTTTGTAGCGAAGGAATTCAGTGAATGATTAACTCCATCCTACCTATTAACCATTGCTCTTCATTCCCTCATGCCTCGCAGAAACCCCAGTTCCGGGTAGCAGAGCCATGCCAAAATCTGATACCTCATTGGTTTTGCTTGTGGAGCCGTCAGGTGATGCGGGTGGTTCTAAGCTTTGAGTTAAAACCCATTAAGCACAGTAATGATTAATCCAGAACCCCGGCACAAATTCATGATGAAATGCTGTTCCTCTTGTCACACCGAATTTATATAAATGAATCCTGCTTCCTGGAGGTGACCATGGAGGGACGGTCTCTATGCAGGCCTGCAGAGGGAGGACCTCTGTTCAGACCAGGAGCAGGAGCGAGGTCTTTAAGGCAGCGAAAGGACAAAATGACTAGATGTTGCTCTGAAATGCACCATATCTAAGCCATCTGTGCCGCCTTTGGGACCAGGAGAAGACAGCGGAGGCAGCTCTGCCAGTCTGAAGATGCTCAGTGGCAGCGAGATGCAGGTGACCCCCCCAGCAAGTCATCACACACTGCAAGATCTCCAGGTCAGATTGGCCCCGTGGGCACATGCAAGCCCACGTGTTTATCACACTCAGCTGCACCTCAGAAAACTGGGAGGGCTCAGCGTTGGGCTCGGACACAAACTCCCTGTATGACCTCAGGCAACTCCTTTACTCTCCACGAGCAGAAAGCTTTTACAGCCTTACCCGGCCGAAAAACAGGAAGACTTCCTTTTTCTTTCGCCTTCTCTATTTTCATTGCAAGATCCTGAGGATAAGCTCTGCTATGCAGTATGCCTGAGCACAGTACCCAGCACCACAAGGTCCCAATCCTGCCCAGGGCTCACAGGACAACACATACAAAAATCAATTCCTAGAACTTTGGATCTTTTCTGCAAACCCACACTTACCATGGTACCGTGCAACAGAGATAGGAATGAATCTCTAATGAATCTCTGCATTTTGAATTGGGCTTTCTAGTACCTTTACATACAAAAAGATGTCAGCACTGCTGATATGTCAGGAATTTTGTGTCCGGTTTTGGGCCCCTTACCACAAAATCAACATTGAGGTGCTGGAGCGGGTCTGGGAAAGAGCAACAAAGCTGGTGAGGGGTCTGGAGCACAAGTCTTATGAGGAGAGGATGAGGGAGCTGGGGTTATTCAGCCTGGAGAAGAGGAGGCTGAGGGGAGACCTTACTGCTCTCTACAACTACCTGAAAGGAGGGTGTAGAGAGGTGCAGATCGGTCTCTTCTCTCAAGTCACAGGCAACAGGACTAGAGGAAATGGCCTCAAGTTGCACCAGGGAAGGTTCAGGTTGGACATTAGGAAAAATTTTTACACTGAAAGGGTTATCAAGCATTGGAATGGGCCGCCCAGGGAAGCGGCTGAGGCACCATCCCTGGAGGTGTTCAAAAGACGGGTTGACATGGTGCTGGGGGACATGGTTTCATGATGGCTTTTTTGTCAGAGTTAGGTTGATGGTTGGACTAGATGTTCTTGAAGGTCCCTTCCAACCTTGATGATTCTATGATTCTATGAATTTACTCCCCAGCTGCTTCTTCATCACCCAAGGACTACCAGCCGCAGGCCTGAAAGCTCCGCTCTGCTGTCAGAGTCAAGTCTTTCGGGCCAACATTAGAAATGCAGAATTTCCTCCCACTTGGAGAAGAAGGACTGTACAATTTCACAGGCACCTGCTGAAAGCCACTTACCACCACAGCCTGTCACGAAAATCCCTGGCACGGAGAGCAACACGTGAGTAAACAGCTCTCGCGCTGCCATCGCCATGGCTGGGTTTCATCAATGAGTGGTGCTGAGCCACCCCTGCCACCACAACAGATGTCTGCTCAGGCTGTTCAACACCAGGACACTCATGAGGCACACTCAACACAGGGAGACACCAGCCAAAACTGTATACATAGACCTAAAATACACTGATACTCAGTACCCCGAGACCCAGAAACCTGTCCTTGCAGGATGAGAGTCAGGGTATTTCATGGCCTCCACATACTGATGGCCAAGCGGGATTTAGGAGCAGCCCTCACTCAGCACAACATGGTGCATCTGAAAGGGTAGGTGGGAAGGATTAAAATGCTCCACTGCAGAAGCCAGGACCTGGTGCTGCAACAGCAAAACTCTCATCTGTCTCTGGCCTGCACAGAAACACAGTAAAATAACACGTCTCCCACGCTCTTTAATTCAGTAATATAAACCTGAAGGCACCGTTCTCACCAGACAAACACACTTGCCCCCTCTTATCTTCCCCACAGATGGCCAGCAATGGCTTCACTACTGCCAGGCAACCCGTGAGGCAGCAGGAATTAGGACCCCAAGAAGTTAAAAGAAACAAGTGTAAAAGTTGAGTTGCAGCCAGAAGGAGAACTGGGACCCATCCTTGCCTCAGCCCTGTGTCTCATCCCAACAGTAAGTTCAAGCTCCTGCTGCGGGCTTTTTTTTGCTCTAGATTCAATAAAAAAAAAATAAAAATGCTGTTGTCGAAATGTGTTTTGTATTGGAAAAGGCAGAATCCCTCCCTCTGGAAGGCCGTGCTCCAGGCTGCGGTGGCAGCAGCGCAGCGGAGACACGGCTCTTCGTGCCCTGCGCTGAGTTTGATTAGGCAGAGGATCAAGACCATCCTCCAACTCCCGGTCGGAATACAGAAAGGCACCCCCTAAGGAGGAGGAAAGGGCCAGTCTCCTCTCCCCCTAATCAGCCAACATTAAACAAACAGCTCACAGCAGGGATCTTGTAGCACGGGCTACAGCCAAGAGCTACCGACTGCCTGATGCTGAAGCCGGTCCAGCTCCTCAGCCCCAAGGCAGGGCATGGGGCTCAGCCCCACAGGGAGCCCAGCCCAGGACACAGAATCAGAGAATCGTCTGGGTTGGAAGGGACCTTTAAGATCATCGACTCTAACCCTTAACCTCACACCACCAAAACCACCCCTAAACCATGTCCCTCAGCACCACATCTACCCTCCAGGGAGTGCTGACTTCCCATTTGGGGCTGGGATATCTCTGCTTGGGAAACTGATGGCATCACCTTGAAAAAAAAATAAAGATGGGCAGAAAACAATTTTTTTTCTTTTCTTTTTTTTTTCAGATGCGTTAAAAGAAAAACAAATGGTTCTCCAGCTACGATAGCACAGTGAGATCCTGCTGGCTCCAGGACCTACCACTTACTACGTACTAGCCAAGCACAAGGTTGTGTGTTTAGTTGGGAGGACGATGGCAAGAAGAGGTCGAAGCAAAAGCAGGGGCAGGAAGGCAGGACCAGGGTTACCAATAAGCCTGTCAAAACGAGTACATATGTGTGTTTTGCTGCCCTGCCATTTACTTTGCACAGAGTGGAGATCCCGAGAGCTGCTGTAGGATGCTGCTTTGCTGCCTTCTCACGAGGATGGCACGGCACCAAGCAAGCAGGAATTAGAAACCCGGGGCGTTTATCCAGCAGCCAAGCATTTAAGCCCTCCACGAGCATTTAATTCCCATAAATAACCACTACAATACTCCCGCCAGGCAAGGAAGCACCAGCCCCGCTGCTCAGAGAGGGGAGAGTGGGAGCAGATGAACCAACGGCAGCCCGGCCCACACCACCAGGGTCGGAACTGAAAACACAACCCAGAAGTCCCGCTTTCCCCCTCCGCGTTCCAGCTGTTAGACAACACTGCCCCCAGTAGCTCGGCTTTCTTCCCAATCTAAGGTATGCACTTCAACTCCCTGATCTGCGACGGGGAGAAGGACAGAGGGGGAAGCAAATCCTGGCCATAGGCAGGCCATAGGCAGCCTCCACGGCCGCTGCGGAATTTAACAACTTCCAGGAACTGCATGGAAAGCCAATAAACACTGCGTTGTATCCACTGCCCTCTCAATGGGAACGAAGAGGAGTCGTGGTCAGCATCCAGAGGGAGAAAAAGGTGCTCCACGTCGCTGATCACAGCAAGCACCTGCACGAGGAGAGGATCTGGAGCAGGGCTGCGTGCCCTCAGAAGATCCAGGACTCTCCGATGACTTCTGAAATGTCTTTCCCAAGCAGCTGAAGAGTTCACCTCCTTCAGGGGAAGCTTTGTGTTCCGTGGGAGTGGGGGTGTTGGGGATTAATTTCCAAACACAGTCTCCTCTCCCTGTTCTCTCTGAAGTTATGGGATCAAGCTACAGACTTGGACGTGTCACAGCTAATCCACAGGAAGACAGAATGCAGCAGTGGGCTGTGCTGGCTTGTTTTAGAGATCCGATGGCTAGCTGTAATTAACACTTGAGATGCTGCAAATTCTAAACCATGCCAGAGAGGAATACTCCAGTCTGACTGGCTGCATAACGTGGGTCACCACACTCCGCACAAAGCAAATCCAAGGCAATGCAACTTAAAGTGGCAGCTGTATCAGATGCAATCAGTGCATGTAATCAGAAACTAATTTGCCCAAGGATGGTGACATTGCTACCCTGACAGTTTACTCTCCTGCAAGCACTGGAAAGGTAGAAAGCTTTTCCAGAAATGGCTAATTGCTGGGTGGAATGAGTGACAACAGGACAGCAGTGAGGGCCAAGGGTCTCGGAGTTCAGGGTCTGGCTGCTGGGCTGTTGAAGTTATTTCGTACCGTACAAAACAGAATCAAGAACCAGTGATGCTCCTGGCACTCCCTCCAAAAAAAGGGGTGTGTCTTCTCTCTAAATTAAAACTTGGGAATTGTGTTGTGTCAGTCTCGCAGAGCCTCGAGTACCACCCAGGCAGCTCAAGCTTTGTTTCCATGGTGCCGTCCTAATATGTGCTGTGCCCTATAACAGCTTTACTGCACAAAGGGGCAGCAGTTTTTTCTTTTTCTTGAGTAAAGCCGTTATTTACTGCTGCTACGAACCCAAGCCACCACATATATCAGCTACAGCCAATTTTCTTAACGCAACTGACAGACTAACACAGCCTAACCCTTGGCCTCTTCTAGCTTTCATCTTACCACCTCAGTTTTGTCTACACTAATTTTTTAAGACTTCTGATGCAAACTTTGCACTGATCCATGCAATCAGGGGCTGCAAATCCAGGCAGAGCTGGGTTCCTAAAGCCAGTGACTTCATGTTTTCCCTCTGTAGGAGTAAAATAACGTTCCCACACTCTGATAGAAACCTTTGATCTGCACAGATTTAATTCATTACTTATGAATCTCTGGCCAACGTCACTTCGTTCATTTCAGTGTCTCTCCACTCGCAGTTGTCTCCTCTGTCCGGGAAGACAGGGGAACCTTTCTTTTTTTACCATGTAGCTGAAAAGGGATCCTGACTAACGGCTTCACCAACTTGTTGCTTATCTAACAGTCCCCTTCCAGAAAATCACCCAGGTAGCAATAATGAGTCGCCCTCTGCAATTGCTTTACAGGGGTTTGGTTGGGAGCCAAGATATTTTCCAATGGAAACTCTTCTCCCAGGGAATCACCCTGCATCGTATTTCAGATGAGTGCTTTGTTTCATTTTGAGGAAATAGGAGAAGATTTCTTTTTAATTGTGCTATGCTTCGGTGCAAAGGCAGTTTCGTGACACAAATCAACCGAGGAGTCACTATAGGGTCTGCTGGAATCATTTATGAGACCAGAATGGCAGCAGCTCTGCTAATACCTCAAAGGCAAGTGCCCATATTCCGAGCTGAAGCTTGTGCAGGATCATCTGGATCTGCAGGTCTTGGGTAAGTGCTGTCTCTTTGCTGTGCCTGCACTGTGCCCAAGCTATGAGATCCCAGAGGTGGTACAGCAACATAAAATATTAAAGGTGCCAGCTGATTGCTCTTTCCCTATCCAAACTCCTCCTTTTGAAAACTCAGTCTTTCCAGAAGGCTTTCCAACCCTTTCCATCTGGGGAGGGGTGAAACACAACTCCCTGCCGAGGGCTGGCTCCAGGCAGCACACAATGCCGTCGGCACAGACTCCAGCAGAGCACAGATCCTCCACAAGGTCTTCACAATGCTCCTGGGCAAGCACCTGGGCAAGACACTGTCCCAAAAACCCTGTCCTGCTCCTCTTCCTGGGGAAGGAAGCTTAAACAGAGGTGTCTGAGGCAGTAAAAAAGTGGCAGAGGGAATGTGGCTGCAACGCTTTTCTTGGAGACTCTCTACTCTGCATCTCACTGTGGTTTCCAGCTGCTCCTTCAGCTCTCTATGTCTCGGGAGAGGACACTCTGTGCTGGGAGCACACATCGCAGGATGGAGCCTGTCATTATTATTCTTATCACCTCACAGACCTCCTAGCACTGGCCGAAGAGCGTGGCTCGGATGGTTGTCTCTGCTGGAAAACAGCTCCACGGCCCCCGCATGCAGAAGTAACTCCTGAGGCAAAACCCCTGAGCATTCCTGTACTGACAGCACCGATCCCCACTGCCAGTAGGACCCCGGGGTACCAGAGAGTTGGGCAGAGAAGAACCTGATGTACTTCAATAAAGGCAAGTGTAGGGTGCTGCACCTGGGGAGAAATAACCCCCTGCACCAGGACAGCTTGGGGGCTGACATGCTGGAGAGCAGCTCTGAGGAGAAAGACCTAGGAGCCCTGGTGGACAATAGGATGACCAGGGAGCCAACAAGGTGCCCTTGTGGCCAAGAGGGCCAAAGGCATCCTGGGGTGCATCAGGAAGAGCATGACCAGCAGGTCAAGAGAGGTTATCTGCCCCTTCTACTCTGCCCTGGTGAGGCCCCATCTGGAGTACTATCTCCAGTTCTGGGCTCCCCAGTTCAAGAAGGACAGGGAACTGCTGGAGATAGTACAGCAGAGGGCTACAAAGGTGATTAGAGGCCTGGACCATCTCTCTTACGAGGAAAGGCTGAGGGACTTGTGTCTTTTGAGAAGAGAAGACTGAGGGGGGATCTGATCAATGCTTATAAATACTTAAAGGGAGGGTGGCAAGAGGATGGGGTCGGTCTTTTTTCAGTGGTGCCCAGGGATAGAACAAGAGGAAATGGGCACAAACTTGAATATAAGAAGTTCCACCTAAACATGAGAAGGAATTTCTTTTACTTGGAGGGTGGCAGAGCACTGGAACAGGCTGCCCAGGGAGGTGGAGTCTCCTTCTATGGAGACATTCAAAACGCACCTGGACACATTCCTGTGCAACTTGCTCTAGGTGGACCTGCTTTGGCAGGGGGTTGGATGATCTAGATGATCTGCAGAGGTCCCTTCCAACCTCATATCATTCTGTGATTCTGTACACGGGGCTGCACCGATGTCCTGCTGTTGGATTTGTGGCATGTGGGAGCACCAGCAGTGGAGACAGGAACTGAAACATCTGGTTGTTTTTTTTCCGAGCCACACTTGGAAAGGCTAAGCTGTATTCCACCCCTAACACACAACCGGCCCAGCTGTGCGGCGAGCAGAGGAACAGAGAAGTACAGAAATAGCCACTTCTGGAGCGCTCTTTCAAGCAACCTGAGGTTGCCCTACAAAAATAAATACACAGAAAGGAACGCTCGTGGGGGTTTTTCTCAGCTGTTAGGGGGACCCACGTGCTCACATCACTGCGGCGCGGTAAAAGGATCCATCCCCTCGATGGTTCACAGGGTGTTCCTGCCACCCACCAGCCAACCCGTGGCTTCCACACCCGTCCCTTGATGGGACCAGACCCAGCTCCTGTCACCAACCTGACCTAAACCAAAATCTGGAGGCTTCAAGCCGGACTCACTCCACCCCCTTCCCGAGGCGTGGCTTTGAGAGAAAAACTAACAACTTTGGCCAAGGCAATGCAATTCGGCTGGGCTCCGCTTTCCCAGGCTTAGCTGTTCCTCGGGTTCCTCCCTCAGGAGGACTCAACCCACACCCTCCATCCTCTTTTTAGAGAGCCACTCCCACCTCTCCCTGACCATGAAGCCTTTGCTGTAGCAGAACCTATTTAACCCCTTCCCAGCAGGATTCCTGCCCCCCTGACCCAGCAGGGAAAGGGGGTTACAGAGTTCCATACGAGCCCCCCCAACCAGGGAGAGGACAGAGAGGCTTCACTGCCCATCTCAACCAAAGCCGCAGGGACAACTGCTCTTTGGCTCTGGACCCGTGTGAGTCCTCCTCCCTGCCAGAGGAGCCCAGAGCAGCACGGATCCTGCGGGAGCCAGGACGAGGTCCTGCCAGGGGATGTTGCAACGGAGCTGCGAAGAGGCCACTGCTGGGGATCTGCAAGTACCATTAGGGATGTCTGCCCAAGGAGGTGGGCACAGGCTCAAACCAGGGCTACAAACTCCACCCGGGAAATCTGAGCTTCAAACCAGTGATTAGACCTCATGACTTCATCACAGACACGCAAAACATCATTGCACAGAGCCAAATGCGTTCCTTGATACAAGGAGCTGTCGGTATAGGCGGGGGTAACGCAGGATGCCCAGAAAAAAGGGGCATGGTATGGTGTCCAGGTACAATTCTGGATGGATAGGAAGGGGCTGGCTGAGTCCTGGGTAGTATGCAGAATTTGTGTCACTACAGATCGTCCCGCAGGCTCCTCAAAAGCGAGAGCTGCTGTAGAATGTGTCTGCTGCTGGGGAGAGCACAGCCTTCTCCTGGGGATGCTCAGGAACACACACCAGGACAGCCACAGTGGGAAGAGAGGGTCCCATCACCTCCCAACACCACGCTGTCGGGGGACAGCCCCTAGACCCCAACCCGGAGGTAAAGCAGGGCCACACGGTTAAAACACATACTCCAGGACCGAAAAATGCCAGAGGTGGGAGATTCATTAAAACAAAGTGAGCAATCGTCACTTCCTTCCATCAAGCACTGTTACCAAACCAGCGTATCACACTGTCTTAACAGGGGTAGCTAATTAAATTAGAAATGACACTGGATTAAACACAGTAACACAAGACCGTATGCCACATCCAAAACTTCCGTCTCCGATCTCAGCTTATGAAAGTTTTCACTATGTGGCCTGATGCCAAAGAGATGTACTCATTCCTAACCTGAGGGGAACTATTTTTGCTGTTAGACTGGCAGAAGGAGCTGACAGACGAATATTACGCTTTGTTTTCATTATCTCCGTTTAAATCCAGTGGTAGCACATCATCAAAATGGATGCAATCTTTTGAGGGAAAGGGAGGAGCTGGAAAGTGAGGACAGAATCCGTAGCAAATGCCACAGATGGCCAACTTGTACGTCGTTGATGCTTTTCCTGATGATAACTATCCTTTGCAAAAATGGGAACGGCTGTAATCACATGGGGTTTTTTTCTCCTTTTCCTTTTTTATCTCCTTTTCCCCCCTCCCCGCTTGCTTTCTTATTCACTCATTACAACTCAGAGAAATGTTTGGCAACATATGGAGTAAATAAGAGACAAGATGATACAAAATCGAGCTGAACTACAACGATCAATCAAAGGACAACAAAGCTTGAAGAAATGGAGAGAGGATGACGCAGAAACGCCTTATGGAAACCACAGCGTGGAAACCGCGGCATGAGGGGATAAAACAAGGAATCCCATTAAACGGCAAACAGGGAGAGAGGCACTGACAAACCAGATGAGTTTGTTCCGCTGCACCTTCTGAATGAGTGATTTTCTTTTTAGAACCCCTCTTTGTGAGAGCAGAATGAAAGCAGCTGGGGGAAACGGGAGAGAGACCCGTCGGGGACTTGCCAGCAGGAGAAGAACAGGATCGAGCCCACACTTTCACTCCAACAGGGAAAAAGCCACAAGGAGGAAGACACCACCAGTAAACTTAAAAATCACAGGAAACACAGGGAAAAATCAATGCAAGCAATACCTGGTAAATAATACACCAGTTGTCAAGGAAGCCCACCACCAAAAAAGCACCAAAGCTCTAATTTTAAAAAGGGTAAGTTTCTCCCTCATGAGAACAGCACTCAAATCCCTCTGAAGCTTTAGGAAGGAGAACAATAAACAACTTGGACCTTCTGCTCGTGCCGTCGCTGTAATGGCATTATGGTGACACTTCACTAACACCAGGGACCATTATGCTCTGATGGAATAATGCAGAATTGCCTCCTTGTTTGGTGCTTTAGTTACATTTTGCTTATGTGATTGGTCCCTTCCACAGGCTGAATGCATCTCGTTTGCAAAATATTTATCTAGCACCTCATTTGGGCCTTTTTCCCTCCTACAAAATTTCTTACAAAAGAGAAATACAGCCTTGTTTTTGCTGGGGATACGGCTTCTTATAAAAATGACATTCCAGGCTGTTTAAGTTTTTTTCTAGGAACAGAAGTCAAGCTATTTTGCCTTTGTGGACTGGACACTACTGTACAGACACTGCACTGCTTGTGGTTTTACTTGAATTGGATTTTACTTTTAATTGGACTTTTTTTCCCCTTGATAGTTTCTGAAAACATTGAGCCTTGAAAAGGCTTTTACTGCATCACATAATACCAAAATCTACCCATTGTTGCCAACTCTTGAAATTTAAAATATCACAGACTGTAGGTTCCTGAATCATAAAATCTGTTTATTTTAAGAAGGTTTGCTTAGGTGAAGTCACCGGCTAGGCAGTGTAACCCCAGGGCTCACTGCCAAATCCACAAAAAAAAACCCCGCTGGGTTTTAGATGAAAGTTATGACACCCAAATCTGCAGAGCTTCTGCTTCTGCAGGAGTGCGGTGATAGCAGAGCTCCTCTGATTCCAGCTTCTCCTTTTACCCATTCACAAACAGTGTTCAACATTAATGATGGAAAAATAAGGGAGTTTGACTCTAGTCTTTTAAACTGAGATTCTAATCTCCACTTCAAAACTACCACAATACTAAGGATGTGTCAGAAATAGTCAATATTTGCAAGGGAAAGTCAGAAAATCTTTATTTCCAGTTGAGGAATGAAAGAAGTGATACCAGCTCATGAAACAGCTAAGTCTCAAAGTAAATGCCAACAAAATCCGGTAGCCCTGGAAGCAAAGCACTTGAAAAGAGATCAGATCAGAGCATTTCTCAGACGGCGAAACTCAGAAGTGCAAATGCTGCCACTTGAAGCGTGTTGCTCCTGAAGTATAGGGGTTTGGTTTTTTTTTTATGTTGCGCACTGCAGATTATTTGGAAAAACAGACTTTGCTCTTGATTCCAGCCAGACTTTGCGTTACACTTCAAGAACCCGACTCTGGCGACGGGAAGGGGCCAATATTCCCATTCGGTCTGCCTGGAGACTGCTTCCAGCTAGGTATGTAGCGTCTGCAAGCAGCAGAGCTTATTTCCTTAGTGATTCTTTGGATGGGGACATTTCTTCTGTACTCCTAGTAACAGCGCTGCCGAAGCTGGCATGTATTTCTTCAAAGTTGCTACGTCTATAACGTCGGATACGAGAGGAATTCATTTCCTAGGCCATACTTCTACAGCTCGAGGTAACGGTATCGCATTCCCTGAGGGTAAGTGCTAGCACACACGCCTGCCACAGAACCAGGGGGCTTTGGCACTGGTAATTTTCTGAACTCGGCCTTCTTAAAGGCCGTTTTTGTTTCAGACTAATTAAAAAAAAAAAAAAGTTCTGTTGAGATATGAAAAAAAAACCAGCTTTCCTCTAATGAGAGAATAGACAGCAATCATTAAAAGCATTATTTACTTTATCTGTCAGCGTTCAATAAAAGGAACATGAAATGAATAGACAAAACCGCTTGCATAACTTCACTGTGTCATGAGTCCCTCTCATCCCAACAGAAATTAATCTGTAAATCTTTCATGGTTGTAATGACAACGTAAGCACCCATGCCTCCTTTCCCATCATCAAACAGGGCAGTAAATTTCCCCCCGAAGGAAATCCATGTGCCGCGGCCGCCCGCTTCAGCACATCTTATACCAGTCATCAGAATATTACCAGCACACACTTCTTCAGCAGAGTCATGGCTGTACACACGGGATGATCTGCTGGCTGACAAAGATGACTCTACAGCCTGAATTCCAAAGACAATCATCCCTCAGCGGAGCAAAGCTCTTCCCCTTACCACACTGCTCTCAACAGTGCTGTAAACAAACATTTCTCCATCGAAATCGGAGGAAGATGTCAGTAACACTATCCTGCCGTTTCAGTCCATTGGCTTTAGCAGATTTCCCCTTCCCACATTCCGGGCACTTTGTTTTGTTGACCTGCAAGAGCTTTATGTCCAACTCCAATTTGTCATCGCGTAATACCATCTAATCCAAAACGTTCGGGGAGCTTTTACAACTCAACGCCTCTGAACAACAATAATATAAACAGTCTCAAACACTTCCTACCGAAATTAATAATCCTAGAAACACACTGCAATAACCCCAAATCCTTAAAAAGCCAAATGAAGGACTTATCATCACAGTCTTCAGAAGGCTGCTCTACGAGCGCCCAGCGAAGCCCTGGCACGTTCCACCTCTGTCGCAACGGCACATTCAGCCTCCGGGGCTGTAGATCCCCGTGTCTAACTGACAACAGATAACGTAACATCAGAAACCCAGTAATAAAAATCAGTCCTTCCCAGTTAGGGACTTTCTGCAACGAACATTGGCTGGTTTGTTTGGAAAAGTCTAAACGCATCCCGTAAGAAAAGAGTTGGAAAACACCTTGTCTGCTGAATTTAGAGATCTGCACGTAATCCTAAAGTTAGTCTAGATACATCTTGCCGACCTACAACTTAATGTTTATTCTGGTTACAGTTACTTCGCAACTTCTGCAGTATCTCTTAATCTATAGTGACACTAAAAAGTGGAAACTTAGTTAAACTGAGTATCCGAAGAGAAAAGCAGACCCTTAACGTATTGTAGAAATTAGTTCATCTGAGATTTTTCCACTCTGCCGGGCCCCACGTCATCTCTTCTACATGAATCACTCAGTGCTTTTTCTCCTCAAGAACTGAAAAGTTGTTCCCTAAGGAAAACAAATTTAGGTTCAAAAATAAATTTAAAAAAAAAAACCCACTCTTCCCCTAGATCTGTTTTTTTTTGCATCATACAGTAACTTTATTTAAGTGACTGCGCATATGGACTGTTCTAACACACCTCCAAGAAACACACCTTTGTGACTGATTTTCCCAAAACAAAATCAGCATCTGGACACAAACACAACTGTCATCTCGTCCGGGCATTTTCACGGAGGAATCCTTCACATGAACTTGTTACATTTGAGCCTTTCAGATTTGCCGTTAACAGAACAGTGTTTCACCCACATCCAACTGCTCATTTCCTGACATCATTCTCCTCCTGCGATTTTCCCCCAGAACCTCAGAAATTAACACACACACCCCCCAGCACAAAATCTCCTGCCCCACGGCGCAGCAGCTCCCAGCTCTCTTTAAGGCACCTACGGGGAATGTCACGTCACCCTACGGGGAATGTTCATGTTATCCTACCGGGAGTGTTCACCTTATCCTATGGGGAATGTTCACATTATCTTATGGGGAATGTTCACCTTATCCTATGGGGAATGTTCACCTTATCCTATGGGGAATGTTCACATTATCTTATGGGGAATGTTCACCTTATCCTATGGGGAATGTTCACATTATCCCACGGGGAACGCTAACGTTATCCTATGGTTTTGCCCAACATACCTGCGGGGCTGTCTCGGATCTCGCACACATCCAGTGTGCCCCAAGCATTGCCAACTCTTGGCAAGACACGAGCAGCGTTACGAGACAACCCGGTTTGGGCTGAATCCTGAAAAAACCGCTGCTCCAGGTGTGGAGCCGAGCGCATCCCCAGGGCCGGGACCTTTTTGGGGGGCCATCAGCCCCGCCGTTTTAGCCAAAGCCAGCGAGCCCCAGCAGCGCTGCCAGGCTGGGCCCGCACACTTCATCTCCTGAAGCCGTTGTCCCTTTTCCCTCCTCTGGAGCCACTTCTGCCCGTCCCTGACCCCTCAGGCTCACGGCAAACTTTTCCGCGACGTCTCTCCATCTTTGCCCCTGGCCGTCACGCGTCCCATCCCCACCGCGGCCCAACAAGGCTCGAAGGCAACACGACGCTAAAGGGCCGGTAGCCCAGCTCCCAGCGCTCGCCCACGGCACAGCCCAGCCGCCCGGCCCGTCCCGTCCCGTCCCCGCCACCCCCGGGCCCGCCGCGCCCCGCCGGTACTCACAGCGCCGTGGCGGCGGGAGGGATGCCGCTCCCCGGGCGCTCCATCCCGCGGGCAGAGCAGTTGACGAGGCAAGCGGGACCGCTGCAGGTACAATCGACGGCGCAGGGCTGACAAACGGGGGCCGGGGGCGTCCGGGCGGCCGCCAACCCCCCGCACAGCAGGGAGCAGAGCAGGCACCAGCCCGAGAGGGGCAGCCGCGCCGCGGGGACGCCATGTTTGCGCTGTGATCCAGTGTCTCCATTTCCAAAAGGCATCTCTCTCCCCTACGGGCATGGCATGGCCCCGGCCCGCCGCTCTCCCGGCCGG
>NW_015090794.1:3233184-3246796 GCF_001431845.1 Calidris pugnax
GGGAGTCCCGGGGGCAGGGGTCCCGAGGGCAGTCGGATCCCGGGGGTCCCTAGGGCAGGGGGATTCCGGGGGCAGGGGGGATTCTGGGAGCACGGGGTGCCGGAAGCAGGGGGTCCCGAGGGCAAGCGGATCCCGGGGACAGGGTGTCCCGAGAGCAGGGGGATTCCGGGGGCAAGGGATTTCCGGGAGCAGGGGGTTCCCGGGGGCAGGAGGGTCCCAGGGATCAGGAGCATCCCAGGGATTGGGAGCATCCCAGGGGAGCAGGGGGATTCCAGGAGCAGGCTTGGCCCCAGGGGTCAGGGGGTATCCTGGAGACCAGGGCGGTCCAGGGAGCAGGGGCATCCTAGGGATCAGGGAGATCCTGGGAGCGGGGGGATCCCAGAAGCAGAGTGGGCAGGGGGTATCCTGGTGGGAGCATCTCAGAAAGTGGGTAGCATGGAGTTCTGCTTGGATAGATGTCTCAGAAAGATGGGGGAGGGCTTCCCCTGCCCTGCACAGTCGGACGATGGGCAGAGGGAGCACCAGCCCCGCTCTGTGCCCTTCAGGGGGGGCTTTGGTGCTCTGTTCCTGTGGCTGGTGGCCATTCCTGAAGTCACTGCATGCCTGCTGAGCCCAGGAAGAGTCGCAGGGTACAGTGTGTGTTACACGGGCAGCATAGTAGGTAATTCAGGTATCTTGGAGAGAGATGAAGAACAAGGCAGCTTTTAATTATTTTTTTTAATGCTGACCATAGCAAAGTCATCGGGCTTCAATGCCCCTTGCACCCAGCACTGGTCCAGGGCACTGGCCATGGTTCAGACCGGGCCAGACCTGTTGAGGTCAATGCTGTCATTATATGATGGCTCCCCAGGGATCCTATGACCCTCAGGGACCTGAACTGGTTCTAGTGACTGAAGAATATGACTACAATAAAGTATCTGTACAACCAAAGGAAGCATAATTCTGTCCTTGGAGAAGGCATCTCTCCAAAACCAAACCCAGCCCCGTTGGAAAGCAGTGGAGAAGAAGGTGTGAGTGCTGATAATTTTACAGGGACCCTAATTTGTTACTGTTTGGTGTGTGCCTTTGGTGTGATGGTACGTATGTATGGGCTGCGGCCCCAGCCATCAGCCGAGGGGAGGATTCGAGGAAGCTCAAATGAAACGTGGAACTTACTCCACAAACCAGAGCTGGTGGTTCCTGTCCAGCTGAGCAGGGATTTCTCACCATAGACACAGCACATGTGTGTGCCTGTGGTGGTCTGTGCGAGAGGGGAAAACCTGGCACCGGTCTGGAGACTGTCTGACGCCCAGAAGGACGGAGGAGAAGTGGGGGGAAGCAGTGGAGGGGTGCACAGTGTCTGACGCTTCCCTGGAGTGTCCTGGGAAGGGCAGGGACCCGAAGACAGAGCAGTAAATCCCACACATCCTCCAGAGACAGGGGCCTGTTCACCCAGGGGGGGTCTGACACCTGAAGCGCCAACCAAAGGCGCTTTCTCCTGAGATTTGCTGACCCGGACAAAACTTTCAGCGGGGTTTGTCCTAAATGAGAACCAAGAGCATCTTGCTCTTTGTTTATGCCGTTCCCTTAATTCTCACAGCCGTTCACACCCTTTAAAATATTCCTACGTAACATTTAAGTTCAATGCAGTGAGTCACTCCAGCTGAGCCTTGGTGTCAAGGCTATGAGTGTCCCCGGGAGTCCCCAGGTTGCCCACGGGCAGAACTGAAGCCACAGACTGTTCAGTCACGGCTCTTGCAGCAATTACTGTCTTTATGAACACCTCAGGAAGGTCTGGCGAGCACCACTGTGGGACAGGCTGCTGCCTCTGCCGTACAAGTGAGTCTCCCACCTGGAGAAACTGCACCCCTCAATCAGACGGCCGCCCCAACGCCAGGGTGAGGGGCTTTTTGTACTTGTTGGAAGCAGCTTGCACACCCAAGCGGGGCTGCCTTCTGTGCAGAGCTCCCGACACCCCTCAGGGCTGCACCCCTCACCTCCGCCAAAGTTTGGCGCTCCCCTGTGTGTCCCCCAGCGTTCCCCAGTGTTCCCAGTGCTCCGACGGCGAGCCTGCTGGGGAGCTGCCGTCCTGACACTCTACAGCAGCCATTGTGTTAGTGGGGCCCTGTCAACGGGCGGGCTCAGGAAATCTGCCTGGCAGCTTTCAAGGGAGAAACCACAACAAAAAGGGGTGGGAGAGAGACATGCTAGCTGTCCGCAAGCATCCAAAGAGTGCAAGCAGCAGGGAGCCAGAACAATTGTTTGGGGTGGTACCAGACCAGCGACGGGAGCCTCAGAGCCTACTACCCCTGCTGTTCCTCTTCTGAGAATAGACCTGGGGGAGAGGAGGGCGGTGGGGGCATGTTTGCCTCTCTCGGTGGCTGGCATTGCCTACAACTTGTCTTTCTGTTGGTGTAAAACACCCTCGCTGGAGTTGTCCCACGTCCCCGCACTCGCTTTGGGGCCAGGTCATGGGTTTTCACCCTGCGCCGCGTGATGGCTGCTGCGGTCCTGCGCACCCCAGCTCCTGCAAGCAGGCGAAACATGGGCATCTCTCCTTTGCCTAGGAGAAAATAGCTGATTATTGCTGAGATCCCCCCACCTTGGGCACACTGGAACCTTTGGAAGCTCAGGAAAGAGGAGGACAATTAGCCAGGGGTGACAGTGAACTTGCTTTTTAATCACGTGGGATTTTTTGAAGCCCCTTGTGATTTCAGGCTCACAGGAATCTCTGGGGAACAAAGGACGGACCCGCTAGCACTGGGTGTACACCCACTGGGGGTTATGAAGCCTGTGTTACACCTCCAGAGCTGCTCACCACCTCCCTGCTCAGCCGGGTGTGCTTGACCCATGACGGTCCCGATCCAACAAAGTCTGTAAGCACTTGCGTGGTTTTAGGTCTGAGCGTTGTCCCGCTGAAGCCAAAGGAGTGACATCGGTTTCTGTCAGCTGGGGCTCTTTCTTTCCTTATCCAAACGCTGCACAAACCTTAAAGAAGATGACTGGCAACATCTGATTTCACTCCTTGGCACGGTACTTAATGTATGTGAGAATTTACTTTCTGAAAACATTTTGTGCCTTTTGGACTTGAAATCTGCTTGAAAGACACATCGTATTTTGCATGATGTATTGTGCCCAAAATAGCTCAGTGGTTACTACTTCCTCATGTGACTACGATGTATTTATTTCCGCTCCTTCAATTGTAAATTGCTTTTTTGCTTTTTTTCCCATTCTTCTGTACTGATGCCCATATTTCTTCAGATAACAGCAAGGAGAAAATATCCTGCGTATGGATTGTAATAAGCAGATTAGATCTCTAATGTAATCCAGCAGATGTAATGAAGTTAAGGGCTCTGCCCCAAAAGCTAGGGCTGCCAAGCTGTAATGAGGGCAACGAACAAGGAAATAATTGAGTGAGTGGGAAAGGAGACAGCAGATCTCGATACAGCTGCAAGAGAATAATTTGTTCACATTGAATCACAATTTTTGATCTTGGAGGAAGGTCTCGTTGCTGAGTCGGGACAGATTTTAAAACACAAACTGCAGAAAATGATGGAAGTGGAAAATGTACTCTGGGGCTGGGAGGCTGGGAACAGCTTGTTGTGGGGAAGGGATTCTTCTGGTTCCTCCTACTGGCAAGCAAATGGAGAGTTTCTCAACACTGTTTACTTGAAGCAGAATTAAAAACCCAACTAAGAGGGTGTTAATTCTCCCTGTCCCACCAGTCCTCCAGGCTGAACGCACCCAGAACATCAGCAGCAGCAGATACACTGTGGTCAGCAAAACGTGACGGAGCTGTGGCCGGCCGGGAATGTCACTGCTGTCTCCAGGCCCCTCCGGCCAGATCCTGAAAGCGCTGCAGATGTCTTCAGCAGCACCCAGACAGCCCTGAAATCCCTCTGTGCGTGGCCGGACCCCACGGCACCCCCTCTCTGGCACTGTATTTCTATACATTAAAGCTCTGTTGGGCTCACGCCTGCCGTGCCCTGATGTAAAGGGCTGTGAGCAGCTCGTGTGGAGAGGGCTGTGCTCCCCACAAATGTGTGCTGCAGCCACCGTGCTCTGCAAAAATCCTCTGCAGTGGGCTTCACATAAGGTGCAATGGCACACACACAGGGAAAAAGTCTCTTCCCTGCATTGCCCTCCCACACTGCTGCTTTTTCTCTTGCTTAGGAATCCCTTGTCACATTTACGCAGGAGCAGTGGGGACACCTTATCACCCAGGTGGGTCCATGGCCCATGGAGGGGAGGTTCTGTGCAGCTGGAGGCTGGGTTTGGAGCCTGGATAACTGGGCCAGGACAGGGAGCCTTCTGCTTCCAGCAGCACATCTCTGCTGCACCTTGTATGTGGTTTAAAGAAGGCAGGAAGGAAGGAAAGAAGGAAAAAAAATGCCCTTCTTGAACTTTCTGCCCCCTTGTCACAGGCTTTGGTCTCTTTGGAGAGCAGCTGTATGAACGTTTGGCCACAGCGCTCAGTTTGCTGTTATTTCCCTGCTTAGAAATTACTCCTACCTGATGGACGGGGCACACCTTGCCCTCAGCAGGTGTCCAAGGGGAGAAAGCTGTCCCCTTTGCTTTTGGATGGGATCTGGGTATCCCAGAGGAGGTGAAGATCCCCATTTCTCCTGGGAGGAGGCGGCTGTTTCCCTCCCTGCAGGTTGTTGCTCTGCGGCTGTATTTTGGATGCCCCTCGCTCTGCAGATGCCCCTCGCTTTGCCCACCCTGCAATGGGGCTACCTGAAGAGTGACCCCCATAGGAGCCATCTCCTTCCACCCAAGCCTGGCTCCTGCCTCACCTCCCAGTACGAGCGTTCCCCATCACCCAGAGCACCAGTCAGATCCAGAAACCCCCCATCGCTCCCCCAAATCCCCCCTCGCAGCTACGGGATGGCACTGACAGGTCTCGTTAGGGATGTGGGGGGAGAAAACTGGGGTGGGGAGGGGGCTGCCCCGGCGCTGGGGAGAGGGACCCGACGGGACGGGCGGGCTCAGCCCCTCACCGCGGCCGCCGGGCGGTGCGGAGCCGGTCCATGGGCCCCTGGCGCCCTCTAGCACCGCCTCCCCGCGATCCGCCGGAGCGAAAACCGACGGGGGGTGAAAGGCTGGAGCGGCCCCACAAAGAAAATTCAGCCTAAACTGGGATGCAAAGGGAGCCAGTCAGGTGTAGCGAGCCCCGGGCAGCCCAGGCTGTCCTTGCCGCCGGTGACACAAACTGCCCTGGGGTGAGGGTGATGCCAACTCCTGCCCTTGGCATCCCCTGTGCACACGTGTGCACACACCGGGTGGCACAGAATCCATAGGGTCAGTGCTATCTACCTGTGATGGACTGATGACCATGCGGAGCCGTCTCACACCACGTCCCGAGCAGATTTCACCTGTGCTGGGTTAATTAAGCAGCAATTTGCCCACCAAACGGCTCCCAGCTGCACGTCTGGGGTCGCTGGGCACAGGATGCTGTGAACAAGGCAAGGAGGCTGGACACGGCAGTCCCAGCAGTGTGGGGTGCCCACAGCCAGGTGGGATGGATGCTACCACCCAGCTTCTCCAAGGTGGCTGGAAGAGGGACCCCCCAACTCCTCGCGCTGTGCTCGGGGTCCGTGCTCTCCCCCAAGGCCACATGGTTGTCTTTTAGTCCTGGGTTTTCAACTGCTCAGGGGCTAAGCTGAGTCAGCACAAGCCCCTCTTGGGCTTTTTCTGGATGATTTTTGTGGACATTTTCAGCTCAGGAAGTGAATTTATTCACGCTGATCATTTTCATCCATTTGACGTAGTGTGAATGCAAACCAGAGCTGAGCAGTTTTAGTCACATCGCTTTCTGCTCCGTAACTAATTGGTGGCGACTCTGCTTTTATTTAGCAAACACTCTTTCAAAGTAAAGGAAACTTAACGATTTCTCTCTTAATATTTTTCAACTTTGAGGGCTTTTGGAGGTCCTTGGCTGATGGAGGGACACTCCCACCAGGCTGAACTTGCAGAATTCTAGTTTTTGGCTGTGGGTGCTCTCTGGCCATTCCCACTCAGTTCTCCCCTGCATTAGCTCCTTGGAGAGCACGGTGCACACCAGAGGGGTTTAAAGCTGCTCAGGATTTTCAGCCTAGAGAAAAGGAGGCTGAGGGGAGACCATATTGCTTTCCACAACTACCTCAAAGGAGGGTGTAGAGAGGTGGGGGTCGGTCTCTTCAAGTCACAAGTGACAGGACTAGAGGAAACAGCCTCAAGTTGCACCAGGGGAGGATCAGATTGGATATTAGGAAAAATTTTTACACTGAAAGGGTTATCAAGCATTGGGATGGGCTGCCCAGGGAAGTGGCTGAGGCACCATCCCAGGAGGTGTTCAAAAGATGGGTTGACATGGTGCTGGGGGACATGGTTTAGTGACGGGGTTTTTTTGTCAGAGTTGGGTTGATGGTTGGACTAGATGTTCTTGAAGGTCCCTTCCAACCTAGATGATTCTATGATTCTGTATGCAGGTCCCTGCCTGCCAGCAAAGGCAAGGTCCAGAGGGTTGCTGTGGCTGGAGGCAGAATGGATAAGGGGTTTGTCCTCGGGTAATCTTGTTAATCAGAAACTTCCCGGGAAGTGTGCTCGGCGCTGCGAGGCCTGACCAGGAGCTGGACACGTGCTGGCAGCGTTTGGAGGACTCTCACCTGTACCACAGGTCGCTGCTCAGGGAGAATGTGAGCTTTGGGGCAGGGGCCAGGCAGGGCTAGCGTGGCAGGGGGCTTTCAGTCACCAGGCTGGCCTTATGCCACCTTTGGCCATCACATACCTCAGACCCTGCGAGAACCAATGCTTTCGAAATCCCCTCTGCCAGCTGCAGCCACAAAACAGCCCCAGTTTCTTACTTCTTGTGTTGCTGGAAAAGTCCAAAGCGCAGGGAGGGAATAACGAATTCAGCTGGGAAGATGCTGACGAGCGCTGGCTGCCGGAGCCGGGAGGAGGAGGAGGAGGGCTGCTCTGTGTGGGGGGTGCCCTGTGGGGGTCCAGCCTCGCTGCACCGGGGCTGACTATGGGATGTGACCGGCCAGAGCAGGGGGCAGGGAGGGGGCAGTGGTGCCCGTCTGGCCGCAGCGTGGTCCCCCCGAATTGCTGCTGCGCTGGGCCCGTTGCTATAGCAATGCTGATGTCGCAGCGCCGTCAGGAGGCATTGCAGTGCTGGAGTTGGCATCTTTCACTGAGGCGAGTTGAAGCCATCCTGGGTTTTAGCTGGGTAAGAAGTCAGGGAGCAGCCAGAACCACTCATTTTCCCACCGCCGGGGTCTCCAGGAAGCCCTCTCCCCTCTCCCTCACCTTTTGCACCCACTCTTGTGGCATCATCCTGTTCTGCACAAGGTGAAGGCTCCCAGCCTGCTGCAGAGAGCCCAGGAGAAGCATTGCCTGGTACCAAGCTTGGGGTGTGATGGTCCTGTCTCCACTGCAGATGCCACCGATGAGAGGAGGTGCAGGCTGGGGCTTCCCCTCCTTTCTGTCTTCCTGTGACAATTTGCATCCAGAAAGCAGGGTGCAGCAAACACCCTGATGAAGCTGAAGCCAGAGGGCAGCCGGCAAGAGGCACAGAGGCAGAGATATGTGTTGAAAACCTTTAGGACAGGCTGAGTTGAAGGCTCCTTCCAGCCTGGTAAAACCTGGGGTACCAGCACGCTGGCAGGGAGAGAGGGTGTTCCCAGAAATGCTGGCACCATCGCACCACAATACATCTGCTTTTGAGAAGCCAGCTTGGAAAAGTTGCTTGCCAGCACTTTTTTGGCTTTGAATTGGCCCTAGTTGGTTGCATGTGGCTGTGCCTTGCTCCCTGCCTTCCCCAGGCACAGCCGATCGCTTCCACGTGTGCTCAGCTGGTCAAGAGCCTGATTGCAGAAGGACAACTAACGCAAAGCAAATTACTGGCAGACATAATGTTTGCAGAGCTGGGACAACCCTTAGCTTCACTGGGGGAAAAGATGTTTCCCACAATAAAGAATAAACACTTTTAAACAGACCAGGAAATTGTAAAATTGCAGAAAAGGGAAGGCAAGAGGAGGCTGCCTGAGCGGCTCTATGGAAGCTGGTGGCACTTCAGAGCGCAGGGTACCTGGAGACATCGGGCTCTGGGCTGGCCATGCTGCTCACGCAGTGCCATCTTGAAGGAAAAAGTAATTGCCCAAACTTACTAGAGTTTTGTTAAGAGAAAATGTTCAGCCTTCCTTGGAAAAATGTTAACAAACACCATTAAAACACTACGCTGCATCTTCATCGTCTAGATTATTAATTACCTGGAGCAGTGCCACTCGCTGACAGCTCAGCCCAGGGAACGTCGTTGCAGGTGTGTCAGAGGACGAGCAGAAAAGACAGAAGCTATTGATCCTCAGGCTGATAAATACCGCCTGGCGCTGCCCGGGTCTAATCAGCGACGATCTGCCACCAATTTGCTCTGATGAATGGCTGAACAAGCCGCGGGCACGGCTCTGCATCTGCCCTGGCACGCAGGAGCCCAGCTCTTCATCTGCCAGCTCTGCAGCAGCCACAAACAGGGCTGGAGGAGGAGGGGAACTGCTTCTCCCCAGCATCAGCAGCTTTCTCAGGGGGTCGATTTGCTTTTTCCCCCCCCAGGGACCTGCCCGTGGAGCAGGACCCCTGCCCAGTGACAGGCACACGCTGCCGCAGAGGATGGTGTGGGGGAGCCTGGCACGGGCAGCGATGCAATGACTCGCTTCGGTGGAAACTTCTTTCCAACCCAGCCCTTCGTGGTTGACTTATCCTCTGGGGCAGCAGCTTTATGAGCCTCTGCACATTTCCATGCTCGCTCATTACTGCTGCTTATTATTTTACAGGGCCCCAGAGGGCTGCGTGCATCCCGGCGCTGGGTCTGGCCCGGGTGGCTCTCTAGCTCTGCAGTGCCCAAATCGCCGTTTCCAAAGAGGAGGATTTTTTTTGGAGGGGGGGTTTAATCTGCTCAAGCTCCTTGGGCTGTGCTGGGGTGACTCTGCAGGCAGCACCGTGGGAAGCAGGGAGGCTCGAGGCCACCAGCATGGTCCAACTGGTGTGAACCTACCTGGGGTGGAAAGGGCTGAGTGTGCACAAATAATGGACAGGCCCTGTGACGTTTATACGCCTGCTTTTGAAACCATAACCATGCTCTAATCCTTCCCCATCTCGGGATCTGTCTGTTTATGGCTATAAAATATCTTGGATGTTTTTAAGCTGAGATGTTATATTTCTTAAATATTTGATGCTGCTGAGGCATGTCTGAAAAGCATTTAAAATTTACAAAATAGCCTGAAAATATCTCGTATTTGGGAGGCTGAGCGTTTGTTGCTCGGTCCTCCCTCTATCTCAGTAGGACACATTTCAAAGGCCCTTTGAACATCCAACTCTTCATCACATTTGAAAGCTCTCGTGGGTGACTGCTGGAGCTGGGGACTTTCCTGCGCTCGGTCCTCTGCTGCCTGAAACCTTGGCTCCTCTCGATCTTGGAACAAGGAAAATTAATTTCCTGGCCTCAGCCCAGTGCGGGCTCATTAGGATCTGGCACCATCACCCTTTTGTGTGCAGGAGGGGACAGCGGGGGCCTGGGTCAGCATTGTGGTTCCCTGGGGATGCCCGTGGGGAAATGCCAGGGAGAGAGGAGGTGCCAGGCAGGCAGAGGTGCCGTTTGCTGCTATTACCAGAAGATGCTTCAAAAGCAGCATATTTGGCAATGTATTAATGTGCCAGGCTGGTTGCAGGGCTGGTTTGCAGCGTGCTGGAGCTGCCCTGCCCGGTGCTGGGCTGCACCTTCCCAACCCCAAAACCTCCTGGGGTCCCACCAGCATCGCAGGGAACGTGGAGCTCTCCGAGCTGGACCTGCCAGGGGGACATCAGTGGTGAGAAACCCACAGTACCATGCATTCAGAAAGGCTCACCTTGCCAATAAATTAAATGCCAAAAAGCAAAGACTTAGTAACAGGCTGGGCTCTCCAAACCTCCTGGGTGCTTTGCGGGGAAAATGATGGTGATGAAAGGCTGGAGGGAGCCACAGGTGGAAGCTGCCTTTCAGGAGGGATCAGAGAAGACGAGGAGCCCAAGATGGAAACAGAGGGACTGGGCACAGGGGGAGAATGGAAATGAAACAACCAGACAAAGGAAGGAGGGTTGCAATGTAAGACTTGACTTGGCAGTGCAAGAAAGGGAAGAGACAAAAGCAGTCTCCCAGCAAAACGCTGGAATTTAACTTTCACAGCTGCAAAAGGAAAACAATCGCTTCCCACACAAAAATAACTGATGGGCTGCATTGATGAGAAGATGTCTGAGGAATTTCAATTAAAAGCCAGTGACACTGACAAAGGCAAGGAGATTGAAGTGTTCAAAGGTAAGTGAGCAATGGGGAGGGAAGAACAATAACTGGCGAGGGAGGGAATGGTGCCTGCTCAGCGCTGTGTGGGCTGGGCCCTTCCCAAGGCAGCAGAGAGAAAGCTCTCACCTGCTGAGCGTGGCAGGGTGCTGGGATCCACCTCCCGCACGTGTCCCGTGCTCCGTGCACACTCCCTCCACCTCCCCGTGCCCCCGCACACCCCCGCACACCCCCACACCTCCCGCATGGGCTCTGCTCGGCAGGGGGATGCTTGCTGGAGCAGGGCTGGTCCCTCTGCCTGACATCTCTGGTGGATGTGAGATGTCTGCTCATGTGCAACGTGAAACCCAGCTCTCCCTGTTTCGTCCAGGCAACGTGTCAGCCCCATCCATTCGGTGTCACCTTTTGTCCCCAGCTGCCCCGCTGCGCCTCCCATCCAGGCGGTGACCGCCGCTTTCAGGCCCTTTCTCCACAACATCTCTAGGATTTCGGAGCTGGAGCTGTGTGTGTCCTTGGCAAAGGGCCCGTAGCGGAACAGAGAGTGGGAAGTGCTGGCAGGTTTGCAGGCGACGAGGAGAAAAGTCCCCTGAACCTTGGCTGGTGGCACTGCAATAGGTGACGGCAGACGCCAAGCTGAGCTGCGTTGCCAGCAGCACATGGCAAGAGACTGCACCGGTTTTCCTGCATCCACCAGGCAAAGAAGATGAATATCTTCCAAGACGGCACAGCTGACACCGTCTCTGATGGGAATAGCTCGTCCTTGCAGCCTGCCTGCTGAAGAGACAGCTCTGCTCCATCTGAGCTGGTGAGGAGAGCTGGGAGCAGGAGGGCAGCAGGCTCAGGCTGCTGGGGGAGGCATCTCCACATCCTGGCCAGGACATGGTGGGTGTCCCTGCCCAAGGGACGGGGCAGCTGAGGCTGGGGGAGTGTGGGGGTAGCTGAGGCACAAGGCAGCGATGAAGCAACCTGGACCGGCGGGAGGAAAGAGGGATCAAAATATCTCATTGGCTCTGAGCATGGCATGCAACTTCTGGCACACAGAAAACCCTGCAAATGTCCATGCTGAAGAAAACAGCGAGATTTAAAATCCCAAAGCACAGTGTTTGTGCAGAGCAGCTGGCCAGGGCCCAGTGCCTGGCCCCAGGAAGGCTCTCTGTGTCTCCAGCCCTGCATGGAGCTCTGTCCCCAGGTGGTGATGGCCAAGACAAGGACAAGTGCCATCCCTGTGGGCATGGGCAGAAGCAGCTGGTGGCGAGCTGCCTCTTGGTGCTTTCATTGACAGTCCCCCATACACTGCAATACAACAGACCTCTTGGGTTGACAGACCTGATGGGAAAAGGCTGATTTTCTGCCTTTAAAAGCACATCTACTTATATGTAGATATATCAGAGTTACAGATATCCACTGTCAAGGCCAGTCCCACTCAGAGCCCTGCCAGATACCGCAGTCCTGCTTCCTCAAGGCACGCCGTATCTTCAGGCGTCTGTTGTTCCATTAATCTATTTTTAGCAGATATATCCCCCTTAGTTGAGCTGCAGTTATCTGATTAGTTCCTGTAACTATATGAGGAGCAACATCTCCAGGCGTGACTGCGATTTCTGAGCAGACTGTGTCTCTGCACACACGTTTTCTGAAAGAGAGAAACTTGCTGAAGATGCTTCTCCCCGCGGCGCTCATGGACGTGGTGCTCTGAGCTCCGGCCCTGCACAAGGCCGAGTTTTGGGGGCTGGGGGCAGCGCTGGAGCACAAGTTTTGGGGGCTGGGCACTGCTGCAGGCGCTGGAGCACACGACCTTTGATAAAGGCAGAATTAACGAGGCACGCTTCCCCGCTGCTGCCCGTGATAAGGGACCATCCTCCTCCAGCGTTGCCCCGATGCGGCGGCGATAAGCAGCTGGCTTTGTTTGCTCCTGAACACGAGGATGTTGACAGAGATTTCCATCACCATCGACTGAGAGAGGGGGAAAGTCCCCGTGCGTCAGCAGTCACAGCCTGCGGGAGGGGGCCAGGGCTGTGTAACCCCTTCCTCCAGGCAGGTAGCACTGGGGAAAAACTCCACCATGGCTTTGTCGCTGCACAGGGACCAGTTAAAAACCCTACAGACACACAGATGGCTCCAGCATCGCACTTTGCTCCGAGGTCTCGGCCTCTATTGACTGCAGCTGTCCTGGAAAATCAGATTATAGTGCAAAACCCTGACATTGAGTCTGCTCTGACAAGTCAGGTCTTCCATCTCCTGGCTAGAGTGTCAGGATGAAGAGCACATGAAGGGGAGTCAGGGGATAAACCTCCACCAGCTTTTCCTCTGGCCTCAGCTGTGTCTGAGGAGCTGCAAACCCAGAGCTCCTTGGCATTTCCTGAAGCCCATGATGGCCATGGCCATGCTTGAGGCTTGGGGTGGGAGAAGAAGGATCTCACCCAGGAATCATGCACAGGAGCTCTTGACCCAGCTGGTCACCCTTGTCCATTGCCAAAACCATCAGAGTTCTGCTGACCACTCCTCCTCCTCCTCCCACTGGAGTGCTTTAGGGCCATTGAACAGGGATTAACTACAGATTTAAATGCTCCCAGGGCAGCAAAGGGAAAAGCTCATCCAACCCAACAGTGCCACCCAAGCTCCAGGCTGGCACCCAAGCTCCAGCATTGGCACCTCAGTGTCATCGAAGCTCCAGCGCTGGCCCTGGATTTGCCGGGCTGTCGTGTTGGCCATCACCTCCCTCTTGTGCAAGCCCTGTTACTTATTTGCATTTTCATTGTGTGCCTGCCTGGCTTCTCACCAGAGCGATTTATTTTCCACTCCAGCTTCGATGTGACTGTTCAAGCCTCCTTTTCCAGCCGGGATGCGGCCGCAGCACTGGAGATCTGTCACACAGCTAAAGACATTTATTTCAGTCGAGAGCCCCGCAAGCGCCTCGGGTGACACTTCATTTGCAGTCAGGGAGAAAGATGCCAAGTGTTGCTCCCTGAAACCAGTTGCTGAGACACACTGGGGGCATCGGGGGTTCCCACCTTACAACAACTCCAGGCTGCTTACCCCCGCAGCCCCCCGCTCCCTCCCACCCCACGGGCTCTGCCCTGCCCCACTCCTGCCCTCCGGCCCAGCCCTTCGAAGGGATGCTGCCGGCAGTGGGTGTCCAGTGAACCCCCCCACGGTGGGGCAAAACCCGGATCCCCAGCTGCTGGGGGTCAGACCCCAAACCTGCCTGGGGGGGGGCCGCACCCAAACCCCCCATGGGGCGGCGGTGATGGGTGTGGGGGGGTGCAAATACCCCCGTGGGTGCCTGCGAGCACCCTCCGAGCCCCCCGCTCCCGCGTGTGCGCAGGT
>NW_015090794.1:3248136-3259118 GCF_001431845.1 Calidris pugnax
GGGGTGACAATATTCCTCGAGTCGCATCGAATCTGCTCTGGCTGCTCTTGAAACGGCTCTGGTTTGCTCGTTTTTTGGAGGGCTCAGATGGCTTCTTCTCGCCGCTTCAGATTCTGGCAAGCGAGTCACAGATCAAACGTGTTTGCATCCCCCCCAAACTCCTTCCCCCCCCACCCCCCTTTCCATCATGCGACCTGATGGCAAGCCCAGCTTGGAGCTCGCTGAGAGATTTTGGCTGAGGCTGCAAGTCAGCGCGACCCATCTGACTGCCTTCCTACCAGGGGTCTGTGTAACCTGGCGCGGGGTGATTAAGCTCGGAGAAGAGGGTGTTTGCTGTGGCCAGTCCGACCTTGGCACGCTCCGTCGGAGAGCTCGGTGCCCGTGGCGATCGGCGTTGGCCATCGCGCTGTTAAAGATCTGGGACACGGGGTAGGAGGTGAAGGGCGTTCAAGAAGTGAATTTGGTTGCTTTGTGGTAGGTGGTTGGTCCTGATACATCTGCAATAACGGTTCAACAGCTTCCCCAAAATGGAGCCATCTCCGTGTTCGTGCTCGCCCCTGGCTCCTTGAGCTCGCTTCTCACTGCCCAGGCTGGGGCTTTCCCGGGGGATTGCCCCCATGGCACAGGGATGAGCTGAATGGGGTCTCAGATAAGCCCAAATGTGCCAGGTAGCCAAAATCTCTGATAAGTCTGGCTGATTTTGAACCAGTGGCAGAGAAATACTGCTTCATATTCAGTAAAACCCTGGTTTATTAAACTTTCTCTTTCCCTTACCCTTCTCTTGAGATTCTGAGCTCTGCCAGAGGGCAAGGGCCATATCCTGATCGCTGAGCCCTTGGTGTAAGCCTGGCCCTGGGTGCTGCTGTGCACCCTGGGTGAGGCTTCAACAGTGCTGGGAGAGGAGAAGCTGCCTTTAAAGGTTGCCCTGCTCTTGAACAGGGGGTCTGGAAAGTTTAAAAAAATCAATACCACTAGTTTGTACTAAAATTGACTTTTTTCCCCACTTCCCTTGGCTTTGCACAGATACATACACCTGTGGGCTTGCTGGCTCCCCTAACCCTGTTGTGCCAGAGCTTTGTGTGTGGCTGTGCGTGGTGCTCCTGGGGGGGACTCGGTGTGGGGCTCTGCACCCACCATTTGAGTGATGAAGCATCATGGCCAGATCCTGGCCACCTTGCCCCAAACTGTGGCCGGGGCTCCTGCTGCCTCTGGGGAGGCTGAGCTGCAGAGCGATGCTGGAAGTTGCTTCTTCTGATGGCTCCTGCCTTGGGTTCGGTGTGACCCAGGGCAGTGCCTGCCTTAAAACCATTTAAATTCCGTCACGGGCTAATGGTTTGCAGAAGGCTAATGGCAGTGCTTTGGGGAGAGAGGGAACCCTGCCATGCCAGCGGGAAGCCGTGCAAGTCGGTGAGGGTGCAGGAGCCACTGATGCAGCTCAGCTGCGTGGTCTGGGATTTCTTGATGGAAAGAAGCTGTTGTCCTGCTGAGGGGAGTGGGGTTGGTGGCCCCAGGAGGCAGGAGGGCTCAGGAGGGCTTGTGGTTTGAGCACAGGCTTTGGGGAGCTGCGTTTGGGACAGTTTCAGCTCTGCCATGGTTTCTTTGTGGCAGGGTGGGTTCCTGTCCTGTCTGCACTGGAGGCTGCTGCTGGGGAAACTGAGGCAGGTGGCACTGGGAGCTGCTCCCTGGGCATCTGCTGAGGACTGGGAGGGTGACCATGAAGCTGGGCGGGTCAGGCTGAAGGAGTTTGCTCTCAGAGGGCAGAGCAAACCCCTGGAGTTGGTGCTCATGGTTGGTGGCCCCCCCTGAAGTCTCCCCAAGGGCAGAGTCACCCTCCATGTGGTGGGATGCAGGGTGTTTCATGGGTCTGCTGAGGACAGGGTGGGCTCCACAGCCATCTTGCCTCTTGGTTTTTCAAGGAGTGTTTGTGCCCCCAAGGGGGGATGTGTTAAGTACTGGTTGGGGAAGATGTCTCGAGTTCAACCAGTTCTCAGACACACACGTGGTGGGAAATAATCCTGCTGTGGGTGCTCTCCCCCACCCTCCCCTGCGTCTGAGGACATTGCTCTTGGACGTGCTTTTTCCCCTCAAAGAGTACGGGATCTGCTGCCTGCTCCTGGGATGGGGCTTTTGGGGTGGAGATGGGTAACGATTGCAGTGGGGCTTCCTTCCCGAATCCCGGTGTCTAACGCTCCCCCCTTTCCTTCCCAGGTGATGCTGGTGGGCGACTCGGGGGTCGGCAAAACCTGCTTGCTGGTGCGGTTCAAAGACGGCGCTTTCCTCGCCGGCAGCTTCATTTCCACGGTCGGAATTGACTTCAGGGTAAGTGCCTGGGGGACTCCTCCGTCCCCGGGGGTGGCTTCTCGGCCCCTGCCCACGGGGTCTGGCAGGTGAGTGACTGCTTTTGCAGAGGAGTAACAAAATATTGCTTTAAGGACTTAAACCTCATCATCCCGACCTGTGTCAGCTCCAGCTGGGGCACCTGGGGGCTGCCTCGGGGCTGAGCAACCATATGATGGCAGTGGCCTCTTCATTACTGCTCTGCACGAGGGTGAGGGAGCGTGTCCTCTGCTCTGGGTCCTGGGGATGAATCATGTCAGAGCAACTTTTGAGGCCTGAGGCTCTGTAAAAATATTTCCCTAAGTCAGTTTCAGTGTTTTTAAGAGTTTTAAAAAATACCCAAACAAACCAAACCAAAACTGACACAAACCAGAATTCCTTGGAGACATCTCCTGAGCACAGCTTTGGGGTGCCAACCTGGGAGTGCAGTGCCGGGGTGACCCTGTTCCCTTTGGGATCATGCTGAGGAGTCTCTGAGCTCTCAGATAATGATAGTTTTGTTGGCAGTGACCGGAGCATCCCGCTGCTGGTGCTAGGGCAGCCTTGGAACTGTGTGGCACCAGCAAGGACAGCGGAAACCTGCTTGACAGAGGGGGTCATGTGGGGAATGTGGGGCTGAAGGGGAGACAGGTCATGTCCTGCAGTGCTTTGGTGTGGGCAGAGCATCCTTTGCCAGGTTGGAACATCTTATGGCTGGCCGGGGCTCTGAAAACCTTTTGTTGGCTGTGTTTCCCCGTCAGTACCTTGCTGGGGAGCTGGGGCAGGTGGTGCTGCCTGAGGACACCATGGTCCAAGCAGCCCCTGGTGAAGGGGGGCTGCCGTGCTGCCATGGGCACCCTGGGCTGCAGAGCGGGCATCCCTGGGGTAGGCTTTGCTCTCCCTGCCCCGCTGTCAGGGTACCGCCTGCATCATCTCACTGTGCGATGGCTTTTTGGCTCATTTTGGCACCGCAGTGGTGCTGGGTGGGTGCGGTGAAGAGCTGGTGGTGATGCCACGCACCAGTGTTGCATCTTCCCGACCGCTTTTTCTCAGTAGGATCTTGGATCCTACTTTCTTGGAGGATTTCTTGGGAGATGGGTGTCTCTTGTAACCTGCTATTTCACCGGGGTGTGAGTAATAACTTGCTGGTACGGTGACAAGTGGAAGAGATGAGGGATGGCTCAGAAAGCCTTGAGAAAGAAAGCGATGTTCTTGCCTGCAAATAGGCTTTAGGTGCAGAGCGACACGGTGGGTTGTAGCAGCGCTCGGTGAAGTTGGTAAATTGGAGTCCATAATTTTATACAAAGGTAATTACACGGCATTTCAGGTGTTCTTAAAATGAAAAGCGTTTTATTATTGATTGCGGTGATTGATACCAAGGGCAGTCATAAAAATCCTGTGACTTATTGATTAGAGCACTGAAACGACTGCCACGAAGAAGCAATCAAATTAGGGTTAATTTACTTCTGTAATAGAGCAGCTAGAGCTACATCGTTTTGAAATGGGCAGATTATACAGCGGGGAAGATCATGTGTATGCCCTAAAACTCATTATTATCATCTTTGTAAGGCACTCGCTGTTTTGGGGGGGGATGTGGAAATAGTTTTTTGATTGTACATCTCCGTTTCCATTAAGATAATCAAGGCACTCACTGTTTTTGGGGGGGCGTGGAAATAGTTTTTTGATTGTACATCTCCGTTCCATTAAGATAATCCTGTTTGCAGCCGCTGTGTAATTGTGCCCCTTCTCGCCTTTCGCATCACGATGCAGATGAAGCTCTGGGGTGGTAACGCTGGAGGCTTCTGCTGCGGGAGCGCGTTTTGGTTTTAATTTGTGTCTATCTAATAACAAAACTGTCACATGGCAGCTCCTTTGCTCGGTAATCCCAGAATCTGGTCCTTCTGGAGCGAGCCGGGCTGTTTGGGACGGGGGGGCTGTGGTGGGTTTCTGCTGTGGGTTCGCCTTGGGGTGGTGCAAGGGGTGCTGAGCAAGCGCAGGGGTGTTCTTTCGGTGTCCCTGGCTTTCTCAGCAGGGTTTGAGGTGGTTTCTAAGCCTCGCTGGTGGCAGAGACCGTGGGGACCTCCCCAAGGCCAGGGTGTGTGGCAGCTGGGCTCCTGCGCACGCCTGACCTTGCTCGGCCAAGGGAGAGCAGCCAGGAGCCTGGGGACGTGGTGGGGATGGAGCTGCCCAGCTCCTGCCCTTGTTTTGGGGACTGTCTCTGCTCCTCTTGATGCCTCTCTACAAAATGTCCTGAGATGGGACAGAGCCACCTCGGGGGGCAGCCCCCTGTGCCCCCACAGCCGCTCTCTACCCCCTCTCCCAGTCCGTCCACTGGTCCCAGCGGGCTCCAGGATGAGCCGCTTGTTTTCGAGGATGTCAAACCATTAGGTACACGCAAAGCTATGGCTAATGGATTATGTAGGCCTGAGCAAATGTAAATGAATAGAAATCCATTTAAAATTAATCTGGCATTACAATTCCTAATGGCCCCCTAGGTTTTTTTTTCCTCCTACTGTTTTATGTTAAGGAGAGTCGCTGGCATTGTGTTTGTTTATCATCGTCTCTTAAACAAAGAAGGATGTTGGTCTAAATATATTTGGAAAACAAACGACTGATTCTAGGGAAATAAAGATGACTGTAGTATTAAAAAAAAAAAAACTGCATCAAAATGGTACCTTTTGGCTTCTAGCTTTGGTGGTGCTGAGTCCTTCAGCCTTCCTTCGAAAATTGGTTTTACTGGGGGAGCATCTTTAGCTCCTCAGGAACATACCAGTCCTCCCCCTGCAGCTGGAGCAGTGCTGGGGTGTCCAGGGATGCCGAGCAGGGGGTTTGGTTGGGGGGGGGCACTGCTGGGGTGACCCCCCAGTGCTGTGGGTGCCACTAAGGTGAGGCAGAGCCCTGGGGCAAGGGGTTCTGCTCGTGGTGGGGGCTTCGCCTGAGCTGAGGGCTTGCTTGGAGCGACAGAAACTTCTGTCTCAGTTACGAGGGGGAGCCTCTGGGCTGAGGAAACCTCTCTCTGCCTCCAGCATCCCGGTCCAGGCTGTTACCTTCAGAATTTCCAGCCATTGATAGATAGCCAGAGGCTTAATTATTCCCTCCCATCAGCTGTGGTGTGGCTGAGAGGTGCGGCATGAGATCTTTCTCCTCATCTTCCCTGGGGCTAGGGGGTCTCAGGAGACCCCTCTGCCTGGGGGCAGTGGTGGGGCTGGGTCTCTCCCTGCAGATCCCCACCGGTGAGGGCAGGATGGGTGATGCCTATGCAGGCAGAGGGACTGCCTGGGGCAGGTTGTGTGCGCTTTTCTAGCTTCATATGTCGGGGTTTTGGGGAGAAGGGTCTCCTGGGAAAGAGCAGGTTGATCACTCAGAGGTGTGAATCCCACTTTTCTCGGTGCTACTGAAGAAGCTGCCTTTTGCTTTAATTTTGGGAACGCAGCAGAAACCTCAACAGGAATCAAAGCTGCGCAGCCAACGGTGCTTCTGTCTTGTCGTAACACTCAACTAACGGGAGGAATGTCTTGCCAAAGCCAAAAAACCCAAGGGCCATGTGAGCCCACCACGTGTCCCTTCCCCGATGACAACCAAGCTCTGTGGGGCCACCCCGATGCTCGCTGCCCAGCTGGTGCTCGCTGCCCCGTGCTCTGCCCCGAGCTTTGCAGGGGTGGGCAAGTTAAGATTTTTGTGCTAATTGGACCTGAAAGGAGAAGAACATAAAAGAAAAAAAAAAAAATTAAAGATGAGCCTGTTCTCCCTGGGAAGAGGTGCTAATGAGTTTCTTTGCATTAGCAGGGGAGGTGGTTTCTGCGTTAATCAGTGGGATGAAGCCGTGAGGGAACGCTTTGTTGGTGGAGTTCGGAGCAGGGCGGCTTGTCTTCGCTTTCTCCGAGGTGTGTAGCGGTATCGCTCCTCTCTTGCTGCCCCAGGGAGAGGGAGCAAACCAACACCCTCCTGCGACAAAGATGATTAAGGAATTGGAGCATCTTCCTGATGAGGAAAGGCTGAAAGAGCTGGGACTTTTTACCTGGAGAAGAGAAGGCTGAGGGGAGACCTAATTAATGCTTATAAGTATCTAAAGGGCAGTTTGAGGGAGGATGGAGCTGGACTTTTTTTAGTGGTTCCCAGTGACAGGACGAGGGGCAACGGGCACAAGCTGGAACATGGGAAGTTCCACTCAAATATGAGGAAGAACTTCTTTCTGGTGAGGGTGCCAGAGCCCTGGAACAGGCTGTCCAGGGAGGTCGTGGAGTCCCCTTCTCTGGAGATCTTCAAGCCCCACCTGGATGCAGCCCTGAGTGATGTGCTCTGGGCAATCATGTTTTGGCAGGGGAGTTGGACTGGATGATCTCTAGAGGTTCCTTCCAACTCCAACAATTCCGTGATTCCTCACCCAAAGCACACCTGGGTGCTGTGGGAGGAGGAGAGAGCCAGCCCCATTGCTTCAACCCAGCCTTGGGCTTCCCAAGCAGGTGCCTGGGCACAGGGAGCGCTTCCTCTGAAGGCTGGTTGGGCTCCAGCGTCCACCAATTTGCCCCACCTTACCCAGGAGGGGCTTCTGCTGGTTGTTACCCCACGGAGACCCACGGCTTACCCCTGGCTGTGGCGTCCTTGGGCAGGGTGAGCCATCCATGGCCACGGTCTCTGCTCCAGCCTTGGCCGTGCCGCAGTTAATCTGCTCGCTGGGACGGCTGCTGCGCCCTGTAAATAAAAGCTGTCACTTGTGGCCCTGAGCTTTAAGGACTCTTGATTACATTCAGCCCCGTGCTGCTCTGGGGGTGGAATCAGAGGTATATAATATGTTTTTCTGCATAAGAGATTTGTTGCATCTCTGTTTATTTTTTGTAACGTGCGTGTGTGTGTGTGTGCACCTTCCGTCGGCAAAACAGCAGCTGCTGGCTGCCTGCTGACTCCTTCAGCGAGCTCAACTTAGCAGGAGAGATGGAAAGCTTCCTTCCAGCCATCCAGGGCATGCAAACTAACACTGGCCACCATCTGGATTCGGCAAGTCTGGTCCCGGTTCTCCTTGCGTTCAGAGGAGGGAGGTATGGATGCCCTGAGCATCTGCTGGTCCCCAGCAGGTGCCTGCATCCCTGCCCTCAGGGCGATGCTCCAGCACAGCCTTCGCCGTGGTGCCTCCCTTTGAAGGGTTGGTGCAACCTGGAGCCATCTGAAAGCCAAGGGCTGGCTTTTATCTCAGCGGCTGGCACTGCACGCTAACGGGGCTAATTTTTCTGATGGATCAATCTGGAAAAAGTGGGAGGGGATCTGCACAGGCCAGAAGAAGGAAAGGGAAATAAATTCATTCCAGCATGTTTTTCTATACAAAATTAGTCCTCAACATTTGAGGGAAGAGACTCTGGGCATCGAGCAGATCGTTTAGTCTTTTCTGTTCGTACACTTGGCTGTGTAGCCTGGCGATGTGTGGGGGGTCAGGCAGGGGGGCTGCTGCAGGCTGTGGTGGGGTGGGTTTAGGCTGGTTCCCAGGGCTGTGAGCTGGAGCACCAGAGGGGACAGCCCTGGCTCCACACTTCTGCAGACAAGGTGGCCTTCCCCTGGGAGAGGCATCTTGATGCTGCCTGGGTTGCCTGGGCCAAATACCCCTCCGTGGGGCTACTGAGCCAGCGGCAATGTGGGTGCGACCGCCCCAGGCCAGGGGAGGCGAGGAAGGAGCCCTGTGTGGGCACTGGTGTGGCAGGATGGGCAGGGGGATGCCTGTCTGCCTGCCTCGGGTGTGTGTTTCCACCAGCTCTTTGTCTGCAAATGGCTTGTTCTGCGTCTCCTATTGCTGTATGAATTTTAATAGAAGCCAGTAGCCAATTTGATACTTTTGCATTTCTCACTGGAAGGAAAGCTGGGCTAAATTTGCCCAGAGGAGCTTTCCCGTGATGCTTTCTGCCCCTTCTGCCTGGTTTTTGGGGGGCAGACAAGATGCTGGCACCAGTGCTGTAAGGGCCGGGTGCCTTAAGGACCAGGTGCTGCCCGAATCTGGCAGCAGGTGAGGCAGGTCCCCGACAGCTCGCTCGGGGAGTGCAGGAGCTGCTCGCTGGAACATGCCTTGATTTTATCGATTTATGTTGTGTGGGACTCGCAGGACGACAGCTCCTCCACAGCTGCTGCTGGTTCCCGTTCCCTGCTCCCAGGACGGGCTCTCAGGGGAGTAAAGAGCCCTTTTTCCTGGGAAACCGAGCCCTGCTTTGCTTTCAGCTGCTGCTCTCCTCCCTTGCAGAGGGACACAGCTTTGCAGTCGGCGAAGCCTGTCATTTGCATGCAGGGGCTCAGTTGCCAAGAGATGCTGCGAGCAGCGCCCGTGGCGGGCTACACCCGCTTTCTCACATCTGCTAGTATTTTATTCATAATGTTTCTTTGCCTCTTGCATTTGAAAAATAATAACCCTCCTCGGTGCGCTCGGGTTCTGCAGCACACCAAACTGCAAACACTCCTGTGCCGGCCCTAATCCCCGTGGACAGCAGACTCGGTTCCTGCCTTGGGGAAGGCAAAAACAAACAAGGTGAATGTCCTCAAAGCAGAGAAGTGCTTGAGTTCCTCTGTACGTGAGCGGCTGGAGCAGCCTCGAGACCCAGAGCCTGGTTAGAAAAACTCTTAACCAGTTTGCAGGATGGTGTGAAGATGCCTGTCCTGCTCTTGGCACAGCAGGGGCTCTCCCACCCCCTCCGGTGTCTGGGAAATACCACCCAGAATAGATTGGGTGATTAAACTGGGTGTGAAATTATGCATCTATTATTTCAGCTGATGACGAGAGCACTGGGGACATGGGGTTTCGTGGGAGATGCTCTTGGAAGGGTGTTGGTGTCTCCCAAGCTCCTGCAGCCCCAACGTGGGTCTGTCCCAGTCCAGAATGGTTGAAATAAGAGGTGTAATTAGCTCAGGTGGAGGGTTGGAGCCTTGGGCTGCTTATGAGCTGCAGAGCCAGGGTACAGGCATGGAAAAAATCTGCCTAGGAGCTGCTGGTGGAAGGAAGGAGGTTGTAAAACCATTCACTGTCACCTGCTTCTGTATCCTCATTAGAGCTGTACAAGAGCTCAAAACCCCATTAGAGGACCAACATGGTGGAAACTCAGCTGGAAAATGCAATTCCTGCACATCTGCAGCTTGTTGTGAGATGACATGGAAGGCGTGAGCTGAGTCGCTTCCCAGGGCCTATAGCATCTCACCAGAATAGCTTAATTTCATAATCCTTTAATTTCTTTTCCAGGCAAGTTGCGCTGTGGCACAGAGGTGGGTTGGGAAGTGGCACCTGGGTGCAGGTGGTGTCATAGCAGTGTCCCCTCCCTGAGCCATCGACATCCACTTTGGCTGGGCCATCAGCAGGAATGGCCCTCCCACATCTTTATCTGTTTTTCCTGCAGCAGCAGCAGAGAAAGGGAAACCTTGCTTTGTGCATTGTAAAATTGGATGAGATTTTGGCCATAGCTTAATGGCCGTGCTTTGAAGTGCATTGTGAGGTTCCTGTGGGGTGATGGACCTGCTCACGTGAGCATCCCCGCTGCAGCACCCATCTATGATGGGTGCAGTGGAGCTGCCACTGGAGACTGTTCTGCCCATGAGCAGGAGCTGGAGGCGTTGTCTCATGTCCTCTGGTCTGTAGGTCAGTGCCCCACTCCTTGCTTTGCTCCAGTTTAGCTCCCTTAGCTTTCCTCCCTGCAAGGGAGCAGGGGGAGGAGGAGGTCGGTGCTGGAGGAAGGCTGTGGGCACACACGTGTGGTGTGTCTGCATCTCTCCGGATGGTGCCCGGTGAGAAACTGGCCCTGGGGAGGTGAACTCGGGTGCTGGAGCATCAGCTGCCCCTGTGCAGAGCCAGGCGTTACTCAGGGTCTGCTCGTGGTACTGGGGCCTGCTTTTATAGCCAATAAAACATTTAAATGGGCCTAGAGTAAGTCTAAATAGTTTGAATATTTAATGGAACGCATTTGGCTTAATTTCACTTTCATCTTTCATTTGTGATAAAATATTGAATTCAGCTGTGCAGAATTGGGTTTTTTCTTTGAAAGCAGAGGGGAGGTGGCTGAGCTGGCAGGGGTGATGGGTGGGCTTTGGGGGTGCCTCTGCCCCCCCCCACTGCCCCTCCCCTGATTTAGGGGTATCCCTACCCTGTGTCTCTCACCTTGCTCAGCCCCCATGAGCCCCCGAGCCCTGGCTGCCTCTCTGCTGAGCTGCTGACTCATTTCATTGCCACTGATTAATTATTTGCCCCCAGCAGGCTTCGGTTTATTCCCAGTATGGATGCTGGTGATCTTGGTGTGCACACGGGGAAGGGCAAAGTGCTAGTCTGGGGTTTGGCAGCTGATCCCTGATCCTCCAGCCGAGCTTGGTCCTCTTCCCAAAGAGCCACTTTCCTCCTCGTGTCTGCAAAGGATGGGGAGATCTGAGGCATGGACGTAGGGCTCGGGTCAGTCCTGTGAGGGAAACTGAGCATCAGTGTGGCACATCGTAAGGGCAGCAATCGGCTGCTCCGAAACCTGGGACAGAGAGTCTCGGCAAAAGATCGTGCCCCTTAGGAAAAAAAACACAAAAAAATAGGAAAAACAATCCTGTCTGAGTGGATCGGAGCCGTGCTTACGGGGCAAGGAGCTGCAGTGTGGTGTGTCTGAGCAGTTGTCCACTTGTCCTTGGCTGGCGGGGGGGGGGGGGGGCGGTGTTGCGCCACGAAAGGG